>NW_027611949.1:0-600000 GCF_964261635.1 Lissotriton helveticus
GGTGCGTTCCCCGCAGGGGGGGGGGTGGGGGGTGGCGGTCAGGCAGCTGTGCGCCTCGCAAAATAGTTGGTTCTTGTTCTTTCTAAATGTTTGATTTGGTTGACAAGGACATCGACAAGCAGCAATCATCAATGTTTTCTGTTCTTTCTTTCATGTTGTACGTCAGGTCCGCCCAGGGGCAAGTGGACGGAAAAGGAGGATGCTGTGGCTCCAAAGGAGGAGGATGCAGGCCAGGGCGGCGAGTGCTCCTTTGCTGGCCCCAGTAAGTTTTCATTTAAATATAGAGGACCTATTGTTGTCCAAGCGTTCCTAATTTAATTTTTTCGAAATAGTGTTTAGTGCCACATGGCCAGGACCTGCAGGACCATGCCTCAAAATGGCCTCCCACCAACAAAGCCAGCCCCCAACCCCACCCCAAAAAGTCAAAAAACACACACAAAAAATCACCACAAACAAACAACATCAACTTATCAACTTACTTGGGACATCAAATTTCGAATCCAAAAGTAATCCAAAAGGCCTCAAAACCAAATCTCCAGCAGCATCCACAAAAAGTAATCCTTCCCAGTCAAGATCGAATTCAAAGTGGCCAGGAAATGGACTAAGCAATGGGAGGAGCTTCCTGGACAGGAACAGGAAGTTGGAGACTGGGCCACTTCCTTCACCCCTCCCCAATTGTAATTTTTGTAATTTCGCAAATGCGAGATTGTTGCTGCCCGCGCCGCGGACCACGAGCAGTGCGAACACAGGCAAAAAATCCGCAGCGCGCGGATTTGCGTATTTTCGCTACATTCGCGAGAGTTCGCGGATTGCGGAATTACCGAAAATCCGAAAAATCCGCGAGCGGAGCGGATTTTACGCCCACGCTTAGCTTGAACATTAAATGCCTCCAAATGGTATTTAATTCACTTCCCGGGGTGAAGAAACACTTTTTGAGACCTCAGAGTGAGCAAATTGGCCATTTTCATGCACTTTAAACCATTCCACAAATCTTGTGTTTAGAGCCCCTGGTAGCATGAAAATCACTTTAAACATGCTAATTTTAGCTCTAATACTAATAATCCACCTACAAATGTGAACTGACGTTCAAAAATAAAACATTTGAAAACGGACCATTTTTCACCTTTCTGAAGCATGACGTAATGGGGGGTGTTATCTCTTTTGTCAAAAATCAGCTGTTTTGCTTGAACATTAAATGCCTCCTAATGGTATTTAATTCACTTCCCGGGCCCCTGGAAGCATGAAAATCACTTTAAACATGCTAATTTTAGCTCTAAAACTGATGATCCACCTACAAATGTGAACTGACGTTCAAAAATAAAACATTTGAAAACGGACCATTTTTCACCTTTCTGAAGAATGACGTAATGGGGGGTGTTATCTCTTTTGTCAAAAATCAGCCGTTTTTGCTTGAACATTAAATGCCTCCAAATGGTTTTTAATTCACTTCCCGGGGTGAAGAAACACTTTTTGAGACCTCAGAGTGAGCAAATTGACCATTTTCATGCACTTTTAACCATTCCACAAATCTTGTGTTTAGAGCCCCTGGAAGCATGAAAATCACTTTAAACATGCTAATTTTAGCTCTAAAACTAATAATCCACCTACAAATGTGAACTGACGTTCAAAAATAAAACATTTGAAAACGGACCATTTTTCACCTTTCTGAAGAATGACGTAATGGGGGGGTGTTATCTCTTTTGTCAAAAATCAACTGTTTTTGCTTGAACATAAATGCCTCCAAATGGTATTTAATTCACTTCCCGGGCCCCTGGAAGCTTGAAAATCACTTTAAACATGCTAATTTTAGCTCTAAAACTGATGATCCACCTACAAATGTGAACTGACGTTCAAAAATAAAACATTTGAAAACGGACCATTTTTCACCTTTCTGAAGAATGACGTAATGGGGGGGTGTTATCTCTTTTGTCAAAAATCAGCTGTTTTTGCTTGAACATTAAATGCCTTCAAATTGTATTTAATTCACTTCCCGGGCCCCTGGAAGCATGAAAGTCACTTTAAACATGCTAATTTTAGCTCTAAAACTGATGATCCACCTACAAATGTGAACTGACGTTCAAAAATAAAACATTTGAAAACGGACCATTTTTCACCTTTCTGAAGAATGACGTAATGGGGGGGTGTTATCTCTTTTGTCAAAAATCAACTGTTTTTGCTTGAACATAAATGCCTCCAAATGGTATTTAATTCACTTCCCGGGCCCCTGGAAGCTTGAAAATCACTTTAAACATGCTAATTTTAGCTCTAAAACTGATGATCCACCTACAAATGTGAACTGACGTTCAAAAATAAAACATTTGAAAACGGACCATTTTTCACCTTTCTGAAGAATGACGTAATGGGGGGGTGTTATCTCTTTTGTCAAAAATCAACTGTTTTTGCTTGAACATAAATGCCTCCAAATGGTATTTAATTCACTTCCCGGGCCCCTGGAAGCTTGAAAATCACTTTAAACATGCTAATTTTAGCTCTAAAACTGATGATCCACCTACAAATGTGAACTGACGTTCAAAAATAAAACATTTGAAAACGGACCATTTTTCACCTTTCTGAAGAATGACGTAATGGGGGGTGTTATCTCTTTTGTCAAAAATCAGCTGTTTTTGCTTGAACATTAAATGCCTCCAAATGGTATTTAATTCACTTCCCGGGGTGAAGAAACACTTTTTGAGACCTCAGAGTGAGCAAATTGGCCATTTTCATGAACTTTTAACCATTCCACAAATCTTGTGTTTAGAGCCCGTGGAAGCATGAAAATCACTTTAAACATGCTAATTTTAGCTCTAAAACTAATAATCCACCTACAAATGTGAACTGACGTTCAAAAATAAAACATTTGAAAACGGACAATTTTTTACCTTTCTGAAGCATGACGTAATGGGGGGGTGTTATCTCTTGTGTCAAAAATCAGCTGTTTTTGCTTGAACATTAAATGCCTCCAATGGTATTTAATTCACTTCCCGGGCCCCTGGAAGCATGAAAATCACTTTAAACATGCTAATTTTAGCTCTAAAACTAATAATCCACCTACAAATGTGAACTGACGTTCAAAAATAAAACATTTGAAAACGGACCATTTTTCACCTTTCTGAAGAATGACGTAATGGGGGGGTGTTATCTCTTTTGTCAAAAATCAAATGTTTTTGCTTGAACATTAAATGCCTCCAAATGGTATTTAATTCACTTCCCGGGGTGAAGAAACACTTTTTGAGACCTCAGAGTGAGCAAATTGGCCATTTTCATGCACTTTTAACCATTCCACAAATCTTGTGTTTAGAGCCCCTGGAAGCATGAAAATCACTTTAAACATGCTAATTTTAGCTCTACAACTAATAATCCACCTAGAAATGTGAACTGACATTCAAAAATAAAACATTTCAAAACGGACCATTTTTCACCTTTCTGAAGCATGACGTAATGGGGGGTGTTATCTCTTTTGTCAAAAATCAGCTGTCTTTGCTTGAACATTAAATGCCTCCAAATGGTATTTAATTCACTTCCCGGGGTGAAGAAAAACGTTTTGAGACCTCAGAGTGAGCAAATTGGCCATTTTCATGCACTTTAAACCATTCCACAAATCTTGTGTTTAGAGCCCGTGGATGCATGAAAATCACTTTAAACATGCTAATTTTAGCTCTAAAACTAATAATCCACCTACAAATGTGAACTGACTTTCAAAAATAAAACATTTGAAAACGGACCATTTTTCACCTTTCTGAAGAATGACGTAATGGGGGGGTGTTATCTCTTTTGTCAAAAATCAGCTGTTTTTGCTTGAACATTAAATGCCTCCAAATGGTATTTAAATCACTTCCCGGGGTGAAGAAACACTTTTTGAGACCTCAGAGTGAGCAAATTGGCCATTTTCATGCACTTTAAACCATTCCACAAATCTTGTGTTTAGAGCCCGTGGAAGCATGAAAATCACTTTAAACATGCTAATTTTAGCTCTAAAACTAATAATCCACCTACAAATGTGAACTGACGTTCAAAAATAAAACATTTGAAAACGGACCATTTTTCACCTTTCTGAAGAATGACGTAATGGGGGGGTGTTATCTCTTTTGTCAAAAATCAACTGTTTTTGCTTGAACATAAATGCCTCCAAATGGTATTTAATTCACTTCCCGGGCCCCTGGAAGCTTGAAAATCACTTTAAACATGCTAATTTTAGCTCTAAAACTGATGATCCACCTACAAATGTGAACTGACGTTCAAAAATAAAACATTTGAAAACGGACCATTTTTCACCTTTCTGAAGAATGACGTAATGGGGGGGTGTTATCTCTTTTGTCAAAAATCAGCTGTTTTTGCTTGAACATTAAATGCCTTCAAATTGTATTTAATTCACTTCCCGGGCCCCTGGAAGCATGAAAGTCACTTTAAACATGCTAATTTTAGATCTAAAACTGATGATCCACCTACAAATGTGAACTGACGTTCAAAAATAAAACATTTGAAAACGGACCATTTTTCACCTTTCTGAAGAATGACGTAATGGGGGGGTGTTATCTCTTTTGTCAAAAATCAACTGTTTTTGCTTGAACATAAATGCCTCCAAATGGTATTTAATTCACTTCCCGGGCCCCTGGAAGCTTGAAAATCACTTTAAACATGCTAATTTTAGCTCTAAAACTGATGATCCACCTACAAATGTGAACTGACGTTCAAAAATAAAACATTTGAAAACGGACCATTTTTCACCTTTCTGAAGAATGACGTAATGGGGGGTGTTATCTCTTTTGTCAAAAATCAGCTGTTTTTGCTTGAACATTAAATGCCTCCAAATGGTATTTAATTCACTTCCCGGGGTGAAGAAACACTTTTTGAGACCTCAGAGTGAGCAAATTGGCCATTTTCATGAACTTTTAACCATTCCACAAATCTTGTGTTTAGAGCCCGTGGAAGCATGAAAATCACTTTAAACATGCTAATTTTAGCTCTAAAACTAATAATCCACCTACAAATGTGAACTGACGTTCAAAAATAAAACATTTGAAAACGGACAATTTTTTACCTTTCTGAAGCATGACGTAATGGGGGGGTGTTATCTCTTGTGTCAAAAATCAGCTGTTTTTGCTTGAACATTAAATGCCTCCAATGGTATTTAATTCACTTCCCGGGCCCCTGGAAGCATGAAAATCACTTTAAACATGCTAATTTTAGCTCTAAAACTAATAATCCACCTACAAATGTGAACTGACGTTCAAAAATAAAACATTTGAAAACGGACCATTTTTCACCTTTCTGAAGCATGACGTAATGGGGGGGTGTTATCTCTTTTGTCAAAAATCAGCCGTTTTTGCTTGAACATTAAATGCCTCCAAATTGTATTTAATTCACTTCCCGGGGTGACGAAACACTTTTTGAGACCTCAGAGTGAGCAAATTGGCCATTTTCATGCACTTTTAACCATTCCACAAATCTTGTGTTTAGAGCCCCTGGAAGCATGAAAATCACTTTAAACATGCTAATTTTAGCTCTACAACTAATAATCCACCTAGAAATGTGAACTGACATTCAAAAATAAAACATTTCAAAACGGACCATTTTTCACCTTTCTGAAGAATGACGTTATGGGGGGGGGGTGTTATCTCTTTTGTCAAAAATCAGCTGTTTTTGCTTGAACATTAAATGCCTCCAAATGGTATTTAATTCACTTCCCGGGGTGAAGAAACACTTTTTGAGACCTCAGAGTGAGCAAATTGGCCATTTTCATGCACTTTTAACCATTCCACACATCTTGTGTTGAGAGCACCTGGAAGCATGAAAATCACTTTAAACATGCTAATTTTAGCTCTAAAACTAATAATCCACCTACAAATGTGAACTGACGTTCAAAAATAAAACATTTGAAAACGGACCATTTTTCACCTTTCTGAAGCATGACGTAATAGGGGGGTGTTATCTCTTTTGTAAAAAATCAGCTGTTTTTGCTTGAACATTAAATGCCTCCAAATGGTATTTAATTCACTTCCCGGGCCCCTGGAAGCATGAAAATCACTTTAAACATGCTAATTTTAGCTCTAAAACTAATAATCCACCTACAAATGTGAACTGACGTTCAAAAATAAAACATTTGAAAACGGACCATTTTTCACCTTTCTGAAGCATGATGTAATGGGGGGGGGTGTTATCTCTTTTGTCAAAAATCAACTGTTTTTGCTTGAACATTAAACGGCTCCAAATAGTATTTAAATCACTTCCCGGGGTGAAGAAACACTTTTTGAGACCTCAGAGTGAGCAAATTGGCCATTTTCATGCACTTTTAACCATTCCACAAATCTTGTGTTTAGAGCCCCTAGAAGCATGAAAATCACTTTAAACATGCTAATTTTAGCTCTAAAACTAATAATCCACCTACAAATGTGAACTGACGTTCAAAAATAAAACATTTGAAAACGGACCATTTTTCACCTTTCTGAAGCATGACGTAATGGGGGGTGTTATCTCTTTTGTCAAAAATCAGCTGTCTTTGCTTGAACATTAAATGCCTCCAAATGGTATTTAATTCACTTCCCGGGGTGAAGAAAAACGTTTTGAGACCTCAGAGTGAGCAAATTGGCCATTTTCATGCACTTTAAACCATTCCACAAATCTTGTGTTTAGAGCCCGTGGAAGCATGAAAATCACTTTAAACATGCTAATTTTAGCTCTAAAACTAATAATCCACCTACAAATGTGAACTGACTTTCAAAAATAAAACATTTGAAAACGGACCATTTTTCACCTTTCTGAAGAATGACGTAATGGGGGGGTGTTATCTCTTTTGTCAAAAATCAGCTGTTTTTGCTTGAACATTAAATGCCTCCAAATGGTATTTAAATCACTTCCCGGGGTGAAGAAACACTTTTTGAGACCTCAGAGTGAGCAAATTGGCCATTTTCATGCACTTTAAACCATTCCACAAATCTTGTGTTTAGAGCCCGTGGAAGCATGAAAATCACTTTAAACATGCTAATTTTAGCTCTAAAACTAATAATCCACCTACAAATGTGAACTGACATTCAAAAATAAAACATTTGAAAACTGACAATTTTTTACCTTTCTGAAGCATGACGTAATGGGGGGGTGTTATCTCTTGTGTCAAAAATCAGCTGTTTTTGCTTGAACATTAAATGCCTCCAAATGATATTTAATTCACTTCCCGGGCCCCTGGAAGCATGAAAATCACTTTAAACATGCTAATTTTAGCTCTAAAACTAATAATCCACCTACAAATGTGAACTGACGTTCAAAAATAAAACATTTGAAAACGGACCATTTTTCACCTTTCTGAAGCATGACGTAATGGGGGGGGGGTGTTATCTCTTTTGTCAAAAATCAGCCGTTTTTGCTTGAACATTAAATGCCTCCAAATGGTATTTAATTCACTTCCCGGAACCCTGGAAGCATGAAAATCACTTTAAACATGCTAATTTTAGCTCTAAAACTAATAATCCACCTACAAATGTGAACTGACGTTCAAAAATAAAACATTTGAAAACGGACCATTTTTCACCTTTCTGAAGCATGACGTAATGAGGGGGTGTTATCTCTTTTGTCAAAAATCAGCTGTTTTTGCTTGAACATTAAATGCCTCCAAATGGTATTTAATTCACTTCCCGGGCCCCTGGAAGCATGAAAATCACTTTAAACATGCTAATTTTAGCTCTAAAACTGATGATCCACCTACAAATGTGAACTGACGTTCAAAAATAAAACATTTGAAAACGGACCATTTTTTACCTTTCTGAAGAATGACGTAATGGGGGGGGTGTTATCTCTTTTGTCAAAAATCAGCTGTTTTTGCTTGAACATTAAATGCCTTCAAATGGTATTTAATTCACTTCCCGGGGTGAAGAAACACTTTTTGAGACCTCAGAGTGAGCAAATTGGCCATTTTCATGCACTTTTAACCATTCCAAAATCTTGTGTTTAGAGCCCCTGGAAGCATGAAAATCACTTTAAACATGCTCATTTTAGCTCTAAAACTAATACTCCACCTACAAATGTGAACTGACGTTCAAAAATAAAACATTTGCAAACGGACCATTTTTCACCTTTCTGAAGAATGACGTAATGGGGGGGTGTTATCTCTTTTGTCAAAAATCAGCTGTTTTTGCTTGAACATTAAATGCCTCCAAATGGTATTTAATTCACTTCCCGGGGTGAAGAAACACTTTTTGAGACCTCAGAGTGAGCAAATTGGCCATTTTCATGCACTTTTAACCATTCCACACATCTTATATTTAGAGCCCCTGGAAGCATGAAAATCACTTTAAACATGCTAATTTTAGCTCTAAAACTAATAATCCACCTACAAATGTTAACTGACGTTCAAAAATAAAACATTTGAAAATGGACCATTTTTCACCTTTCTGAAGCATGACGTATTGGGGGGGGTGTTATCTCTTTTGTCAAAAATCTGCCGTTTTTGCTTGAACATTAAATGCCTCCAAATGGTATTTAATTCACTTCCCGGGCCCCTGGAAGCATGAAAATCACTTTAAACATGCTAATTTTAGCTCTAAAACTAATAATCCACCTACAAATGTGAACTGACGTTCAAAAATAAAACATTTGAAAACGGACCATTTTTCACCTTTCTGAAGCATGACGTAATGAGGGGGTGTTATCTCTTTTGTCAAAAATCAGCTGTTTTTGCTTGAACATTAAATGCCTCCAAATGGTATTTAATTCACTTCCTGGGCCCCTGGAAGCATGAAAATCACTTTAAACATGCTAATTTTAGCTCTAAAACTGATGATCCACCTACAAATGTGAACTGACGTTCAAAAATAAAACATTTGAAAACGGACCATTTTTCACCTTTCTGAAGAATGACGTAATGGGGGGTGTTATCTCTTTTGTCAAAAATCAGCTGTTTTTGCTTGAACATTAAATGCCTTCAAATGGTATTTAATTCACTTCCCGGGGTGAAGAAACACTTTTTGAGACCTCAGAGTGAGCAAATTGGCCATTTTCATGCACTTTTAACCATTCCAAAATCTTGTGTTTAGAGCCCCTGGAAGCATGAATATCACTTTAAACATGCTCATTTTAGCTCTAAAACTAATACTCCACCTACAAATGTGAACTGACGTTCAAAAATAAAACATTTGCAAACGGACCATTTTTCACCTTTCTGAAGAATGACGTAATGGGGGGGTGTTATCTCTTTTGTCAAAAATCAGCCGTTTTTGCTTGAACATTAAATGCCTCCAAATGGTATTTAATTCACTTCCCGGGGTGAAGAAACACTTTTTGAGACCTCAGAGTGAGCAAATTGGCCATTTTCATGCACTTTAAACCATTCCACAAATCTTGTGTTTAGAGCCCCTGGAAGCATGAAAATCACTTTAAACATGCTAATTTTAGCTCTAAAACTAATAATCCACCTACAAATGTGAACTGACGTTCAAAAATAAAACATTTGAAAACGGACCATTTTTCACCTTTCTGAAGCATGATGTAATGGGGGGGTGTTATCTCTTTTGTCAAAAATCAGCTGTTTTTGCTTAAACATTAAATGCCTCCAAATGGTATTTAATTCACTTCCCGGGCCCCTGGAAGCATGAAAATCACTTTAAACATGCTAATTTTAGCTCTAAAACTGATGATCCACCTACAAATGTGAACTGACGTTCAAAAATAAAACATTTGAAAACGGACAATTTTTCACCTTTCTGAAGAATGACGTAATGGGGGGTGTTATCTCTTTTGTCAAAAATCTGCCGTTTTTTCTTGAACATTAAATGCCTCCAAATGGTATTTAATTCACTTTCTGGGGTGAAGAAACACTTTTTGAGACCTCAGAGTGAGCAAATTGGCCATTTTCATGCACTTTTAACCATTCCACAAATCTTGTGTTTAGAGCCCCTGGAAGCATGAAAATCACTTTAAACATGCTAATTTTAGCTCTAAAACTAATAATCCACCTACAAATGTGAACTGACGTTCAAAAATAAAACATTTGAAAACGGACCATTTTTCACCTTTCTGAAGCATGACGTAATGGGGGGGTGTTATCTCTTTTGTCAAAAATCAGCTGTTTTTGCTTGAACATTAAATGCCTCCAAATGGTATTTAATTCACTTCCCGGGCCCCTGGAAGCATGAAAATCACTTTAAACATGCTAATTTTAGCTCTAAAACTAATAATCCACCTACAAATGTGAACTGACATTCAAAAATAAAACATTTGAAAACGGACCATTTTTCACCTTTCTGGAGAATGACGTAATGGGGGGTGTTATCTCTTTTGTCAAAAATAAGCTGTTTTTGCTTGAACATTTAATGCCTCCAAATGGTATTTAATTCACTTCCCGGGGTAAAGAAACACTTTTTGAGACCTCAGAGTGAGCAAATTGGCCATTTTCATGCACTTTTAACCATTCCACACATCTTGTGTTTAGAGCCCATGGAAGCATGAAAATCACTTTAAACATGCTAATTTTAGCTCTAAAACTAATAATCCACCTACAAATGTGAACTGACGTTCAAAAATAAAACATTTGAAAACAAACCATTTTTCACCTTTCTGAAGCATGACGTAATAGGGGGTGTTATCTCTTTTGTCAAAAATCAGCTGTTTTTGCTTGAACATTAAATGCCTCCAAATTGTATTTAATTCACTTCCCGGGCCCCTGGAAGCATGAAAATCACTTTAAACATGCTAATTTTAGCTCTAAAACTAATAATCCACCTACAAATGTGAACTGACGTTCAAAAATAAAACATTTGAAAACGGACCATTTTTCACCTTTCTGAAGCATGATGTAATGGGGGGGTGTTATCTCTTTTGTCGAAAATCAGCTGTTTTTGCTTGAACATTAAATGCCTCCAAATGGTATTTAATTCACTTCCCGGGCCCCTGGAAGCATGAAAATCACTTTAAACATGCAAATTTTAGCTCTAAAACTAATAATTCACCTACAAATGTGAACTGACGTTCAAAAATAAAACGGTTGAAAACGGACCATTTTTCACCTTTCTGAAGCATGACGTAATGGGGGGTGTTGTCTCTTTTGTCAAATATCAGCCGTTTTTGCTTGAACATTAAATGCCTCCAAATGGTATTTAATTCACTACCCGGGGTGAAGAAACACTTTTTGAGACCTCAGAGTGAGCAAATTGGCCATTTTCATGCACTTTTAACCATTCCACAAATCTTGTGTTTAGAGCCCCTGGAAGCATGAAAATCACTTTAAACATGCTACTTTTAGCTCTAAAACTAATAATCCACCTACAAATGTGAACTGACTTTCAAAAATAAAACATTTGAAAACAGATCATTTTTCACCTTTCTGAAGAATGACGTAATGGGGGGGGGGGTTATCTCTTTTGTCAAAAATCAGCTGTTTTTGCTTGAACATTAAATGCCTCCAAATGGTATTTAATTCACTTCCCGGGGTGAAGAAACACTTTTTGAGACCTCAGAGTGAGCAAATTGGCCATTTTCATGCACTTTTAACCATTCCACACATCTTATATTTAGAGCCCCTGGAAGCATGAAAATCACTTTAAACATGCTAATTTTAGCTCTAAAACTAATAATCCACCTACAAATGTTAACTGACGTTCAAAAATAAAACATTTGAAAATGGACCATTTTTCACCTTTCTGAAGCATGACGTAATGGGGGGGGGGTGTTATCTCTTTTGTCAAAAATCTGCCGTTTTTGCTTGAACATTAAATGCCTCCAAATGGTATTTAATTCACTTCCCGGGCCCCTGGAAGCATGAAAATCACTTTAAACATGCTAATTTTAGCTCTAAAACTAATAATCCACCTACAAATGTGAACTGACGTTCAAAAATAAAACATTTGAAAACGGACCATTTTTCACCTTTCTGAAGCATGACGTAATGAGGGGGTGTTATCTCTTTTGTCAAAAATCAGCTGTTTTTGCTTGAACATTAAATGCCTCCAAATGGTATTTAATTCACTTCCTGGGCCCCTGGAAGCATGAAAATCACTTTAAACATGCTAATTTTAGCTCTAAAACTGATGATCCACCTACAAATGTGAACTGACGTTCAAAAATAAAACATTTGAAAACGGACCATTTTTCACCTTTCTGAAGAATGACGTAATGGGGGGTGTTATCTCTTTTGTCAAAAATCAGCTGTTTTTGCTTGAACATTAAATGCCTTCAAATGGTATTTAATTCACTTCCCGGGGTGAAGAAACACTTTTTGAGACCTCAGAGTGAGCAAATTGGCCATTTTCATGCACTTTTAACCATTCCAAAATCTTGTGTTTAGAGCCCCTGGAAGCATGAATATCACTTTAAACATGCTCATTTTAGCTCTAAAACTAATACTCCACCTACAAATGTGAACTGACGTTCAAAAATAAAACATTTGCAAACGGACCATTTTTCACCTTTCTGAAGAATGACGTAATGGGGGGGTGTTATCTCTTTTGTCAAAAATCAGCCGTCTTTGCTTGAACATTAAATGCCTCCAAATGGTATTTAATTCACTTCCCGGGGTGAAGAAACACTTTTTGAGACCTCAGAGTGAGCAAATTGGCCATTTTCATGCACTTTAAACCATTCCACAAATCTTGTGTTTAGAGCCCCTGGAAGCATGAAAATCACTTTAAACATGCTAATTTTAGCTCTAAAACTAATAATCCACCTACAAATGTGAACTGACGTTCAAAAATAAAACATTTGAAAACGGACCATTTTTCACCTTTCTGAAGCATGATGTAATGGGGGGGTGTTATCTCTTTTGTCAAAAATCAGCTGTTTTTGCTTGAACATTAAATGCCTCCAAATGGTATTTAATTCACTTCCCGGGCCCCTGGAAGCATGAAAATCACTTTAAACATGCTAATTTTAGCTCTAAAACTGATGATCCACCTACAAATGTGAACTGACGTTCAAAAATAAAACATTTGAAAACGGACAATTTTTCACCTTTCTGAAGAATGACGTAATGGGGGGTGTTATCTCTTTTGTCAAAAATCTGCCGTTTTTTCTTGAACATTAAATGCCTCCAAATGGTATTTAATTCACTTTCTGGGGTGAAGAAACACTTTTTGAGACCTCAGAGTGAGCAAATTGGCCATTTTCATGCACTTTTAACCATTCCACAAATCTTGTGTTTAGAGCCCCTGGAAGCATGAAAATCACTTTAAACATGCTAATTTTAGCTCTAAAACTAATAATCCACCTACAAATGTGAACTGACGTTCAAAAATAAAACATTTGAAAACGGACCATTTTTCACCTTTCTGAAGCATGACGTAATGGGGGGGGGGTGTTATCTCTTTTGTCAAAAATCTGCCGTTTTTGCTTGAACATTAAATGCCTCCAAATGGTATTTAATTCACTTCCCGGGCCCCTGGAAGCATGAAAATCACTTTAAACATGCTAATTTTAGCTCTAAAACTAATAATCCACCTACAAATGTGAACTGACGTTCAAAAATAAAACATTTGAAAACGGACCATTTTTCACCTTTCTAAAGAATGACGTAATGGGGGGTGTTATCCTTTTGTCAAAAATCAGCTGTTTTTGCTTGAACATTAAATGCCTCCAAATGGTATTTAATTCACTTCCCGGGCCCCTGGAAGCATGAAAATCACTTTAAACATGCTAATTTTAGCTCTAAAACTGATGATCCACCTACAAATGTGAACTGACGTTCAAAAATAAAACATTTGAAAACGGACCATTTTTCACCTTTCTGAAGAATGACATAATGGAGGGGTGTTATCTCTTTTGTCAAAAATCAGCTGTTTTTGCTTGAACATTAAATGCCTCCAAATGGTATTTAATTCACTTCCCGGGGTGAAGAAACACTTTTTGAGACCTCAGAGTGAGCAAATTGACCATTTTCATGCACTTTTAACCATTCCACAAATCTTGTGTTTAGAGCCCCTGGAAGCATGAAAATCACTTTAAACATGCACATTTTTGCTCTAAAACTAATAATCCACCTACAAATGTGAACTGACGTTCAAAAATAAAACGTTTGAAAACGGACCATTTTTCACCTTTCTGAAGAATGACATAATGGAGGGGTGTTATCTCTTTTATCAAAAATCAGCTGTTTTTTGCTTGAACATTAAATGCCTCCAAATGATATTTAATTCACTTCCCGGGCCCCTGGAAGCATGAAAATCACTTTAAACATGCTAATTTGAGCTCTAAAACTCATAATCCACCTACAAATGTGAACTGACGTTCAAAAATAAAACATTTGAAAACGGACCATTTTTCACCTTTCTGAAGAATGACGTAATGGGGGTGTTATCTCTTGTAAAAAATCAGCTGTTTTTGCTTGAACATTAAATGCCTTCAAATGGTATTTAATTCACTTCCCGGGGTGAAGAAACACTTTTTGAGACCTCAGAGTGAGCAAATTGGCCATTTTCATGCACTTTTAACCCTTCCACAAATCTTGTGTTTAGAGCCCCTGGAAGCATGAAAATCACTTTAAACATGCTAATTTTAGCTCTAAAACTAATAATCCACCTACAAATGTGAACTGACGTTCAAAAATAAAACATTTGAAAACGGACCATTTTTCACCTTTCTGAAGCATGACGTAATGGGGGGGGGGTGTTATCTCTTTTGTCAAAAATCAGCTGTTTTTGTTTGAACATTAAATGCCTCCAAATGATATTTAATTCACTTCCCGGGCCCCTGGAAGCATGAAAATCACTTTAAACATGCTAATTTTAGCTCTAAAACTAATAATCCACCTACAAATGTGAACTGACGTTCAAAAATAAAACATTTGAAAACGGACCATTTTTCACCTTTCTGAAGCATGACGTAATGGGGGGGTGTTATCTCTTTTGTCAAAAATCAGCTGTTTTTGCTTGAACATTAAATGCCTCCAAATGGTATTTATTCACTTCCCGGGCCCATGGAAGCATGAAAATCACTTTAAACATGCTAATTTTAGCTCTAAAACTAATAATCCACCTACAAATGTGAACTGACGTTCAAAAATAAAACATTTGAAAACGGACCGTTTTTCACCTTTCTGAAGCATGACGTAATGGGGGGGTGTTATCTCTTTTATCAAAAATCAGCCGTTTTTGCTTGAACATTAAATGCTTCCAAATGGTATTTAATTCACTTCCCGGGGTGAAGAAACACTTTTTGAGACCTCAGAGTGAGCAAATTGGCCATTTTCATGCACTTTTAACCATTCCACACATCTTGTGTTTAGAGCCCATGGAAGCATGAAAATCACTTTAAACATGCTAATTTTAGCTCTAAAACTAATAATCCACCTACAAATGTGAACTGACGTTCAAAAATAAAACATTTGAAAACGGACCATTTTTCACCTTTCTGAAGCATGACGTAATAGGGGGGTGTTATCTCTTTTGTCAAAAATCAGCTGTTTTTGCTTGAACATTAAATGCCTCCAAATGGTATTTAATTCACTTCCCGGGCCCCTGGAAGCATGAAAATCACTTTAAACATGCTAATTTTAGCTCTAAAACTGATGATCCACCTACAAATGTGAACTGACGTTCAAAAATAAAACATTTGAAAACGGACAATTTTTCACCTTTCTGAAGAATGACGTAATGGGGGGTGTTATCTCTTTTGTCAAAAATCTGCCGTTTTTTCTTGAACATTAAATGCCTCCAAATGGTATTTAATTCACTTTCTGGGGTGAAGAAACACTTTTTGAGACCTCAGAGTGAGCAAATTGGCCATTTTCATGCACTTTTAACCATTCCACAAATCTTGTGTTTAGAGCCCCTGGAAGCATGAAAATCACTTTAAACATGCTAATTTTAGCTCTAAAACTAATAATCCACCTACAAATGTGAACTGACTTTCAAAAATAAAACATTTGAAAACAGATCATTTTTCACCTTTCTGAAGAATGACGTAATGGGGGGGGGGGGGTTATCTCTTTTGTCAAAAATCAGCTGTTTTTGCTTGAACATTAAATGCCTCCAAATGGTATTTAATTCACTTCCCGGGGTGAAGAAACACTTTTTGAGACCTCAGAGTGAGCAAATTGGCCATTTTCATGCACTTTTAACCATTCCACAAATATTGTGTTTAGAGCCCCTGGAAGCATGAAAATCACTTTAAACATGCTAATTTTAGCTCTAAAACTAATAATCCACCTACAAATGTGAACTGACGTTCAAAATTAAACATTTGAAAACGGACCATTTTTCACCTTTCTGAAGCATGACGTAATGGGGGTGTTATCTCTTTTGTAAAAAATCAGCTGTTTTTGCTTGAACATTAAATGCCTCCAAATGGTATTTAATTCACTTCCCGGGCCCCTGGAAGCATGAAAATCACTTTAAACATGCTAATTTTAGCTCTAAAACTGATGATCCACCTACAAATGTGAACTGACGTTCAAAAATAAAACATTTGAAAACGGACCATTTTTCACCTTTCTGAAGAATGACATAATGGAGGGGTGTTATCTCTTTTGTCAAAAATCAGCTGTTTTTGCTTGAACATTAAATGCCTCCAAATGGTATTTAATTCACTTCCCGGGGTGAAGAAACACTTTTTGAGACCTCAGAGTGAGCAAATTGACCATTTTCATGCACTTTTAACCATTCCACAAATCTTGTGTTTAGAGCCCCTGGAAGCATGAAAATCACTTTAAACATGCAAATTTTTGCTCTAAAACTAATAATCCACCTACAAATGTGAACTGACGTTCAAAAATAAAACGTTTGAAAACGGACCATTTTTCACCTTTCTGAAGAATGACATAATGGAGGGGTGTTATCTCTTTTATCAAAAATCAGCTGTTTTTTGCTTGAACATTAAATGCCTCCAAATGATATTTAATTCAATTCCCGGGCCCCTGGAAGCATGAAAATCACTTTAAACATGCTAATTTGAGCTCTAAAACTCATAATCCACCTACAAATGTGAACTGACGTTCAAAAATAAAACATTTGAAAACGGACCATTTTTCACCTTTCTGAAGAATGACGTAATGGGGGTGTTATCTCTTGTAAAAAATCAGCTGTTTTTGCTTGAACATTAAATGCCTTCAAATGGTATTTAATTCACTTCCCGGGGTGAAGAAACACTTTTTGAGACCTCAGAGTGAGCAAATTGGCCATTTTCATGCACTTTTAACCATTCCACAAATCTTGTGTTTAGAGCCCCTGGAAGCATGAAAATCACTTTAAACATGCTAATTTTAGCTCTAAAACTAATAATCCACCTACAAATGTGAACTGACGTTCAAAAATAAAACATTTGAAAACGGACCATTTTTCACCTTTCTGAAGCATGACGTAATGGGGGGGGGTGTTATCTCTTTTGTCAAAAATCAGCTGTTTTTGTTTGAACATTAAATGCCTCCAAATGATATTTAATTCACTTCCCGGGCCCCTGGAAGCATGAAAATCACTTTAAACATGCTAATTTTAGCTCTAAAACTAATAATCCACCTACAAATGTGAACTGACGTTCAAAAATAAAACATTTGAAAACGGACCATTTTTCACCTTTCTGAAGCATGACGTAATGGGGGGGTGTTATCTCTTTTGTCAAAAATCAGCTGTTTTTGCTTGAACATTAAATGCCTCCAAATGGTATTTATTCACTTCCCGGGCCCATGGAAGCATGAAAATCACTTTAAACATGCTAATTTTAGCTCTAAAACTAATAATCCACCTACAAATGTGAACTGACGTTCAAAAATAAAACATTTGAAAACGGACCGTTTTTCACCTTTCTGAAGCATGACGTAATGGGGGGGTGTTATCTCTTTTGTCAAAAATCAGCCGTTTTTGCTTGAACATTAAATGCTTCCAAATGGTATTTAATTCACTTCCCGGGGTGAAGAAACACTTTTTGAGACCTCAGAGTGAGCAAATTGGCCATTTTCATGCACTTTTAACCATTCCACACATCTTGTGTTTAGAGCCCATGGAAGCATGAAAATCACTTTAAACATGCTAATTTTAGCTCTAAAACTAATAATCCACCTACAAATGTGAACTGACGTTCAAAAATAAAACATTTGAAAACGGACCATTTTTCACCTTTCTGAAGCATGACGTAATAGGGGGGTGTTATCTCTTTTGTCAAAAATCAGCTGTTTTTGCTTGAACATTAAATGCCTCCAAATGGTATTTAATTCACTTCCCGGGCCCCTGGAAGCATGAAAATCACTTTAAACATGCTAATTTTAGCTCTAAAACTGATGATCCACCTACAAATGTGAACTGACGTTCAAAAATAAAACATTTGAAAACGGACAATTTTTCACCTTTCTGAAGAATGACGTAATGGGGGGTGTTATCTCTTTTGTCAAAAATCTGCCGTTTTTTCTTGAACATTAAATGCCTCCAAATGGTATTTAATTCACTTTCTGGGGTGAAGAAACACTTTTTGAGACCTCAGAGTGAGCAAATTGGCCATTTTCATGCACTTTTAACCATTCCACAAATCTTGTGTTTAGAGCCCCTGGAAGCATGAAAATCACTTTAAACATGCTAATTTTAGCTCTAAAACTAATAATCCACCTACAAATGTGAACTGACGTTCAAAAATAAAACATTTGAAAACGGACCATTTTTCACCTTTCTGAAGCATGACGTAATGGGGGGGTGTTATCTCTTTTGTCAAAAATCAGCTGTTTTTGCTTGAACATTAAATGCCTCCAAATGGTATTTAATTCACTTCCCGGGCCCCTGGAAGCATGAAAATCACTTTAAACATGCTAATTTTAGCTCTAAAACTAATAATCCACCTACAAATGTGAACTGACGTTCAAAAATAAAACATTTGAAAACGGACAATTTTTCACCTTTCTGAAGAATGACGTAATGGGGGGTGTTATCTCTTTTGTCAAAAATCTGCCTTTTTTTCTTGAACATTAAATGCCTCCAAATGGTATTTAATTCACTTTCTGGGGTGAAGAAACAATTTTTGAGACCTCAGAGTGAGCAAATTGGCCATTTTCATGCACTTTTAACCATTCCACAAATCTTGTGTTTAGAGCCCCTGGAAGCATGAAAATCACTTTAAACATGCTAATTTTAGCTCTAAAACTAATAATCCACCTACAAATGTGAACTGACGTTCAAAAATTAACATTTGAAAACGGACCATTTTTCACCTTTCTGAAGCATGACGTAATGGGGGGGTGTTATCTCTTTTGTCAAAAATCAGCTGTTTTTGCTTGAACATTAAATGCCTCCAAATGGTATTTAATTCACTTCCAGGGCCCCTGGAAGCATGAAAATCACTTTAAACATGCTAATTTTAGCTCTAAAACTAATAATCCACCTACAAATGTGAACTGACGTTCAAAAATAAAACATTTGAAAACGGACCGTTTTTTCACCTTTCTGAAGCATGACGTAATGGGGGGGTGTTATCTCTTTTGTCAAAAATCAGCCGTTTTTGCTTGAACATTAAATGCTTCCAAATGGTATTTAATTTACTTCCCGGGGTGAAGAAACACTTTTTGAGACCTCAGAGTGAGCAAATTGGCCATTTTCATGCACTTTTAACCATTCCACAAATCTTGTTTTTAGAGCCCCTGGAAGCATGAAAATCACTTTAAACATGCTAATTTTAGCTCTAAAACTAATAATCCACCTAGAAATGTGAACTGACATTCAAAAATAAAACATTTGAAAACGGACCATTTTTCACCTTTCTGAAGAATGACGTAATGGGGGGTGTTATCTCTTTTGTCAAAAATAAGCTGTTTTTGCTTGAACATTTAATGCCTCCAAATGGTATTTAATTCACTTCCCGGGGTGAAGAAACACTTTTTGAGACCTCAGAGTGAGCAAATTGGCCATTTTCATGCAATTTTAACCATTCCACACATCTTGTGTTTAGAGCCCATGGAAGCATGAAAATCACTTTAAACATGCTAATTTAAGCTCTAAAACTAATAATCCACCTACAAATGTGAACTGACGTTAAAAAATAAACATTTGAAACGGACCATTTTTCACCTTTCTGAAGCATGACGTAATAGGGCGTGTTATCTCTTTTGTCAAAAATCAGCTGTTTTGCTTGAACATTAAATGCCTCCAAATGGTATTTAATTCACTTCCCGGGCCCCTGGAAGCATGAAAATCACTTTAAACATGCTAATTTTAGCTCTAAAACTGATGATCCACCTACAAATGTGAACTGACGTTCAAAAATAAAAACATTTGAAACGGACAATTTTTCACCTTTCTGAAGAATGACGTAATGGGGGTGTTATCTCTTTTGTCAAAAATCTGCTGTTTTTTCTTGAACATTAAATGCCTCCAAATGGTATTTAATTCACTTTCTGGGTGAAGAAACACTTTTGAGACCTCAGAGTGAGCAAATTGGCCATTTTCATGCACTTTTAGCCATTCCACAAATCTTGTGTTTAGAGCCCCTGGAAGCATGAAAATCACTTTAAACATGCTAATTTTAGCTCTAAAACTAATAATCCACCTACAAATGTGAACTGACGTTCAAAAATAAAACATTTGAAAACGGACCATTTTTCACCTTTCTGAAGCATGACGTAATGGGGGGTGTTATCTCTTTTGTCAAAAATCAGCTGTTTTTGCTTGAACATTAAATGCCTCCAAATGGTATTTAATTCACTTCTCGGGCCCCTGGAAGCATGAAAATCACTTTAAACATGCTAATTTTAGCTCTAAAACTAATAATCCACCTACAAATAAGAACTGACGTTCAAAAATAAAACATTTGAAAACGGACCGTTTTTCACCTTTCTGAAGCATGACGTAATGGGGGGGTGTTATCTCTTTTGTCAAAAATCAGCCGTTTTTGCTTGAACATTAAATGCTTCCAAATGGTATTTAATTCACTTCCCGGGGTGAAGAAACAGTTTTTGAGACCTCAGAGTGAGCAAATTGGCCATTTTCATGCACTTTTAACCATTCCACAAATCTTGTTTTTAGAGCCCCTGGAAGCATGAAAATCACTTTAAACATGCTAATTTTAGCTCTAAAACTAATAATCCACCTAGAAATGTGAACTGACATTCAAAAATAAAACATTTGAAAACGGACCATTTTTCACCTTTCTGAAGAATGACGTAATGGGGGGTGTTATCTCTTTTGTCAAAAATAAGCTGTTTTTGCTTGAACATTTAATGCCTCCAAATGGTATTTAATTCACTTCCCGGGGTGAAGAAACACTTTTTGAGACCTCAGAGTGAGCAAATTGGCCATTTTCATGCAATTTTAACCATTCCACACATCTTGTGTTTAGAGCCCATGGAAGCATGAAAATCACTTTAAACATGCTAATTTTAGCTCTAAAACTAATAATCCACCTACAAATGTGAACTGACGTTCAAAAATAAAACATTTGAAAACGGACCATTTTTCACCTTTCTGAAGCATGACGTAATAGGGGGGTGTTATCTCTTTTGTCAAAAATCAGCTGTTTTTGCTTGAACATTAAATGCCTCCAAATGGTATTTAATTCACTTCCCGGGCCCCTGGAAGCATGAAAATCACTTTAAACATGCTAATTTTAGCTCTAAAACTGATGATCCACCTACAAATGTGAACTGACGTTCAAAAATAAAACATTTGAAAACGGACAATTTTTCACCTTTCTGAAGAATGACGTAATGGGGGGTGTTATCTCTTTTGTCAAAAATCTGCCGTTTTTTCTTGAACATTAAATGCCTCCAAATGGTATTTAATTCACTTTCTGGGGTGAAGAAACACTTTTTGAGACCTCAGAGTGAGCAAATTGGCCATTTTCATGCACTTTTAACCATTCCACAAATCTTGTGTTTAGAGCCCCTGGAAGCATGAAAATCACTTTAAACATGCTAATTTTAGCTCTAAAACTAATAATCCACCTACAAATGTGAACTGACGTTCAAAAATAAAACATTTGAAAACGGACCATTTTTCACCTTTCTGAAGCATGACATAATGGGGGGGTGTTATCTCTTTTGTCAAAAATCAGCTGTTTTTGCTTGAACATTAAATGCCTCCAAATGGTATTTAATTCACTTCCCGGGCCCCTGGAAGCATGAAAATCACTTTAAACATGCTAATTTTAGCTCTAAAACTAATAATCCACCTACAAATGTGAACTGACGTTCAAAAATTAACATTTGAAAACGGACCATTTTTCACCTTTCTGAAGCATGACGTAATGGGGGGGTGTTATCTCTTTTGTCAAAAATCAGCTGTTTTTGCTTGAACATTAAATGCCTCCAAATGGTATTTAATTCACTTCCAGGGCCCCTGGAAGCATGAAAATCACTTTAAACATGCTAATTTTAGCTCTAAAACTAATAATCCACCTACAAATGTGAACTGACGTTCAAAAATAAAACATTTGAAAACGGACCGTTTTTCACCTTTCTGAAGCATGACGTAATGGGGGGGTGTTATCTCTTTTGTCAAAAATCAGCCGTTTTTGCTTGAACATTAAATGCTTCCAAATGGTATTTAATTTACTTCCCGGGGTGAAGAAACACTTTTTGAGACCTCAGAGTGAGCAAATTGGCCATTTTCATGCACTTTTAACCATTCCACAAATCTTGTTTTTAGAGCCCCTGGAAGCATGAAAATCACTTTAAACATGCTAATTTTAGCTCTAAAACTAATAATCCACCTAGAAATGTGAACTGACATTCAAAAATAAAACATTTGAAAACGGACCATTTTTCACCTTTCTGAAGAATGACGTAATGGGGGGTGTTATCTCTTTTGTCAAAAATAAGCTGTTTTTGCTTGAACATTTAATGCCTCCAAATGGTATTTAATTCACTTCCCGGGGTGAAGAAACACTTTTTGAGACCTCAGAGTGAGCAAATTGGCCATTTTCATGCAATTTTAACCATTCCACACATCTTGTGTTTAGAGCCCATGGAAGCATGAAAATCACTTTAAACATGCTAATTTTAGCTCTAAAACTAATAATCCACCTACAAATGTGAACTGACGTTAAAAAATAAAACATTTGAAAACGGACCATTTTTCACCTTTCTGAAGCATGACGTAATAGGGGCGTGTTATCTCTTTTGTCAAAAATCAGCTGTTTTTGCTTGAACATTAAATGCCTCCAAATGGTATTTAATTCACTTCCCGGGCCCCTGGAAGCATGAAAATCACTTTAAACATGCTAATTTTAGCTCTAAAACTGATGATCCACCTACAAATGTGAACTGACGTTCAAAAATAAAACATTTGAAAACGGACAATTTTTCACCTTTCTGAAGAATGACGTAATGGGGGGTGTTATCTCTTTTGTCAAAAATCTGCTGTTTTTTCTTGAACATTAAATGCCTCCAAATGGTATTTAATTCACTTTCTGGGGTGAAGAAACACTTTTTGAGACCTCAGAGTGAGCAAATTGGCCATTTTCATGCACTTTTAGCCATTCCACAAATCTTGTGTTTAGAGCCCCTGGAAGCATGAAAATCACTTTAAACATGCTAATTTTAGCTCTAAAACTAATAATCCACCTACAAATGTGAACTGACGTTCAAAAATAAAACATTTGAAAACGGACCATTTTTCACCTTTCTGAAGCATGACGTAATGGGGGGGTGTTATCTCTTTTGTCAAAAATCAGCTGTTTTTGCTTGAACATTAAATGCCTCCAAATGGTATTTAATTCACTTCCCGGGCCCCTGGAAGCATGAAAATCACTTTAAACATGCTAATTTTAGCTCTAAAACTAATAATCCACCTACAAATGTGAACTGACGTTCAAAAATAAAACATTTGAAAACGGACCGTTTATTACCTTTCTGAAGCATGACGTAATGGGGGGGTGTTATCTCTTTTGTCAAAAATCAGCCGTTTTTGCTTGAACATTAAATGCTTCCAAATGGTATTTAATTCACTTCCCGGGGTGAAGAAACACTTTTTGAGACCTCAGAGTGAGCAAATTGGCCATTTTCATGCACTTTTAACCATTCCACAAATCTTGTTTTTAGAGCCCCTGGAAGCATGAAAATCACTTTAAACATGCTAATTTTAGCTCTAAAACTAATAATCCACCTAGAAATGTGAACTGACATTCAAAAATAAAACATTTGAAAACGGACCATTTTTCACCTTTCTGAAGAATGACGTAATGGGGGGTGTTATCTCTTTTGTCAAAAATAAGCTGTTTTTGCTTGAACATTTAATGCCTCCAAATGGTATTTAATTCACTTCCCGGGGTGAAGAAACACTTTTTGAGACCTCAGAGTGAGCAAATTGGCCATTTTCATGCAATTTTAACCATTCCACACATCTTGTGTTTAGAGCCCATGGAAGCATGAAAATCACTTTAAACATGCTAATTTTAGCTCTAAAACTAATAATCCACCTACAAATGTGAACTGACGTTCAAAAATAAAACATTTGAAAACGGACCATTTTTCACCTTTCTGAAGCATGACGTAATAGGGGGGTGTTATCTCCTTTGTCAAAAATCAGCTGTTTTTGCTTGAACATTAAATGCCTCCAAATGGTATTTAATTCACTTCCCGGGCCCCTGGAAGCATGAAAATCACTTTAAACATGCTAATTTTAGCTCTAAAACTGATGATCCACCTACAAATGTGAACTGACGTTCAAAAATAAAACATTTGAAAACGGACAATTTTTCACCTTTCTGAAGAATGACGTAATGGGGGGTGTTATCTCTTTTGTCAAAAATCTGCCGTTTTTTCTTGAACATTAAATGCCTCCAAATGGTATTTAATTCACTTTCTGGGGTGAAGAAACACTTTTTGAGACCTCAGAGTGAGCAAATTGGCCATTTTCATGCACTTTTAACCATTCCACAAATCTTGTGTTTAGAGCCCCTGGAAGCATGAAAATCACTTTAAACATGCTAATTTTAGCTCTAAAACTAATAATCCACCTACAAATGTGAACTGACGTTCAAAAATAAAACATTTGAAAACGGACCATTTTTCACCTTTCTGAAGCATGACATAATGGGGGGGTGTTATCTCTTTTGTCAAAAATCAGCTGTTTTTGCTTGAACATTAAATGCCTCCAAATGGTATTTAATTCACTTCCCGGGCCCCTGGAAGCATGAAAATCACTTTAAACATGCTAATTTTAGCTCTAAAACTAATAATCCACCTACAAATGTGAACTGACGTTCAAAAATAAAACATTTGAAAACGGACCGTTTTTCACCTTTCTGAAGCATGACGTAATGGGGGGGTGTTATCTCTTTTGTCAAAAATCAGCCGTTTTTGCTTGAACATTAAATGCTTCCAAATGGTATTTAATTCACTTCCCGGGGTGAAGAAACACTTTTTGAGACCTCAGAGTGAGCAAATTGGCCATTTTCATGCACTTTTAACCATTCCACAAATCTTGTTTTTAGAGCCCCTGGAAGCATGAAAATCACTTTAAACATGCTAATTTTAGCTCTAAAACT
This sequence comes from Lissotriton helveticus, assembly GCF_964261635.1. Classification (NCBI taxonomy): domain Eukaryota; kingdom Metazoa; phylum Chordata; class Amphibia; order Caudata; family Salamandridae; genus Lissotriton; species Lissotriton helveticus. The sequence goes on from NW_027611949.1 coordinate 25,372, forward strand.
AATAATCCACCTAGAAATGTGAACTGACATTCAAAAATAAAACATTTGAAAACGGACCATTTTTCACCTTTCTGAAGAATGACGTAATGGGGGGTGTTATCTCTTTTGTCAAAAATAAGCTGTTTTTGCTTGAACATTTAATGCCTCCAAATGGTATTTAATTCACTTCCCGGGGTGAAGAAACACTTTTTGAGACCTCAGAGTGAGCAAATTTGCCATTTTCATGCAATTTTAACCATTCCACACATCTTGTGTTTAGAGCCCATGGAAGCATGAAAATCACTTTAAACATGCTAATTTTAGCTCTAAAACTAATAATCCACCTACAAATGTGAACTGACGTTCAAAAATAAAACATTTGAAAACGGACCATTTTTCACCTTTCTGAAGCATGACGTAATAGGGGGGTGTTATCTCTTTTGTCAAAAATCAGCTGTTTTTGCTTGAACATTAAATGCCTCCAAATGGTATTTAATTCACTTCCCGGGCCCCTGGAAGCATGAAAATCACTTTAAACATGCTAATTTTAGCTCTAAAACTGATGATCCACCTACAAATGTGAACTGACGTTCAAAAATAAAACATTTGAAAACGGACAATTTTTCACCTTTCTGAAGAATGACGTAATGGGGGGTGTTATCTCTTTTGTCAAAAATCTGCCGTTTTTTCTTGAACATTAAATGCCTCCAAATGGTATTTAATTCACTTTCTGGGGTGAAGAAACACTTTTTGAGACCTCAGAGTGAGCAAATTGGCCATTTTCATGCACTTTTAACCATTCCACAAATCTTGTGTTTAGAGCCCCTGGAAGCATGAAAATCACTTTAAACATGCTAATTTTAGCTCTAAAACTAATAATCCACCTACAAATGTGAACTGACGTTCAAAAATAAAACATTTGAAAACGGACCATTTTTCACCTTTCTGAAGCATGACGTAATGGGGGGGTGTTATCTCTTTTGTCAAAAATCAGCTGTTTTTGCTTGCACATTAAATGCCTACAAATGGTATTTAATTCACTTCCCGGGCCCCTGGAAGCATGAAAATCACTTTAAACATGCTAATTTTAGCTCTAAAACTAATAATCCACCTACAAATGTGAACTGACGTTCAAAAATAAAACATTTGAAAACGGACCGTTTTTCACCTTTCTGAAGCATGACGTAATGGGGGGGTGTTATCTCTTTTGTCAAAAATCAGCCGTTTTTGCTTGAACATTAAATGCTTCCAAATGGTATTTAATTCACTTCCCGGGGTGAAGAAACAGTTTTTGAGACCTCAGAGTGAGCAAATTGGCCATTTTCATGCACTTTTAACCATTCCACAAATCTTGTTTTTAGAGCCCCTGGAAGCATGAAAATCACTTTAAACATGCTAATTTTAGCTCTAAAACTAATAATCCACCTAGAAATGTGAACTGACATTCAAAAATAAAACATTTGAAAACGGACCATTTTTCACCTTTCTGAAGAATGACGTAATGGGGGGTGTTATCTCTTTTGTCAAAAATAAGCTGTTTTTGCTTGAACATTTAATGCCTCCAAATGGTATTTAATTCACTTCCCGGGGTGAAGAAACACTTTTTGAGACCTCAGAGTGAGCAAATTGGCCATTTTCATGCAATTTTAACCATTCCACACATCTTGTGTTTAGAGCCCATGGAAGCATGAAAATCACTTTAAACATGCTAATTTTAGCTCTAAAACTAATAACCCACCTACAAATGTGAACTGACGTTCAAAAATAAAACATTTGAAAACGGACCATTTTTCACCTTTCTGAAGCATGACGTAATAGGGGGGTGTTATCTCTTTTGTCAAAAATCAGCTGTTTTTGCTTGAACATTAAATGCCTCCAAATGGTATTTAATTCACTTCCCGGGCCCCTGGAAGCATGAAAATCACTTTAAACATGCTAATTTTAGCTCTAAAACTGATGATCCACCTACAAATGTGAACTGACGTTCAAAAATAAAACATTTGAAAACGGACAATTTTTCACCTTTCTGAAGAATGACGTAATGGGGGGTGTTATCTCTTTTGTCAAAAATCTGCCGTTTTTTCTTGAACATTAAATGCCTCCAAATGGTATTTAATTCACTTTCTGGGGTGAAGAAACACTTTTTGAGACCTCAGAGTGAGCAAATTGGCCATTTTCATGCACTTTTAACCATTCCACAAATCTTGTGTTTAGAGCCCCTGGAAGCATGAAAATCACTTTAAACATGCTAATTTTAGCTCTAAAACTAATAATCCACCTACAAATGTGAACTGACGTTCAAAAATAAAACATTTGAAAACGGACCATTTTTCACCTTTCTGAAGCATGACGTAATGGGGGGGTGTTATCTCTTTTGTCAAAAATCAGCTGTTTTTGCTTGAACATTAAATGCCTCCAAATGGTATTTAATTCACTTCCCGGGCCCCTGGAAGCATGAAAATCACTTTAAACATGCTAATTTTAGCTCTAAAACTAATAATCCACCTACAAATGTGAACTGACGTTCAAAAATAAAACATTTGAAAACGGACCGTTTTTCACCTTTCTGAAGCATGACGTAATGGGGGGGTGTTATCTCTTTTGTCAAAAATCAGCCGTTTTTGCTTGAACATTAAATGCTTCCAAATGGTATTTAATTCACTTCCCGGGGTGAAGAAACACTTTTTGAGACCTCAGAGTGAGCAAATTGGCCATTTTCATGCACTTTTAACCATTCCACAAATCTTGTTTTTAGAGCCCCTGGAAGCATGAAAATCACTTTAAACATGCTAATTTTAGCTCTAAAACTAATAATCCACCTAGAAATGTGAACTGACATTCAAAAATAAAACATTTGAAAACGGACCATTTTTCACCTTTCTGAAGAATGACGTAATGGGGGGTGTTATCTCTTTTGTCAAAAATAAGCTGTTTTTGCTTGAACATTTAATGCCTCCAAATGGTATTTAATTCACTTCCCGGGGTGAAGAAACACTTTTTGAGACCTCAGAGTGAGCAAATTGGCCATTTTCATGCAATTTTAACCATTCCACACATCTTGTGTTTAGAGCCCATGGAAGCATGAAAATCACTTTAAACATGCTAATTTTAGCTCTAAAACTAATAATCCACCTACAAATGTGAACTGACGTTCAAAAATAAAACATTTGAAAACGGACCATTTTTCACCTTTCTGAAGCATGACGTAATAGGGGGGTGTTATCTCTTTTGTCAAAAATCAGCTGTTTTTGCTTGAACATTAAATGCCTCCAAATGGTATTTAATTCACTTCCCGGGCCCCTGGAAGCATGAAAATCACTTTAAACATGCTAATTTTAGCTCTAAAACTGATGATCCACCTACAAATGTGAACTGACGTTCAAAAATAAAACATTTGAAAACGGACAATTTTTTACCTTTCTGAAGAATGACGTAATGGGGGGTGTTATCTCTTTTGTCAAAAATCTGCCGTTTTTTCTTGAACATTAAATGCCTCCAAATGGTATTTAATTCACTTTCTGGGGTGAAGAAACACTTTTTGAGACCTCAGAGTGAGCAAATTGGCCATTTTCATGCACTTTTAACCATGCCACAAATCTTGTGTTTAGAGCCCCTGGAAGCATGAAAATCACTTTAAACATGCTAATTTTAGCTCTAAAACTAATAATCCACCTACAAATGTGAACTGACGTTCAAAAATAAAACATTTGAAAACGGACCATTTTTCACCTTTCTGAAGCATGACGTAATGGGGGGTGTTATCTCTTTTGTCAAAAATCAGCTGTTTTTGCTTGAACATTAAATGCCTCCAAATGGTATTTAATTCACTTCCCGGGCCCCTGGAAGCATGAAAATCACTTTAAACATGCTAATTTTAGCTCTAAAACTAATAATCCACCTACAAATGTGAACTGACGTTCAAAAATAAAACATTTGAAAACGGACCGTTTTTCACCTTTCTGAAGCATGACGTAATGGGGGGGTGTTATCTCTTTTGTCAAAAATCAGCCGTTTTTGCTTGAACATTAAATGCTTCCAAATGGTATTTAATTCACTTCCCGGGGTGAAGAAACACTTTTTGAGACCTCAGAGTGAGCAAATTGGCCATTTTCATGCACTTTTAACCATTCCACAAATCTTGTTTTTAGAGCCCCTGGAAGCATGAAAATCACTTTAAACATGCTAATTTTAGCTCTAAAACTAATAATCCACCTAGAAATGTGAACTGACATTCAAAAATAAAACATTTGAAAACGGACCATTTTTCACCTTTCTGAAGAATGACGTAATGGGGGGTGTTATCTCTTTTGTCAAAAATAAGCTGTTTTTGCTTGAACATTTAATGCCTCCAAATGGTATTTAATTCACTTCCCGGGGTGAAGAAACACTTTTTGAGACCTCAGAGTGAGCAAATTGGCCATTTTCATGCAATTTTAACCATTCCACACATCTTGTGTTTAGAGCCCATGGAAGCATGAAAATCACTTTAAACATGCTAATTTTAGCTCTAAAACTAATAATCCACCTACAAATGTGAACTGACGTTCAAAAATAAAACATTTGAAAACGGACCATTTTTCACCTTTCTGAAGCATGACGTAATAGGGGGGTGTTATCTCTTTTGTCAAAAATCAGCTGTTTTTGCTTGAACATTAAATGCCTCCAAATGGTATTTAATTCACTTCCCGGGCCCCTGGAAGCATGACAATCACTTTAAACATGCTAATTTTAGCTCTAAAACTGATGATCCACCTACAAATGTGAACTGACGTTCAAAAATAAAACATTTGAAAACGGACAATTTTTTACCTTTCTGAAGAATGACGTAATGGGGGGTGTTATCTCTTTTGTCAAAAATCTGCCGTTTTTTCTTGAACATTAAATGCCTCCAAATGGTATTTAATTCACTTTCTGGGGTGAAGAAACACTTTTTGAGACCTCAGAGTGAGCAAATTGGCCATTTTCATGCACTTTTAACCATTCCACAAATCTTGTGTTTAGAGCCCCTGGAAGCATGAAAATCACTTTAAACATGCTAATTTTAGCTCTAAAACTAATAATCCACCTACAAATGTGAACTGACGTTCAAAAATAAAACATTTGAAAACGGACCATTTTTCACCTTTCTGAAGCATGACGTAATGGGGGGGTGTTATCTCTTTTGTCAAAAATCTGCTGTTTTTGCTTGAACATTAAATGCCTCCAAATGGTATTTAATTCACTTCCCGGGCCCCTGGAAGCATGAAAATCACTTTAAACATGCTAATTTTAGCTCTAAAACTAATAATCCACCTACAAATGTGAACTGACGTTCAAAAATAAAACATTTGAAAACGGACCGTTTTTCACCTTTCTGAAGCATGACGTAATGGGGGGGTGTTATCTCTTTTGTAAAAAATCAGCCGTTTTTGCTTGAACATTAAATGCTTCCAAATGGTATTTAATTCACTTCCCGGGGTGAAGAAACACTTTTTGAGACCTCAGAGTGAGCAAATTGGCCATTTTCATGCAATTTTAACCATTCCACACATCTTGTGTTTAGAGCCCATGGAAGCATGAAAATCACTTTAAACATGCTAATTTTAGCTCTAAAACTAATAATCCACCTACAAATGTGAACTGACGTTCAAAAATAAAACATTTGAAAACGGACCATTTTTCACCTTTCTGAAGCATGACGTAATAGGGGGGTGTTATCTCTTTTGTCAAAAATCAGCTGTTTTTGCTTGAACATTAAATGCCTCCAAATGGTATTTAATTCACTTCCCGGGCCCCTGGAAGCATGAAAATCACTTTAAACATGCTAATTTTAGCTCTAAAACTGATGATCCACCTACAAATGTGAACTGACGTTCAAAAATAAAACATTTGAAAACGGACCGTTTTTCACCTTTCTGAAGCATGACGTAATGGGGGGGTGTTATCTCTTTTGTCAAAAATCAGCCGTTTTTGCTTGAACATTAAATGCTTCCAAATGGTATTTAATTCACTTCCCGGGGTGAAGAAACACTTTTTGAGACCTCAGAGTGAGCAAATTGGCCATTTTCATGCACTTTTAACCATTCCACAAATCTTGTGTTTAGAGCCCCTGGAAGCATGAAAATCACTTTAAACATGCTAATTTTAGCTCTAAAACTAATAATCCACCTACAAATGTGAACTGACGTTCAAAAATAAAACATTTGAAAACGGACCATTTTTCACCTTTCTGAAGCATGACGTAATGGGGGGGTGTTATCTCTTTTGTCAAAAATCAGCTGTTTTTGCTTGAACATTAAATGCCTCCAAATGGTATTTAATTCACTTCCCGGGCCCCTGGAAGCATGAAAATCACTTTAAACATGCTAATTTTAGCTCTAAAACTAATAATCCACCTACAAATGTGAACTGACGTTCAAAAATAAAACATTTGAAAACGGACCGTTTTTCACCTTTCTGAAGCATGACGTAATGGGGGGGTGTTATCTCTTTTGTCAAAAATCAGCCGTTTTTGCTTGAACATTAAATGCTTCCAAATGGTATTTAATTCACTTCCCGGGGTGAAGAAACACTTTTTGAGACCTCAGAGTGAGCAAATTGGCCATTTTCATGCACTTTTAACCATTCCACAAATCTTGTTTTTAGAGCCCCTGGAAGCATGAAAATCACTTTAAACATGCTAATTTTAGCTCTAAAACTAATAATCCACCTAGAAATGTGAACTGACATTCAAAAATAAAACATTTGAAAACGGACCATTTTTCACCTTTCTGAAGAATGACGTAATGGGGGGTGTTATCTCTTTTGTCAAAAATAAGCTGTTTTTGCTTGAACATTTAATGCCTCCAAATGGTATTTAATTCACTTCCCGGGGTGAAGAAACACTCTTTGAGACCTCAGAGTGAGCAAATTGGCCATTTTCATGCAATTTTAACCATTCCACACATCTTGTGTTTAGAGCCCATGGAAGCATGAAAATCACTTTAAACATGCTAATTTTAGCTCTAAAACTAATAATCCACCTACAAATGTGAACTGACGTTCAAAAATAAAACATTTGAAAACGGACCATTTTTCACCTTTCTGAAGCATGACGTAATAGGGGGGTGTTATCTCTTTTGTCAAAAATCAGCTGTTTTTGCTTGAACATTAAATGCCTCCAAATGGTATTTAATTCACTTCCCGGGCCCCTGGAAGCATGACAATCACTTTAAACATGCTAATTTTAGCTCTAAAACTGATGATCCACCTACAAATGTGAACTGACGTTCAAAAATAAAACATTTGAAAACGGACAATTTTTTACCTTTCTGAAGAATGACGTAATGGGGGGTGTTATCTCTTTTGTCAAAAATCTGCAGTTTTTTCTTGAACATTAAATGCCTCCAAATGGTATTTAATTCACTTTCTGGGGTGAAGAAACACTTTTTGAGACCTCAGAGTGAGCAAATTGGCCATTTTCATGCACTTTTAACCATTCCACAAATCTTGTGTTTAGAGCCCCTGGAAGCATGAAAATCACTTTAAACATGCTAATTTTAGCTCTAAAACTAATAATCCACCTACAAATGTGAACTGACGTTCAAAAATAAAACATTTGAAAACGGACCATTTTTCACCTTTCTGAAGCATGACGTAATGGGGGGGTGTTATCTCTTTTGTCAAAAATCAGCTGTTTTTGCTTGAACATTAAATGCCTCCAAATGGTATTTAATTCACTTCCCGGGCCCCTGGAAGCATGAAAATCACTTTAAACATGCTAATTTTAGCTCTAAAACTAATAATCCACCTACAAATGTGAACTGACGTTCAAAAATAAAACATTTGAAAACGGACCGTTTTTCACCTTTCTGAAGCATGACGTAATGGGGGGGTGTTATCTCTTTTGTAAAAAATCAGCCGTTTTTGCTTGAACATTAAATGCTTCCAAATGGTATTTAATTCACTTCCCGGGGTGAAGAAACACTTTTTGAGACCTCAGAGTGAGCAAATTGGCCATTTTCATGCAATTTTAACCATTCCACACATCTTGTGTTTAGAGCCCATGGAAGCATGAAAATCACTTTAAACATGCTAATTTTAGCTCTAAAACTAATAATCCACCTACAAATGTGAACTGACGTTCAAAAATAAAACATTTGAAAACGGACCATTTTTCACCTTTCTGAAGCATGACGTAATAGGGGGGTGTTATCTCTTTTGTCAAAAATCAGCTGTTTTTGCTTGAACATTAAATGCCTCCAAATGGTATTTAATTCACTTCCCGGGCCCCTGGAAGCATGAAAATCACTTTAAACATGCTAATTTTAGCTCTAAAACTAATAATCCACCTAGAAATGTGAACTGACGTTCAAAAATAAAACATTTGAAAACGGACCATTTTTCACCTTTCTGAAGAATGACGTAATGGGGGGTGTTATCTCTTTTGTCAAAAATCTGCCGTTTTTTCTTGAACATTAAATGCCTCCAAATGGTATTTAATTCACTTTCTGGGGTGAAGAAACACTTTTTGAGACCTCAGAGTGAGCAAATTGGCCATTTTCATGCACTTTTAACCATTCCACAAATCTTGTGTTTAGAGCCCCTGGAAGCATGAAAATCACTTTAAACATGCTAATTTTAGCTCTAAAACTAATAATCCACCTACAAATGTGAACTGACGTTCAAAAATAAAACATTTGAAAACGGACCATTTTTCACCTTTCTGAAGCATGACGTAATGGGGGGGTGTTATCTCTTTTGTCAAAAATCAGCTGTTTTTGCTTGCACATTAAATGCCTACAAATGGTATTTAATTCACTTCCCGGGCCCCTGGAAGCATGAAAATCACTTTAAACATGCTAATTTTAGCTCTAAAACTAATAATCCACCTACAAATGTGAACTGACGTTCAAAAATAAAACATTTGAAAACGGACCGTTTTTCACCTTTCTGAAGCATGACGTAATGGGGGGGTGTTATCTCTTTTGTCAAAAATCAGCCGTTTTTGCTTGAACATTAAATGCTTCCAAATGGTATTTAATTCACTTCCCGGGGTGAAGAAACACTTTTTGAGACCTCAGAGTGAGCAAATTGGCCATTTTCATGCACTTTTAACCATTCCACAAATCTTGTTTTTAGAGCCCCTGGAAGCATGAAAATCACTTTAAACATGCTAATTTTAGCTCTAAAACTAATAATCCACCTAGAAATGTGAACTGACATTCAAAAATAAAACATTTGAAAACGGACCATTTTTCACCTTTCTGAAGAATGACGTAATGGGGGGTGTTATCTCTTTTGTCAAAAATAAGCTGTTTTTGCTTGAACATTTAATGCCTCCAAATGGTATTTAATTCACTTCCCGGGGTGAAGAAACACTTTTTGAGACCTCAGAGTGAGCAAATTGGCCATTTTCATGCAATTTTAACCATTCCACACATCTTGTGTTTAGAGCCCATGGAAGCATGAAAATCACTTTAAACATGCTAATTTTAGCTCTAAAACTAATAACCCACCTACAAATGTGAACTGACGTTCAAAAATAAAACATTTGAAAACGGACCATTTTTCACCTTTCTGAAGCATGACGTAATAGGGGGGTGTTATCTCTTTTGTCAAAAATCAGCTGTTTTTGCTTGAACATTAAATGCCTCCAAATGGTATTTAATTCACTTCCCGGGCCCCTGGAAGCATGAAAATCACTTTAAACATGCTAATTTTAGCTCTAAAACTGATGATCCACCTACAAATGTGAACTGACGTTCAAAAATAAAACATTTGAAAACGGACAATTTTTCACCTTTCTGAAGAATGACGTAATGGGGGGTGTTATCTCTTTTGTCAAAAATCTGCCGTTTTTTCTTGAACATTAAATGCCTCCAAATGGTATTTAATTCACTTTCTGGGGTGAAGAAACACTTTTTGAGACCTCAGAGTGAGCAAATTGGCCATTTTCATGCACTTTTAACCATTCCACAAATCTTGTGTTTAGAGCCCCTGGAAGCATGAAAATCACTTTAAACATGCTAATTTTAGCTCTAAAACTAATAATCCACCTACAAATGTGAACTGACGTTCAAAAATAAAACATTTGAAAACGGACCATTTTTCACCTTTCTGAAGCATGACGTAATGGGGGGGTGTTATCTCTTTTGTCAAAAATCAGCTGTTTTTGCTTGAACATTAAATGCCTCCAAATGGTATTTAATTCACTTCCCGGGCCCCTGGAAGCATGAAAATCACTTTAAACATGCTAATTTTAGCTCTAAAACTAATAATCCACCTACAAATGTGAACTGACGTTCAAAAATAAAACATTTGAAAACGGACCGTTTTTCACCTTTCTGAAGCATGACGTAATGGGGGGGTGTTATCTCTTTTGTCAAAAATCAGCCGTTTTTGCTTGAACATTAAATGCTTCCAAATGGTATTTAATTCACTTCCCGGGGTGAAGAAACACTTTTTGAGACCTCAGAGTGAGCAAATTGGCCATTTTCATGCACTTTTAACCATTCCACAAATCTTGTTTTTAGAGCCCCTGGAAGCATGAAAATCACTTTAAACATGCTAATTTTAGCTCTAAAACTAATAATCCACCTAGAAATGTGAACTGACATTCAAAAATAAAACATTTGAAAACGGACCATTTTTCACCTTTCTGAAGAATGACGTAATGGGGGGTGTTATCTCTTTTGTCAAAAATAAGCTGTTTTTGCTTGAACATTTAATGCCTCCAAATGGTATTTAATTCACTTCCCGGGGTGAAGAAACACTTTTTGAGACCTCAGAGTGAGCAAATTGGCCATTTTCATGCAATTTTAACCATTCCACACATCTTGTGTTTAGAGCCCATGGAAGCATGAAAATCACTTTAAACATGCTAATTTTAGCTCTAAAACTAATAATCCACCTACAAATGTGAACTGACGTTCAAAAATAAAACATTTGAAAACGGACCATTTTTCACCTTTCTGAAGCATGACGTAATAGGGGGGTGTTATCTCTTTTGTCAAAAATCAGCTGTTTTTGCTTGAACATTAAATGCCTCCAAATGGTATTTAATTCACTTCCCGGGCCCCTGGAAGCATGAAAATCACTTTAAACATGCTAATTTTAGCTCTAAAACTGATGATCCACCTACAAATGTGAACTGACGTTCAAAAATAAAACATTTGAAAACGGACAATTTTTTACCTTTCTGAAGAATGACGTAATGGGGGGTGTTATCTCTTTTGTCAAAAATCTGCCGTTTTTTCTTGAACATTAAATGCCTCCAAATGGTATTTAATTCACTTTCTGGGGTGAAGAAACACTTTTTGAGACCTCAGAGTGAGCAAATTGGCCATTTTCATGCACTTTTAACCATGCCACAAATCTTGTGTTTAGAGCCCCTGGAAGCATGAAAATCACTTTAAACATGCTAATTTTAGCTCTAAAACTAATAATCCACCTACAAATGTGAACTGACGTTCAAAAATAAAACATTTGAAAACGGACCATTTTTCACCTTTCTGAAGCATGACGTAATGGGGGGGTGTTATCTCTTTTGTCAAAAATCAGCTGTTTTTGCTTGAACATTAAATGCCTCCAAATGGTATTTAATTCACTTCCCGGGCCCCTGGAAGCATGAAAATCACTTTAAACATGCTAATTTTAGCTCTAAAACTAATAATCCACCTACAAATGTGAACTGACGTTCAAAAATAAAACATTTGAAAACGGACCGTTTTTCACCTTTCTGAAGCATGACGTAATGGGGGGGTGTTATCTCTTTTGTCAAAAATCAGCCGTTTTTGCTTGAACATTAAATGCTTCCAAATGGTATTTAATTCACTTCCCGGGGTGAAGAAACACTTTTTGAGACCTCAGAGTGAGCAAATTGGCCATTTTCATGCACTTTTAACCATTCCACAAATCTTGTTTTTAGAGCCCCTGGAAGCATGAAAATCACTTTAAACATGCTAATTTTAGCTCTAAAACTAATAATCCACCTAGAAATGTGAACTGACATTCAAAAATAAAACATTTGAAAACGGACCATTTTTCACCTTTCTGAAGAATGACGTAATGGGGGGTGTTATCTCTTTTGTCAAAAATAAGCTGTTTTTGCTTGAACATTTAATGCCTCCAAATGGTATTTAATTCACTTCCCGGGGTGAAGAAACACTTTTTGAGACCTCAGAGTGAGCAAATTGGCCATTTTCATGCAATTTTAACCATTCCACACATCTTGTGTTTAGAGCCCATGGAAGCATGAAAATCACTTTAAACATGCTAATTTTAGCTCTAAAACTAATAATCCACCTACAAATGTGAACTGACGTTCAAAAATAAAACATTTGAAAACGGACCATTTTTCACCTTTCTGAAGCATGACGTAATAGGGGGGTGTTATCTCTTTTGTCAAAAATCAGCTGTTTTTGCTTGAACATTAAATGCCTCCAAATGGTATTTAATTCACTTCCCGGGCCCCTGGAAGCATGACAATCACTTTAAACATGCTAATTTTAGCTCTAAAACTGATGATCCACCTACAAATGTGAACTGACGTTCAAAAATAAAACATTTGAAAACGGACAATTTTTTACCTTTCTGAAGAATGACGTAATGGGGGGTGTTATCTCTTTTGTCAAAAATCTGCCGTTTTTTCTTGAACATTAAATGCTTCCAAATGGTATTTAATTCACTTTCTGGGGTGAAGAAACACTTTTTGAGACCTCAGAGTGAGCAAATTGGCCATTTTCATGCACTTTTAACCATTCCACAAATCTTGTGTTTAGAGCCCCTGGAAGCATGAAAATCACTTTAAACATGCTAATTTTAGCTCTAAAACTAATAATCCACCTACAAATGTGAACTGACGTTCAAAAATAAAACATTTGAAAACGGACCATTTTTCACCTTTCTGAAGCATGACGTAATGGGGGGGTGTTATCTCTTTTGTCAAAAATCAGCTGTTTTTGCTTGAACATTAAATGCCTCCAAATGGTATTTAATTCACTTCCCGGGCCCCTGGAAGCATGAAAATCACTTTAAACATGCTAATTTTAGCTCTAAAACTAATAATCCACCTACAAATGTGAACTGACGTTCAAAAATAAAACATTTGAAAACGGACCGTTTTTCACCTTTCTGAAGCATGACGTAATGGGGGGGTGTTATCTCTTTTGTAAAAAATCAGCCGTTTTTGCTTGAACATTAAATGCTTCCAAATGGTATTTAATTCACTTCCCGGGGTGAAGAAACACTTTTTGAGACCTCAGAGTGAGCAAATTGGCCATTTTCATGCAATTTTAACCATTCCACACATCTTGTGTTTAGAGCCCATGGAAGCATGAAAATCACTTTAAACATGCTAATTTTAGCTCTAAAACTAATAATCCACCTACAAATGTGAACTGACGTTCAAAAATAAAACATTTGAAAACGGACCATTTTTCACCTTTCTGAAGCATGACGTAATAGGGGGGTGTTATCTCTTTTGTCAAAAATCAGCTGTTTTTGCTTGAACATTAAATGCCTCCAAATGGTATTTAATTCACTTCCCGGGCCCCTGGAAGCATGAAAATCACTTTAAACATGCTAATTTTAGCTCTAAAACTGATGATCCACCTACAAATGTGAACTGACGTTCAAAAATAAAACATTTGAAAACGGACCGTTTTTCACCTTTCTGAAGCATGACGTAATGGGGGGGTGTTATCTCTTTTGTCAAAAATCAGCCGTTTTTGCTTGAACATTAAATGCTTCCAAATGGTATTTAATTCACTTCCCGGGGTGAAGAAACACTTTTTGAGACCTCAGAGTGAGCAAATTGGCCATTTTCATGCACTTTTAACCATTCCACAAATCTTGTGTTTAGAGCCCCTGGAAGCATGAAAATCACTTTAAACATGCTAATTTTAGCTCTAAAACTAATAATCCACCTACAAATGTGAACTGACGTTCAAAAATAAAACATTTGAAAACGGACCATTTTTCACCTTTCTGAAGCATGACGTAATGGGGGGGTGTTATCTCTTTTGTCAAAAATCAGCTGTTTTTGCTTGAACATTAAATGCCTCCAAATGGTATTTAATTCACTTCCCGGGCCCCTGGAAGCATGAAAATCACTTTAAACATGCTAATTTTAGCTCTAAAACTAATAATCCACCTACAAATGTGAACTGACGTTCAAAAATAAAACATTTGAAAACGGACCGTTTTTCACCTTTCTGAAGCATGACGTAATGGGGGGGTGTTATCTCTTTTGTCAAAAATCAGCCGTTTTTGCTTGAACATTAAATGCTTCCAAATGGTATTTAATTCACTTCCCGGGGTGAAGAAACACTTTTTGAGACCTCAGAGTGAGCAAATTGGCCATTTTCATGCACTTTTAACCATTCCACAAATCTTGTTTTTAGAGCCCCTGGAAGCATGAAAATCACTTTAAACATGCTAATTTTAGCTCTAAAACTAATAATCCACCTAGAAATGTGAACTGACATTCAAAAATAAAACATTTGAAAACGGACCATTTTTCACCTTTCTGAAGAATGACGTAATGGGGGGTGTTATCTCTTTTGTCAAAAATAAGCTGTTTTTGCTTGAACATTTAATGCCTCCAAATGGTATTTAATTCACTTCCCGGGGTGAAGAAACACTTTTTGAGACCTCAGAGTGAGCAAATTGGCCATTTTCATGCAATTTTAACCATTCCACACATCTTGTGTTTAGAGCCCATGGAAGCATGAAAATCACTTTAAACATGCTAATTTTAGCTCTAAAACTAATAATCCACCTACAAATGTGAACTGACGTTCAAAAATAAAACATTTGAAAACGGACCATTTTTCACCTTTCTGAAGCATGACGTAATAGGGGGGTGTTATCTCTTTTGTCAAAAATCAGCTGTTTTTGCTTGAACATTAAATGCCTCCAAATGGTATTTAATTCACTTCCCGGGCCCCTGGAAGCATGACAATCACTTTAAACATGCTAATTTTAGCTCTAAAACTGATGATCCACCTACAAATGTGAACTGACGTTCAAAAATAAAACATTTGAAAACGGACAATTTTTTACCTTTCTGAAGAATGACGTAATGGGGGGTGTTATCTCTTTTGTCAAAAATCTGCCGTTTTTTCTTGAACATTAAATGCCTCCAAATGGTATTTAATTCACTTTCTGGGGTGAAGAAACACTTTTTGAGACCTCAGAGTGAGCAAATTGGCCATTTTCATGCACTTTTAACCATTCCACAAATCTTGTGTTTAGAGCCCCTGGAAGCATGAAAATCACTTTAAACATGCTAATTTTAGCTCTAAAACTAATAATCCACCTACAAATGTGAACTGACGTTCAAAAATAAAACATTTGAAAACGGACCATTTTTCACCTTTCTGAAGCATGACGTAATGGGGGGTGTTATCTCTTTTGTCAAAAATCAGCTGTTTTTGCTTGAACATTAAATGCCTCCAAATGGTATTTAATTCACTTCCCGGGCCCCTGGAAGCATGAAAATCACTTTAAACATGCTAATTTTAGCTCTAAAACTAATAATCCACCTACAAATGTGAACTGACGTTCAAAAATAAAACATTTGAAAACGGACCGTTTTTCACCTTTCTGAAGCATGACGTAATGGGGGGGTGTTATCTCTTTTGTAAAAAATCAGCCGTTTTTGCTTGAACATTAAATGCTTCCAAATGGTATTTAATTCACTTCCCGGGGTGAAGAAACACTTTTTGAGACCTCAGAGTGAGCAAATTGGCCATTTTCATGCAATTTTAACCATTCCACACATCTTGTGTTTAGAGCCCATGGAAGCATGAAAATCACTTTAAACATGCAAATTTTAGCTCTAAAACTAATAATCCACCTACAAATGTGAACTGACGTTCAAAAATAAAACATTTGAAAACGGACCATTTTTCACCTTTCTGAAGCATGACGTAATAGGGGGGTGTTATCTCTTTTGTCAAAAATCAGCTGTTTTTGCTTGAACATTAAATGCCTCCAAATGGTATTTAATTCACTTCCCGGGCCCCTGGAAGCATGAAAATCACTTTAAACATGCTAATTTTAGCTCTAAAACTAATAATCCACCTAGAAATGTGAACTGACGTTCAAAAATAAAACATTTGAAAACGGACCATTTTTCACCTTTCTGAAGAATGACGTAATGGGGGGTGTTATCTCTTTTGTCAAAAATAAGCTGTTTTTGCTTGAACATTTAATGCCTCCAAATGGTATTTAATTCACTTCCCGGGGTGAAGAAACACTTTTTGAGACCTCAGAGTGAGCAAATTGGCCATTTTCATGCAATTTTAACCATTCCACACATCTTGTGTTTAGAGCCCATGGAAGCATGAAAATCACTTTAAACATGCTAATTTTAGCTCTAAAACTAATAATCCACCTACAAATGTGAACTGACGTTCAAAAATAAAACATTTGAAAACGGACCATTTTTCACCTTTCTGAAGCATGACGTAATAGGGGGGTGTTATCTCTTTTGTCAAAAATCAGCTGTTTTTGCTTGAACATTAAATGCCTCCAAATGGTATTTAATTCACTTCCCGGGCCCCTGGAAGCATGAAAATCACTTTAAACATGCTAATTTTAGCTCTAAAACTGATGATCCACCTACAAATGTGAACTGACGTTCAAAAATAAAACATTTGAAAACGGACAATTTTTCACCTTTCTGAAGAATGACGTAATGGGGGGTGTTATCTCTTTTGTCAAAAATCTGCTGTTTTTTCTTGAACATTAAATGCCTCCAAATGGTATTTAATTCACTTTCTGGGGTGAAGAAACACTTTTTGAGACCTCAGAGTGAGCAAATTGGCCATTTTCATGCACTTTTAACCATTCCACAAATCTTGTGTTTAGAGCCCCTGGAAGCATGAAAATCACTTTAAACATGCTAATTTTAGCTCTAAAACTATAAATCCACCTACAAATGTGAACTGACGTTCAAAAATAAAACATTTGAAAACGGACCATTTTTCACCTTTCTGAAGCATGACGTAATGGGGGGGGTGTTATCTCTTTTGTCAAAAATCAGCTGTTTTTGCTTGAACATTAAATGCCTACAAATGGTATTTAATTCACTTCCCGGGCCCCTGGAAGCATGAAAATCACTTTAAACATGCTAATTTTAGCTCTAAAACTAATAATCCACCTACAAATGTGAACTGACGTTCAAAAATAAAACATTTGAAAACGGACCGTTTTTCACCTTTCTGAAGCATGACGTAATGGGGGGGTGTTATCTCTTTTGTCAAAAATCAGCCGTTTTTGCTTGAACATTAAATGCTTCCAAATGGTATTTAATTCACTTCCCGGGGTGAAGAAACACTTTTTGAGACCTCAGAGTGAGCAAATTGGCCATTTTCATGCACTTTTAACCATTCCACAAATCTTGTTTTTAGAGCCCCTGGAAGCATGAAAATCACTTTAAACATGCAATTTTAGCTCTAAAACTAATAATCCACCTAGAAATGTGAACTGACATTCAAAAATAAAACATTTGAAAACGGACCATTTTTCACCTTTCTGAAGAATGACATAATGGGGGGTGTTATCTCTTTTGTCAAAAATAAGCTGTTTTTGCTTGAACATTTAATGCCTCCAAATGGTATTTAATTCACTTCCCGGGGTGAAGAAACACTTTTTGAGACCTCAGAGTGAGCAAATTGGCCATTTTCATGCAATTTTAACCATTCCACACATCTTGTGTTTAGAGCCCATGGAAGCATGAAAATCACTTTAAACATGCTAATTTTAGCTCTAAAACTAATAATCCACCTACAAATGTGAACTGACGTTCAAAAATAAAACATTTGAAAACGGACAATTTTTCACCTTTCTGAAGCATGACGTAATAGGGGGGTGTTATCTCTTTTGTCAAAAATCAGCTGTTTTTGCTTGAACATTAAATGCCTCCAAATGGTATTTAATTCACTTACCGGGCCCCTGGAAGCATGAAAATCACTTTAAACATGCTAATTTTAGCTCTAAAACTGATGATCCACCTACAAATGTGAACTGACGTTCAAAAATAAAACATTTGAAAACGGACAATTTTTCACCTTTCTGAAGAATGACGTAATGGGGGTTGTTATCTCTTTTGTCAAAAATCTGCCGTTTTTTCTTGAACATTAAATGCCTCCAAATGGTATTTAATTCACTTTCTGGGGTGAAGAAACACTTTTTGAGACCTCAGAGTGAGCAAATTGGCCATTTTCATGCACTTTTAACCATTCCACAAATCTTGTGTTTAGAGCCCCTGGAAGCATGAAAATCACTTTAAACATGCTAATTTTAGCTCTAAAACTAATAATCCACCTACAAATGTGAACTGACGTTCAAAAATAAAACATTTGAAAACGGACCATTTTTCACCTTTCTGAAGCATGACGTAATGGGGGGGTGTTATCTCTTTTGTCAAAAATCAGCTGTTTTTGCTTGAACATTAAATGCCTCCAAATGGTATTTAATTCACTTCCCGGGCCCCTGGAAGCATGAAAATCACTTTAAACATGCTAATTTTAGCTCTAAAACTAATAATCCACCTACAAATGTGAACTGACGTTCAAAAATAAAACATTTGAAAACGGACCGTTTTTCACCTTTCTGAAGCATGACGTAATGGGGGGTGTTATCTCTTTTGTCAAAAATCAGCCGTTTTTGCTTGAACATTAAATGCTTCCAAATGGTATTTAATTCACTTCCCGGGGTGAAGAAACACTTTTTGAGACCTCAGAGTGAGCAAATTGGCCATTTTCATGCACTTTTAACCATTCCACAAATCTTGTTTTTAGAGCCCCTGGAAGCATGAAAATCACTTTAAACATGCTAATTTTAGCTCTAAAACTAATAATCCACCTAGAAATGTGAACTGACATTCAAAAATAAAACATTTGAAAACGGACCATTTTTCACCTTTCTGAAGAATGACGTAATGGGGGGTGTTATCTCTTTTGTCAAAAATAAGCTGTTTTTGCTTGAACATTTAATGCCTCCAAATGGTATTTAATTCACTTCCCGGGGTGAAGAAACACTTTTTGAGACCTCAGAGTGAGCAAATTGGCCATTTTCATGCAATTTTAACCATTCCACACATCTTGTGTTTAGAGCCCATGGAAGCATGAAAATCACTTTAAACATGCTAATTTTAGCTCTAAAACTAATAATCCACCTACAAATGTGAACTGACGTTCAAAAATAAAACATTTGAAAACGGACCATTTTTCACCTTTCTGAAGCATGACGTAATAGGGGGGTGTTATCTCTTTTGTCAAAAATCAGCTGTTTTTGCTTGAACATTAAATGCCTCCAAATGGTATTTAATTCACTTCCCGGGCCCCTGGAAGCATGAAAATCACTTTAAACATGCTAATTTTAGCTCTAAAACTGATGATCCACCTACAAATGTGAACTGACGTTCAAAAATAAAACATTTGAAAACGGACAATTTTTCACCTTTCTGAAGAATGACGTAATGGGGGGTGTTATCTCTTTTGTCAAAAATCTGCCGTTTTTTCTTGAACATTAAATGCCTCCAAATGGTATTTAATTCACTTTCTGGGGTGAAGAAACACTTTTTGAGACCTCAGAGTGAGCAAATTGGCCATTTTCATGCACTTTTAACCATTCCACAAATCTTGTGTTTAGAGCCCCTGGAAGCATGAAAATCACTTTAAACATGCTAATTTTAGCTCTAAAACTAATAATCCACCTACAAATGTGAACTGACGTTCAAAAATAAAACATTTGAAAACGGACCATTTTTCACCTTTCTGAAGCATGACGTAATGGGGGGGTGTTATCTCTTTTGTCAAAAATCAGCTGTTTTTGCTTGAACATTAAATGCCTCCAAATGGTATTTAATTCACTTCCCGGGCCCCTGGAAGCATGAAAATCACTTTAAACATGCTAATTTTAGCTCTAAAACTAATAATCCACCTACAAATGTGAACTGACGTTCAAAAATAAAACATTTGAAAACGGACCGTTTTTCACCTTTCTGAAGCATGACGTAATGGGGGGGTGTTATCTCTTTTGTCAAAAATCAGCCGTTTTTGCTTGAACATTAAATGCTTCCAAATGGTATTTAATTCACTTACCGGGGTGAAGAAACACTTTTTGAGACCTCAGAGTGAGCAAATTGGCCATTTTCATGCAATTTTAACCATTCCACACATCTTGTGTTTAGAGCCCATGGAAGCATGAAAATCACTTTAAACATGCTAATTTTAGCTCTAAAACTAATAATCCACCTACAAATGTGAACTGACGTTCAAAAATAAAACATTTGAAAACGGACCATTTTTCACCTTTCTGAAGCATGACGTAATAGGGGGGTGTTATCTCTTTTGTCAAAAATCAGCTGTTTTTGCTTGAACATTAAATGCCTCCAAATGGTATTTAATTCACTTCCCGGGCCCCTGGAAGCATGAAAATCACTTTAAACATGCTAATTTTAGCTCTAAAACTGATGATCCACCTACAAATGTGAACTGACGTTCAAAAATAAAACATTTGAAAACGGACAATTTTTCACCTTTCTGAAGAATGACGTAATGGGGGGTGTTATCTCTTTTGTCAAAAATCTGCCGTTTTTTCTTGAACATTAAATGCCTCCAAATGGTATTTAATTCACTTTCTGGGGTGAAGAAACACTTTTTGAGACCTCAGAGTGAGCAAATTGGCCATTTTCATGCACTTTTAACCATTCCACAAATCTTGTGTTTAGAGCCCCTGGAAGCATGAAAATCACTTTAAACATGCTAATTTTAGCTCTAAAACTAATAATCCACCTACAAATGTGAACTGACGTTCAAAAATAAAACATTTGAAAACGGACCATTTTTCACCTTTCTGAAGCATGACGTAATGGGGGGGTGTTATCTCTTTTGTCAAAAATCAGCTGTTTTTGCTTGAACATTAAATGCCTCCAAATGGTATTTAATTCACTTCCCGGGCCCCTGGAAGCATGAAAATCACTTTAAACATGCTAATTTTAGCTCTAAAACTAATAATCCACCTACAAATGTGAACTGACGTTCAAAAATAAAACATTTGAAAACGGACCGTTTTTCACCTTTCTGAAGCATGACGTAATGGGGGGGTGTTATCTCTTTTGTCAAAAATCAGCCGTTTTTGCTTGAACATTAAATGCTTCCAAATGGTATTTAATTCACTTCCCGGGGTGAAGAAACACTTTTTGAGACCTCAGAGTGAGCAAATTGGCCATTTTCATGCACTTTTAACCATTCCACAAATCTTGTTTTTAGAGCCCCTGGAAGCATGAAAATCACTTTAAACATGCAATTTTAGCTCTAAAACTAATAATCCACCTAGAAATGTGAACTGACGTTCAAAAATAAAACATTTGAAAACGGACAATTTTTCACCTTTCTGAAGAATGACGTAATGGGGGGTGTTATCTCTTTTGTCAAAAATCTGCCGTTTTTTCTTGAACATTAAATGCCTCCAAATGGTATTTAATTCACTTTCTGGGGTGAAGAAACACTTTTTGAGACCTCAGAGTGAGCAAATTGGCCATTTTCATGCACTTTTAACCATTCCACAAATCTTGTGTTTAGAGCCCCTGGAAGCATGAAAATCACTTTAAACATGCTAATTTTAGCTCTAAAACTAATAATCCACCTACAAATGTGAACTGACGTTCAAAAATAAAACATTTGAAAACGGACCATTTTTCACCTTTCTGAAGCATGACGTAATGGGGGGGTGTTATCTCTTTTGTCAAAAATCAGCTGTTTTTGCTTGAACATTAAATGCCTCCAAATGGTATTTAATTCACTTCCCGGGCCCCTGGAAGCATGAAAATCACTTTAAACATGCTAATTTTAGCTCTAAAACTAATAATCCACCTACAAATGTGAACTGACGTTCAAAAATAAAACATTTGAAAACGGACCGTTTTTCACCTTTCTGAAGCATGACGTAATGGGGGGGTGTTATCTCTTTTGTCAAAAATCAGCCGTTTTTGCTTGAACATTAAATGCTTCCAAATGGTATTTAATTCACTTCCCGGGGTGAAGAAACACTTTTTGAGACCTCAGAGTGAGCAAATTGGCCATTTTCATGCACTTTTAACCATTCCACAAATCTTGTTTTTAGAGCCCCTGGAAGCATGAAAATCACTTTAAACATGCTAATTTTAGCTCTAAAACTAATAATCCACCTAGAAATGTGAACTGACATTCAAAAATAAAACATTTGAAAACGGACCATTTTTCACCTTTCTGAAGAATGACGTAATGGGGGGTGTTATCTCTTTTGTCAAAAATAAGCTGTTTTTGCTTGAACATTTAATGCCTCCAAATGGTATTTAATTCACTTCCCGGGGTGAAGAAACACTTTTTGAGACCTCAGAGTGAGCAAATTGGCCATTTTCATGCAATTTTAACCATTCCACACATCTTGTGTTTAGAGCCCATGGAAGCATGAAAATCACTTTAAACATGCTAATTTTAGCTCTAAAACTAATAATCCACCTACAAATGTGAACTGACGTTCAAAAATAAAACATTTGAAAACGGACCATTTTTCACCTTTCTGAAGCATGACGTAATAGGGGGGTGTTATCTCTTTTGTCAAAAATCAGCTGTTTTTGCTTGAACATTAAATGCCTCCAAATGGTATTTAATTCACTTCCCGGGCCCCTGGAAGCATGAAAATCACTTTAAACATGCTAATTTTAGCTCTAAAACTGATGATCCACCTACAAATGTGAACTGACGTTCAAAAATAAAACATTTGAAAACGGACAATTTTTCACCTTTCTGAAGAATGACGTAATGGGGGGTGTTATCTCTTTTGTCAAAAATCTGCTGTTTTTTCTTGAACATTAAATGCCTCCAAATGGTATTTAATTCACTTTCTGGGGTGAAGAAACACTTTTTGAGACCTCAGAGTGAGCAAATTGGCCATTTTCATGCACTTTTAACCATTCCACAAATCTTGTGTTTAGAGCCCCTGGAAGCATGAAAATCACTTTAAACATGCTAATTTTAGCTCTAAAACTAATAATCCACCTACAAATGTGAACTGACGTTCAAAAATAAAACATTTGAAAACGGACCATTTTTCACCTTTCTGAAGCATGACGTAATGGGGGGGTGTTATCTCTTTTGTCAAAAATCAGCTGTTTTTGCTTGAACATTAAATGCCTCCAAATGGTATTTAATTCACTTCCCGGGCCCCTGGAAGCATGAAAATCACTTTAAACATGCTAATTTTAGCTCTAAAACTAATAATCCACCTACAAATGTGAACTGACGTTCAAAAATAAAACATTTGAAAACGGACCGTTTTTCACCTTTCTGAAGCATGACGTAATGGGGGGGTGTTATCTCTTTTGTCAAAAATCAGCCGTTTTTGCTTGAACATTAAATGCTTCTAAATGGTATTTAATTCACTTCCCGGGGTGAAGAAACACTTTTTGAGACCTCAGAGTGAGCAAATTGGCCATTTTCATGCACTTTTAACCATTCCACAAATCTTGTTTTTAGAGCCCCTGGAAGCATGAAAATCACTTTAAACATGCTAATTTTAGCTCTAAAACTAATAATCCACCTAGAAATGTGAACTGACATTCAAAAATAAAACATTTGAAAACGGACCATTTTTCACCTTTCTGAAGAATGACGTAATGGGGGGTGTTATCTCTTTTGTCAAAAATAAGCTGTTTTTGCTTGAACATTTAATGCCTCCAAATGGTATTTAATTCACTTCCCGGGGTGAAGAAACACTTTTTGAGACCTCAGAGTGAGCAAATTGGCCATTTTCATGCAATTTTAACCATTCCACACATCTTGTGTTTAGAGCCCATGGAAGCATGAAAATCACTTTAAACATGCTAATTTTAGCTCTAAAACTAATAATCCACCTACAAATGTGAACTGACGTTAAAAAATAAAACATTTGAAAACGGACCATTTTTCACCTTTCTGAAGCATGACGTAATAGGGGGGTGTTATCTCTTTTGTCAAAAATCAGCTGTTTTTGCTTGAACATTAAATGCCTCCAAATGGTATTTAATTCACTTCCCGGGCCCCTGGAAGCATGAAAATCACTTTAAACATGCTAATTTTAGCTCTAAAACTGATGATCCACCTACAAATGTGAACTGACGTTCAAAAATAAAACATTTGAAAACGGACAATTTTTCACCTTTCTGAAGAATGACGTAATGGGGGGTGTTATCTCTTTTGTCAAAAATCTGCTGTTTTTTCTTGAACATTAAATGCCTCCAAATGGTATTTAATTCACTTTCTGGGGTGAAGAAACACTTTTTGAGACCTCAGAGTGAGCAAATTGGCCATTTTCATGCACTTTTAGCCATTCCACAAATCTTGTGTTTAGAGCCCCTGGAAGCATGAAAATCACTTTAAACATGCTAATTTTAGCTCTAAAACTAATAATCCACCTACAAATGTGAACTGACGTTCAAAAATAAAACATTTGAAAACGGACCATTTTTCACCTTTCTGAAGCATGACGTAATGGGGGGGTGTTATCTCTTTTGTCAAAAATCAGCTGTTTTTGCTTGAACATTAAATGCCTCCAAATGGTATTTAATTCACTTCCCGGGCCCCTGGAAGCATGAAAATCACTTTAAACATGCTAATTTTAGCTCTAAAACTAATAATCCACCTACAAATGTGAACTGACGTTCAAAAATAAAACATTTGAAAACGGACCGTTTTTCACCTTTCTGAAGCATGACGTAATGGGGGGGTGTTATCTCTTTTGTCAAAAATCAGCCGTTTTTGCTTGAACATTAAATGCTTCCAAATGGTATTTAATTCACTTCCCGGGGTGAAGAAACACTTTTTGAGACCTCAGAGTGAGCAAATTGGCCATTTTCATGCACTTTTAACCATTCCACAAATCTTGTTTTTAGAGCCCCTGGAAGCATGAAAATCACTTTAAACATGCTAATTTTAGCTCTAAAACTAATAATCCACCTAGAAATGTGAACTGACATTCAAAAATAAAACATTTGAAAACGGACCATTTTTCACCTTTCTGAAGAATGACGTAATGGGGGGTGTTATCTCTTTTGTCAAAAATAAGCTGTTTTTGCTTGAACATTTAATGCCTCCAAATGGTATTTAATTCACTTCCCGGGGTGAAGAAACACTTTTTGAGACCTCAGAGTGAGCAAATTGGCCATTTTCATGCAATTTTAACCATTCCACACATCTTGTGTTTAGAGCCCATGGAAGCATGAAAATCACTTTAAACATGCTAATTTTAGCTCTAAAACTAATAATCCACCTACAAATGTGAACTGACGTTCAAAAATAAAACATTTGGAAACGGACCATTTTTCACCTTTCTGAAGCATGACGTAATAGGGGGGTGTTATCTCTTTTGTCAAAAATCAGCTGTTTTTGCTTGAACATTAAATGCCTCCAAATGGTATTTAATTCACTTCCCGGGCCCCTGGAAGCATGAAAATCACTTTAAACATGCTAATTTTAGCTCTAAAACTGATGATCCACCTACAAATGTGAACTGACGTTCAAAAATAAAACATTTGAAAACGGACAATTTTTCACCTTTCTGAAGAATGACGTAATGGGGGGTGTTATCTCTTTTGTCAAAAATCTGCCGTTTTTTCTTGAACATTA
Organism: Lissotriton helveticus; assembly: GCF_964261635.1. Lineage (NCBI taxonomy): Eukaryota > Metazoa > Chordata > Amphibia > Caudata > Salamandridae > Lissotriton > Lissotriton helveticus. The sequence continues at coordinate 50,970 of NW_027611949.1, forward strand.
AATGCCTCCAAATGGTATTTAATTCACTTTCTGGGGTGAAGAAACACTTTTTGAGACCTCAGAGTGAGCAAATTGGCCATTTTCATGCACTTTTAACCATTCCACAAATCTTGTGTTTAGAGCCCCTGGAAGCATGAAAATCACTTTAAACATGCTAATTTTAGCTCTAAAACTAATAATCCACCTACAAATGTGAACTGACGTTCAAAAATAAAACATTTGAAAACGGACCATTTTTCACCTTTCTGAAGCATGACATAATGGGGGGGGTGTTATCTCTTTTGTCAAAAATCAGCTGTTTTTGCTTGAACATTAAATGCCTCCAAATGGTATTTAATTCACTTCCCGGGCCCCTGGAAGCATGAAAATCACTTTAAACATGCTAATTTTAGCTCTAAAACTAATAATCCACCTACAAATGTGAACTGACGTTCAAAAATAAAACATTTGAAAACGGACCGTTTTTCACCTTTCTGAAGCATGACGTAATGGGGGGGTGTTATCTCTTTTGTCAAAAATCAGCCGTTTTTGCTTGAACATTAAATGCTTCCAAATGGTATTTAATTCACTTCCCGGGGTGAAGAAACACTTTTTGAGACCTCAGAGTGAGCAAATTGGCCATTTTCATGCACTTTTAACCATTCCACAAATCTTGTTTTTAGAGCCCCTGGAAGCATGAAAATCACTTTAAACATGCTAATTTTAGCTCTAAAACTAATAATCCACCTAGAAATGTGAACTGACATTCAAAAATAAAACATTTGAAAACGGACCATTTTTCACCTTTCTGAAGAATGACGTAATGGGGGGTGTTATCTCTTTTGTCAAAAATAAGCTGTTTTTGCTTGAACATTTAATGCCTTCAAATGGTATTTAATTCACTTCCCGGGGTGAAGAAACACTTTTTGAGACCTCAGAGTGAGCAAATTGGCCATTTTAATGCAATTTTAACCATTCCACACATCTTGTGTTTAGAGCCCATGGAAGCATGAAAATCACTTTAAACATGCTAATTTTAGCTCTAAAACTAATAATCCACCTACAAATGTGAACTGACGTTCAAAAATAAAACATTTGAAAACGGACCATTTTTCACCTTTCTGAAGCATGACGTAATAGGGGGTGTTATCTCTTTTGTCAAAAATCAGCTGTTTTTGCTTGAACATTAAATGCCTCCAAATGGTATTTAATTCACTTCCCGGGCCCCTGGAAGCATGAAAATCACTTTAAACATGCTAATTTTAGCTCTAAAACTGATGATCCACCTACAAATGTGAACTGACGTTCAAAAATAAAACATTTGAAAACGGACAATTTTTCACCTTTCTGAAGAATGACGTAATGGGGGGTGTTATCTCTTTTGTCAAAAATCTGCAGTTTTTTCTTGAACATTAAATGCCTCCAAATGGTATTTAATTCACTTTCTGGGGTGAAGAAACACTTTTTGAGACCTCAGAGTGAGCAAATTGGCCATTTTCATGCACTTTTAACCATTCCACAAATCTTGTGTTTAGAGCCCCTGGAAGCATGAAAATCACTTTAAACATGCTAATTTTAGCTCTAAAACTAATAATCCACCTAGAAATGTGAACTGACATTCAAAAATAAAACATTTGAAAACGGACCATTTTTCACCTTTCTGAAGAATGACGTAATGGGGGGTGTTATCTCTTTTGTCAAAAATAAGCTGTTTTTGCTTGAACATTTAATGCCTCCAAATGGTATTTAATTCACTTCCCGGGGTGAAGAAACACTTTTTGAGACCTCAGAGTGAGCAAATTGGCCATTTTCATGCAATTTTAACCATTCCACACATCTTGTGTTTAGAGCCCATGGAAGCATGAAAATCACTTTAAACATGCTAATTTTAGCTCTAAAACTAATAACCCACCTACAAATGTGAACTGACGTTCAAAAATAAAACATTTGAAAACGGACCATTTTTCACCTTTCTGAAGCATGACGTAATAGGGGGGTGTTATCTCTTTTGTCAAAAATCAGCTGTTTTTGCTTGAACATTAAATGCCTCCAAATGGTATTTAATTCACTTCCCGGGCCCCTGGAAGCATGAAAATCACTTTAAACATGCTAATTTTAGCTCTAAAACTGATGATCCACCTACAAATGTGAACTGACGTTCAAAAATAAAACATTTGAAAACGGACAATTTTTCACCTTTCTGAAGAATGACGTAATGGGGGGTGTTATCTCTTTTGTCAAAAATCTGCCGTTTTTTCTTGAACATTAAATGCCTCCAAATGGTATTTAATTCACTTTCTGGGGTGAAGAAACACTTTTTGAGACCTCAGAGTGAGCAAATTGGCCATTTTCATGCACTTTTAACCATTCCACAAATCTTGTGTTTAGAGCCCCTGGAAGCATGAAAATCACTTTAAACATGCTAATTTTAGCTCTAAAACTAATAATCCACCTACAAATGTGAACTGACGTTCAAAAATAAAACATTTGAAAACGGACCATTTTTCACCTTTCTGAAGCATGACGTAATGGGGGGGTGTTATCTCTTTTGTCAAAAATCAGCTGTGTTTGCTTGAACATTAAATGCCTCCAAATGGTATTTAATTCACTTCCCGGGCCCCTGGAAGCATGAAAATCACTTTAAACATGCTAATTTTAGCTCTAAAACTAATAATCCACCTACAAATGTGAACTGACGTTCAAAAATAAAACATTTGAAAACGGACCGTTTTTCACCTTTCTGAAGCATGACGTAATGGGGGGGGTGTTATCTCTTTTGTCAAAAATCAGCCGTTTTTGCTTGAACATTAAATGCTTCCAAATGGTATTTAATTCACTTCCCGGGGTGAAGAAACACTTTTTGAGACCTCAGAGTGAGCAAATTGGCCATTTTCATGCACTTTTAACCATTCCACAAATCTTGTTTTTAGAGCCCCTGGAAGCATGAAAATCACTTTAAACATGCTAATTTTAGCTCTAAAACTAATAATCCACCTAGAAATGTGAACTGACATTCAAAAATAAAACATTTGAAAACGGACCATTTTTCACCTTTCTGAAGAATGACGTAATGGGGGGTGTTATCTCTTTTGTCAAAAATAAGCTGTTTTTGCTTGAACATTTAATGCCTCCAAATGGTATTTAATTCACTTCCCGGGGTGAAGAAACACTTTTTGAGACCTCAGAGTGAGCAAATTGGCCATTTTCATGCAATTTTAACCATTCCACACATCTTGTGTTTAGAGCCCATGGAAGCATGAAAATCACTTTAAACATGCTAATTTTAGCTCTAAAACTAATAATCCACCTACAAATGTGAACTGACGTTCAAAAATAAAACATTTGAAAACGGACCATTTTTCACCTTTCTGAAGCATGACGTAATAGGGGGGTGTTATCTCTTTTGTCAAAAATCAGCTGTTTTTGCTTGAACATTAAATGCCTCCAAATGGTATTTAATTCACTTCCTGGGCCCCTGGAAGCATGAAAATCACTTTAAACATGCTAATTTTAGCTCTAAAACTGATGATCCACCTACAAATGTGAACTGACGTTCAAAAATAAAACATTTGAAAACGGACAATTTTTTACCTTTCTGAAGAATGACGTAATGGGGGGTGTTATCTCTTTTGTCAAAAATCTGCCGTTTTTTCTTGAACATTAAATGCCTCCAAATGGTATTTAATTCACTTTCTGGGGTGAAGAAACACTTTTTGAGACCTCAGAGTGAGCAAATTGGCCATTTTCATGCACTTTTAACCATTCCACAAATCTTGTGTTTAGAGCCCCTGGAAGCATGAAAATCACTTTAAACATGCTAATTTTAGCTCTTAAACTAATAATCCACCTACAAATGTGAACTGACGTTCAAAAATAAAACATTTGAAAACGGACCATTTTTCACCTTTCTGAAGCATGACGTAATGGGGGGGTGTTATCTCTTTTGTCAAAAATCAGCTGTTTTTGCTTGAACATTAAATGCCTCCAAATGGTATTTAATTCACTTCCCGGGGCCCTGGAAGCATGAAAATCACTTTAAACATGCTAATTTTAGCTCTAAAACTAATAATCCACCTACAAATGTGAACTGACGTTCAAAAATAAAACATTTGAAAACGGACCGTTTTTCACCTTTCTGAAGCATGACGTAATGGGGGGGTGTTATCTCTTTTGTCAAAAATCAGCCGTTTTTGCTTGAACATTAAATGCTTCCAAATGGTATTTAATTCACTTCCCGGGGTGAAGAAACACTTTTTGAGACCTCAGAGTGAGCAAATTGGCCATTTTCATGCACTTTTAACCATTCCACAAATCTTGTTTTTAGAGCCCCTGGAAGCATGAAAATCACTTTAAACATGCTAATTTTAGCTCTAAAACTAATAATCCACCTAGAAATGTGAACTGACATTCAAAAATAAAACATTTGAAAACGGACCATTTTTCACCTTTCTGAAGAATGACGTAATGGGGGTGTTATCTCTTTTGTCAAAAATAAGCTGTTTTTGCTTGAACATTTAATGCCTCCAAATGGTATTTAATTCACTTCCCGGGGTGAAGAAACACTTTTTGAGACCTCAGAGTGAGCAAATTGGCCATTTTCATGCAATTTTAACCATTCCACACATCTTGTGTTTAGAGCCCATGGAAGCATGAAAATCACTTTAAACATGCTAATTTTAGCTCTAAAACTAATAATCCACCTACAAATGTGAACTGACGTTCAAAAATAAAACATTTGAAAACGGACCATTTTTCACCTTTCTGAAGCATGACGTAATAGGGGGGTGTTATCTCTTTTGTCAAAAATCAGCTGTTTTTGCTTGAACATTAAATGCTTCCAAATGGTATTTAATTCACTTCCCGGGCCCCTGGAAGCATGAAAATCACTTTAAACATGCTAATTTTAGCTCTAAAACTGATGATCCACCTACAAATGTGAACTGACGTTCAAAAATAAAACATTTGAAAACGGACAATTTTTTACCTTTCTGAAGAATGACGTAATGGGGGGTGTTATCTCTTTTGTCAAAAATCTGCCGTTTTTTCTTGAACATTAAATGCCTCCAAATGGTATTTAATTCACTTTCTGGGGTGAAGAAACACTTTTTGAGACCTCAGAGTGAGCAAATTGGCCATTTTCATGCACTTTTAACCATTCCACAAATCTTGTGTTTAGAGCCCCTGGAAGCATGAAAATCACTTTAAACATGCTAATTTTAGCTCTAAAACTAATAATCCACCTACAAATGTGAACTGACGTTCAAAAATAAAACATTTGAAAACGGACCATTTTTCACCTTTCTGAAGCATGACGTAATGGGGGGGTGTTATCTCTTTTGTCAAAAATCAGCTGTTTTTGCTTGAACATTAAATGCCTCCAAATGGTATTTAATTCACTTCCCGGGCCCCTGGAAGCATGAAAATCACTTTAAACATGCTAATTTTAGCTCTAAAACTAATAATCCACCTACAAATGTGAACTGACGTTCAAAAATAAAACATTTGAAAACGGACCGTTTTTCACCTTTCTGAAGCATGACGTAATGGGGGGGTGTTATCTCTTTTGTCAAAAATCAGCCGTTTTTGCTTGAACATTAAATGCTTCCAAATGGTATTTAATTCACTTCCCGGGGTGAAGAAACACTTTTTGAGACCTCAGAGTGAGCAAATTGGCCATTTTCATGCAATTTTAACCATTCCACACATCTTGTGTTTAGAGCCCATGGAAGCATGAAAATCACTTTAAACATGCTAATTTTAGCTCTAAAACTAATAATCCACCTACAAATGTGAACTGACGTTCAAAAATAAAACATTTGAAAACGGACCATTTTTCACCTTTCTGAAGCATGACGTAATAGGGGGGTGTTATCTCTTTTGTAAAAAATCAGCTGTTTTTGCTTGAACATTAAATGCCTCCAAATGGTATTTAATTCACTTCCCGGGCCCCTGGAAGCATGAAAATCACTTTAAACATGCTAATTTTAGCTCTAAAACTAATAATCCACCTACAAATGTGAACTGACGTTCAAAAATAAAACATTTGAAAACGGACCGTTTTTCACCTTTCTGAAGCATGACGTAATGGGGGGGTGTTATCTCTTTTGTCAAAAATCAGGTGTGTTTGCTTGAACATTAAATGCCTCCAAATGGTATTTAATTCACTTCCCGGGCCCCTGGAAGCATGAAAATCACTTTAAACATGCTAATTTTAGCTCTAAAACTAATAATCCACCTACAAATGTGAACTGACGTTCAAAAATAAAACATTTGAAAACGGACCGTTTTTCACCTTTCTGAAGCATGACGTAATAGGGGGGTGTTATCTCTTTTGTCAAAAATCAGCTGTTTTTGCTTGAACATTAAATGCTTCCAAATGGTATTTAATTCACTTCCCGGGCCCCTGGAAGCATGAAAATCACTTTAAACATGCTAATTTTAGCTCTAAAACTGATGATCCACCTACAAATGTGAACTGACGTTCAAAAATAAAACATTTGAAAACGGACAATTTTTTACCTTTCTGAAGAATGACGTAATGGGGGGTGTTATCTCTTTTGTCAAAAATCTGCCGTTTTTTCTTGAACATTAAATGCCTCCAAATGGTATTTAATTCACTTTCTGGGGTGAAGAAACACTTTTTGAGACCTCAGAGTGAGCAAATTGGCCATTTTCATGCACTTTTAACCATTCCACAAATCTTGTGTTTAGAGCCCCTGGAAGCATGAAAATCACTTTAAACATGCTAATTTTAGCTCTAAAACTAATAATCCACCTACAAATGTGAACTGACGTTCAAAAATAAAACATTTGAAAACGGACCATTTTTCACCTTTCTGAAGCATGACATAATGGGGGGGTGTTATCTCTTTTGTCAAAAATCAGCTGTTTTTGCTTGAACATTAAATGCCTCCAAATGGTATTTAATTCACTTCCCGGGCCCCTGGAAGCATGAAAATCACTTTAAACATGCTAATTTTAGCTCTTAAACTAATAATCCACCTACAAATGTGAACTGACGTTCAAAAATAAAACATTTGAAAACGGACCGTTTTTCACCTTTCTGAAGCATGACGTAATGGGGGGGGTGTTATCTCTTTTGTCAAAAATCAGCCGTTTTTCCTTGAACATTAAATGCTTCCAAATGGTATTTAATTCACTTCCCGGGGTGAAGAAACACTTTTTGAGACCTCAGAGTGAGCAAATTGGCCATTTTCATGCACTTTTAACCATTCCACAAATCTTGTTTTTAGAGCCCCTGGAAGCATGAAAATCACTTTAAACATGCTAATTTTAGCTCTAAAACTAATAATCCACCTAGAAATGTGAACTGACATTCAAAAATAAAACATTTGAAAACTGACCATTTTTCACCTTTCTGAAGAATGACGTAATGGGGGGTGTTATCTCTTTTGTCAAAAATAAGCTGTTTTTGCTTGAACATTTAATGCCTCCAAATGGTATTTAATTCACTTCCCGGGGTGAAGAAACACTTTTTGAGACCTCCGAGTGAGCAAATTGGCCATTTTCATGCAATTTTAACCATTCCACACATCTTGTGTTTAGAGCCCATGGAAGCATGAAAATCACTTTAAACATGCTAATTTTAGCTCTAAAACTAATAATCCACCTACAAATGTGAACTGACGTTCAAAAATAAAACATTTGAAAACGGACCATTTTTCACCTTTCTGAAGAATGACGTAATGGGGGTGTTATCTCTTTTGTCAAAAATAAGCTGTTTTTGCTTGAACATTTAATGCCTCCAAATGGTATTTAATTCACTTCCCGGGGTGAAGAAACACTTTTTGAGACCTCAGAGTGAGCAAATTGGCCATTTTCATGCAATTTTAACCATTCCACACATCTTGTGTTTAGAGCCCATGGAAGCATGAAAATCACTTTAAACATGCTAATTTTAGCTCTAAAACTAATAATCCACCTACAAATGTGAACTGACGTTCAAAAATAAAACATTTGAAAACGGACCATTTTTCACCTTTCTGAAGCATGACGTAATAGGGGGGTGTTATCTCTTTTGTCAAAAATCAGCTGTTTTTGCTTGAACATTAAATGCTTCCAAATGGTATTTAATTCACTTCCCGGGCCCCTGGAAGCATGAAAATCACTTTAAACATGCTAATTTTAGCTCTAAAACTGATGATCCACCTACAAATGTGAACTGACGTTCAAAAATAAAACATTTGAAAACGGACAATTTTTTACCTTTCTGAAGAATGACGTAATGGGGGGTGTTATCTCTTTTGTCAAAAATCTGCCGTTTTTTCTTGAACATTAAATGCCTCCAAATGGTATTTAATTCACTTTCTGGGGTGAAGAAACACTTTTTGAGACCTCAGAGTGAGCAAATTGGCCATTTTCATGCACTTTTAACCATTCCACAAATCTTGTGTTTAGAGCCCCTGGAAGCATGAAAATCACTTTAAACATGCTAATTTTAGCTCTAAAACTAATAATCCACCTACAAATGTGAACTGACGTTCAAAAATAAAACATTTGAAAACGGACCATTTTTCACCTTTCTGAAGCATGACGTAATGGGGGGGTGTTATCTCTTTTGTCAAAAATCAGCTGTTTTTGCTTGAACATTAAATGCCTCCAAATGGTATTTAATTCACTTCCCGGGCCCCTGGAAGCATGAAAATCACTTTAAACATGCTAATTTTAGCTCTAAAACTAATAATCCACCTACAAATGTGAACTGACGTTCAAAAATAAAACATTTGAAAACGGACCGTTTTTCACCTTTCTGAAGCATGACGTAATGGGGGGGTGTTATCTCTTTTGTCAAAAATCAGCCGTTTTTGCTTGAACATTAAATGCTTCCAAATGGTATTTAATTCACTTCCCGGGGTGAAGAAACACTTTTTGAGACCTCAGAGTGAGCAAATTGGCCATTTTCATGCAATTTTAACCATTCCACACATCTTGTGTTTAGAGCCCATGGAAGCATGAAAATCACTTTAAACATGCTAATTTTAGCTCTAAAACTAATAATCCACCTACAAATGTGAACTGACGTTCAAAAATAAAACATTTGAAAACGGACCATTTTTCACCTTTCTGAAGCATGACGTAATAGGGGGGTGTTATCTCTTTTGTAAAAAATCAGCTGTTTTTGCTTGAACATTAAATGCCTCCAAATGGTATTTAATTCACTTCCCGGGCCCCTGGAAGCATGAAAATCACTTTAAACATGCTAATTTTAGCTCTAAAACTAATAATCCACCTACAAATGTGAACTGACGTTCAAAAATAAAACATTTGAAAACGGACCGTTTTTCACCTTTCTGAAGCATGACGTAATGGGGGGGTGTTATCTCTTTTGTCAAAAATCAGGTGTGTTTGCTTGAACATTAAATGCCTCCAAATGGTATTTAATTCACTTCCCGGGCCCCTGGAAGCATGAAAATCACTTTAAACATGCTAATTTTAGCTCTAAAACTAATAATCCACCTACAAATGTGAACTGACGTTCAAAAATAAAACATTTGAAAACGGACCGTTTTTCACCTTTCTGAAGCATGACGTAATAGGGGGTGTTATCTCTTTTGTCAAAAATCAGCTGTTTTTGCTTGAACATTAAATGCTTCCAAATGGTATTTAATTCACTTCCCGGGCCCCTGGAAGCATGAAAATCACTTTAAACATGCTAATTTTAGCTCTAAAACTGATGAACCACCTACAAATGTGAACTGACGTTCAAAAATAAAACATTTGAAAACGGACAATTTTTTACCTTTCTGAAGATTGACGTAATGGGGGGTGTTATCTTTTTTGTCAAAAATCTGCCGTTTTTTCTTGAACATTAAATGCCTCCAAATGGTATTTAATTCACTTTCTGGGGTGAAGAAACACTTTTTGAGACCTCAGAGTGAGCAAATTGGCCATTTTCATGCACTTTTAACCATTCCACAAATCTTGTGTTTAGAGCCCCTGGAAGCATGAAAATCACTTTAAACATGCTAATTTTAGCTCTAAAACTAATAATCCACCTACAAATGTGAACTGACGTTCAAAAATAAAACATTTGAAAACGGACCATTTTTCACCTTTCTGAAGCATGACATAATGGGGGGGTGTTATCTCTTTTGTCAAAAATCAGCTGTTTTTGCTTGAACATTAAATGCCTCCAAATGGTATTTAATTCACTTCCCGGGCCCCTGGAAGCATGAAAATCACTTTAAACATGCTAATTTTAGCTCTAAAACTAATAATCCACCTACAAATGTGAACTGACGTTCAAAAATAAAACATTTGAAAACGGACCGTTTTTCACCTTTCTGAAGCATGACGTAATGGGGGGGGTGTTATCTCTTTTGTCAAAAATCAGCCGTTTTTCCTTGAACATTAAATGCTTCCAAATGGTATTTAATTCACTTCCCGGGGTGAAGAAACACTTTTTGAGACCTCAGAGTGAGCAAATTGGCCATTTTCATGCACTTTTAACCATTCCACAAATCTTGTTTTTAGAGCCCCTGGAAGCATGAAAATCACTTTAAACATGCTAATTTTAGCTCTAAAACTAATAATCCACCTAGAAATGTGAACTGACATTCAAAAATAAAACATTTGAAAACTGACCATTTTTCACCTTTCTGAAGAATGACGTAATGGGGGGTGTTATCTCTTTTGTCAAAAATAAGCTGTTTTTGCTTGAACATTTAATGCCTCCAAATGGTATTTAATTCACTTCCCGGGGTGAAGAAACACTTTTTGAGACCTCCGAGTGAGCAAATTGGCCATTTTCATGCAATTTTAACCATTCCACACATCTTGTGTTTAGAGCCCATGGAAGCATGAAAATCACTTTAAACATGCTAATTTTAGCTCTAAAACTAATAATCCACCTACAAATGTGAACTGACGTTCAAAAATAAAACATTTGAAAACGGACCATTTTTCACCTTTCTGAAGAATGACGTAATGGGGGTGTTATCTCTTTTGTCAAAAATAAGCTGTTTTTGCTTGAACATTTAATGCCTCCAAATGGTATTTAATTCACTTCCCGGGGTGAAGAAACACTTTTTGAGACCTCAGAGTGAGCAAATTGGCCATTTTCATGCAATTTTAACCATTCCACACATCTTGTGTTTAGAGCCCATGGAAGCATGAAAATCACTTTAAACATGCTAATTTTAGCTCTAAAACTAATAATCCACCTACAAATGTGAACTGACGTTCAAAAATAAAACATTTGAAAACGGACCATTTTTCACCTTTCTGAAGCATGACGTAATAGGGGGGTGTTATCTCTTTTGTCAAAAATCAGCTGTTTTTGCTTGAACATTAAATGCTTCCAAATGGTATTTAATTCACTTCCCGGGCCCCTGGAAGCATGAAAATCACTTTAAACATGCTAATTTTAGCTCTAAAACTGATGATCCACCTACAAATGTGAACTGACGTTCAAAAATAAAACATTTGAAAACGGACAATTTTTTACCTTTCTGAAGAATGACGTAATGGGGGGTGTTATCTCTTTTGTCAAAAATCTGCCGTTTTTTCTTGAACATTAAATGCCTCCAAATGGTATTTAATTCACTTTCTGGGGTGAAGAAACACTTTTTGAGACCTCAGAGTGAGCAAATTGGCCATTTTCATGCACTTTTAACCATTCCACAAATCTTGTGTTTAGAGCCCCTGGAAGCATGAAAATCACTTTAAACATGCTAATTTTAGCTCTAAAACTAATAATCCACCTACAAATGTGAACTGACGTTCAAAAATAAAACATTTGAAAACGGACCATTTTTCACCTTTCTGAAGCATGACGTAATGGGGGGGTGTTATCTCTTTTGTCAAAAATCAGCTGTTTTTGCTTGAACATTAAATGCCTCCAAATGGTATTTAATTCACTTCCCGGGCCCCTGGAAGCATGAAAATCACTTTAAACATGCTAATTTTAGCTCTAAAACTAATAATCCACCTACAAATGTGAACTGACGTTCAAAAATAAAACATTTGAAAACGGACCGTTTTTCACCTTTCTGAAGCATGACGTAATGGGGGGGTGTTATCTCTTTTGTCAAAAATCAGCCGTTTTTGCTTGAACATTAAATGCTTCCAAATGGTATTTAATTCACTTCCCGGGGTGAAGAAACACTTTTTGAGACCTCAGAGTGAGCAAATTGGCCATTTTCATGCAATTTTAACCATTCCACACATCTTGTGTTTAGAGCCCATGGAAGCATGAAAATCACTTTAAACATGCTAATTTTAGCTCTAAAACTAATAATCCACCTACAAATGTGAACTGACGTTCAAAAATAAAACATTTGAAAACGGACCATTTTTCACCTTTCTGAAGCATGACGTAATAGGGGGGTGTTATCTCTTTTGTAAAAAATCAGCTGTTTTTGCTTGAACATTAAATGCCTCCAAATGGTATTTAATTCACTTCCCGGGCCCCTGGAAGCATGAAAATCACTTTAAACATGCTAATTTTAGCTCTAAAACTGATGATCCACCTACAAATGTGAACTGACGTTCAAAAATAAAACATTTGAAAACGGACCGTTTTTCACCTTTCTGAAGCATGACGTAATGGGGGGGGTGTTATCTCTTTTGTCAAAAATCAGCCGTTTTTGCTTGAACATTAAATGCTTCCAAATGGTATTTAATTCACTTCCCGGGGTGAAGAAACACTTTTTGAGACCTCAGAGTGAGCAAATTGGCCATTTTCATGCAATTTTAACCATTCCACACATCTTGTGTTTAGAGCCCATGGAAGCATGAAAATCACTTTAAACATGCTAATTTTAGCTCTAAAACTAATAATCCACCTACAAATGTGAACTGACGTTCAAAAATAAAACATTTGAAAACGGACCATTTTTCACCTTTCTGAAGAATGACGTAATGGGGGGTGTTATCTCTTTTGTCAAAAATAAGCTGTTTTTGCTTGAACATTTAATGCCTCCAAATGGTATTTAATTCACTTCCCGGGGTGAAGAAACACTTTTTGAGACCTCAGAGTGAGCAAATTGGCCATTTTCATGCAATTTTAACCATTCCACACATCTTGTGTTTAGAGCCCATGGAAGCATGAAAATCACTTTAAACATGCTAATTTTAGCTCTAAAACTAATAATCCACCTACAAATGTGAACTGACGTTCAAAAATAAAACATTTGAAAACGGACCATTTTTCACCTTTCTGAAGCATGACGTAATAGGGGGGTGTTATCTCTTTTGTCAAAAATCAGCTGTTTTTGCTTGAACATTAAATGCCTCCAAATGGTATTTAATTCACTTCCTGGGCCCCTGGAAGCATGAAAATCACTTTAAACATGCTAATTTTAGCTCTAAAACTGATGATCCACCTACAAATGTGAACTGACGTTCAAAAATAAAACATTTGAAAACGGACAATTTTTTACCTTTCTGAAGAATGACGTAATGGGGGGTGTTATCTCTTTTGTCAAAAATCTGCCGTTTTTTCTTGAACATTAAATGCCTCCAAATGGTATTTAATTCACTTTCTGGGGTGAAGAAACACTTTTTGAGACCTCAGAGTGAGCAAATTGGCCATTTTCATGCACTTTTAACCATTCCACAAATCTTGTGTTTAGAGCCCCTGGAAGCATGAAAATCACTTTAAACATGCTAATTTTAGCTCTAAAACTAATAATCCACCTACAAATGTGAACTGACGTTCAAAAATAAAACATTTGAAAACGGACCATTTTTCACCTTTCTGAAGCATGACGTAATGGGGGGGTGTTATCTCTTTTGTCAAAAATCAGCTGTTTTTGCTTGAACATTAAATGCCTCCAAATGGTATTTAATTCACTTCCCGGGGCCCTGGAAGCATGAAAATCACTTTAAACATGCTAATTTTAGCTCTAAAACTAATAATCCACCTACAAATGTGAACTGACGTTCAAAAATAAAACATTTGAAAACGGACCGTTTTTCACCTTTCTGAAGCATGACGTAATGGGGGGGTGTTATCTCTTTTGTCAAAAATCAGCCGTTTTTGCTTGAACATTAAATGCTTCCAAATGGTATTTAATTCACTTCCCGGGGTGAAGAAACACTTTTTGAGACCTCAGAGTGAGCAAATTGGCCATTTTCATGCACTTTTAACCATTCCACAAATCTTGTTTTTAGAGCCCCTGGAAGCATGAAAATCACTTTAAACATGCTAATTTTAGCTCTAAAACTAATAATCCACCTAGAAATGTGAACTGACATTCAAAAATAAAACATTTGAAAACGGACCATTTTTCACCTTTCTGAAGAATGACGTAATGGGGGTGTTATCTCTTTTGTCAAAAATAAGCTGTTTTTGCTTGAACATTTAATGCCTCCAAATGGTATTTAATTCACTTCCCGGGGTGAAGAAACACTTTTTGAGACCTCAGAGTGAGCAAATTGGCCATTTTCATGCAATTTTAACCATTCCACACATCTTGTGTTTAGAGCCCATGGAAGCATGAAAATCACTTTAAACATGCTAATTTTAGCTCTAAAACTAATAATCCACCTACAAATGTGAACTGACGTTCAAAAATAAAACATTTGAAAACGGACCATTTTTCACCTTTCTGAAGCATGACGTAATAGGGGGGTGTTATCTCTTTTGTCAAAAATCAGCTGTTTTTGCTTGAACATTAAATGCTTCCAAATGGTATTTAATTCACTTCCCGGGCCCCTGGAAGCATGAAAATCACTTTAAACATGCTAATTTTAGCTCTAAAACTGATGAATTACCTACAAATGTGAACTGACGTTCAAAAATAAAACATTTGAAAACGGACAATTTTTTACCTTTCTGAAGAATGACGTAATGGGGGGTGTTATCTCTTTTGTCAAAAATCTGCCGTTTTTTCTTGAACATTAAATGCCTCCAAATGGTATTTAATTCACTTTCTGGGGTGAAGAAACACTTTTTGAGACCTCAGAGTGAGCAAATTGGCCATTTTCATGCACTTTTAACCATTCCACAAATCTTGTGTTTAGAGCCCCTGGAAGCATGAAAATCACTTTAAACATGCTAATTTTAGCTCTAAAACTAATAATCCACCTACAAATGTGAACTGACGTTCAAAAATAAAACATTTGAAAACGGACCATTTTTCACCTTTCTGAAGCATGACGTAATGGGGGGGTGTTATCTCTTTTGTCAAAAAATCAGCTGTTTTTGCTTGAACATTAAATGCCTCCAAATGGTATTTAATTCACTTCCCGGGCCCCTGGAAGCATGAAAATCACTTTAAACATGCTAATTTTAGCTCTAAAACTAATAATCCACCTACAAATGTGAACTGACGTTCAAAAATAAAACATTTGAAAACGGACCGTTTTTCACCTTTCTGAAGCATGACGTAATGGGGGGGTGTTATCTCTTTTGTCAAAAATCAGCCGTTTTTGCTTGAACATTAAATGCTTCCAAATGGTATTTAATTCACTTCCCGGGGTGAAGAAACACTTTTTGAGACCTCAGAGTGAGCAAATTGGCCATTTTCATGCAATTTTAACCATTCCACACATCTTGTGTTTAGAGCCCATGGAAGCATGAAAATCACTTTAAACATGCTAATTTTAGCTCTAAAACTAATAATCCACCTACAAATGTGAACTGACGTTCAAAAATAAAACATTTGAAAACGGACCATTTTTCACCTTTCTGAAGCATGACGTAATAGGGGGGTGTTATCTCTTTTGTAAAAAATCAGCTGTTTTTGCTTGAACATTAAATGCCTCCAAATGGTATTTAATTCACTTCCCGGGCCCCTGGAAGCATGAAAATCACTTTAAACATGCTAATTTTAGCTCTAAAACTAATAATCCACCTACAAATGTGAACTGACGTTCAAAAATAAAACATTTGAAAACGGACAATTTTTCACCTTTCTGAAGAATGACGTAATGGGGGGTGTTATCTCTTTTGTCAAAAATCTGCCGTTTTTTCTTGAACATTAAATGCCTCCAAATGGTATTTAATTCACTTTCTGGGGTGAAGAAACACTTTTTGAGACCTCAGAGTGAGCAAATTGGCCATTTTCATGCACTTTTAACCATTCCACAAATCTTGTGTTTAGAGCCCCTGGAAGCATGAAAATCACTTTAAACATGCTAATTTTAGCTCTAAAACTAATAATCCACCTACAAATGTGAACTGACGTTCAAAAATAAAACATTTGAAAACGGACCATTTTTCACCTTTCTGAAGCATGACATAATGGGGGGGTGTTATCTCTTTTGTCAAAAATCAGCTGTTTTTGCTTGAACATTAAATGCCTCCAAATGGTATTTAATTCACTTCCCGGGCCCCTGGAAGCATGAAAATCACTTTAAACATGCTAATTTTAGCTCTAAAACTAATAATCCACCTACAAATGTGAACTGACGTTCAAAAATAAAACATTTGAAAACGGACCGTTTTTCACCTTTCTGAAGCATGACGTAATGGGGGGGGTGTTATCTCTTTTGTCAAAAATCAGCCGTTTTTCCTTGAACATTAAATGCTTCCAAATGGTATTTAATTCACTTCCCGGGGTGAAGAAACACTTTTTGAGACCTCAGAGTGAGCAAATTGGCCATTTTCATGCACTTTTAACCATTCCACAAATCTTGTTTTTAGAGCCCCTGGAAGCATGAAAATCACTTTAAACATGCTAATTTTAGCTCTAAAACTAATAATCCACCTAGAAATGTGAACTGACATTCAAAAATAAAACATTTGAAAACGGACCATTTTTCACCTTTCTGAAGAATGACGTAATGGGGGGTGTTATCTCTTTTGTCAAAAATAAGCTGTTTTTGCTTGAACATTTAATGCCTCCAAATGGTATTTAATTCACTTCCCGGGGTGAAGAAACACTTTTTGAGACCTCCGAGTGAGCAAATTGGCCATTTTCATGCAATTTTAACCATTCCACACATCTTGTGTTTAGAGCCCATGGAAGCATGAAAATCACTTTAAACATGCTAATTTTAGCTCTAAAACTAATAATCCACCTACAAATGTGAACTGACGTTCAAAAATAAAACATTTGAAAACGGACCATTTTTCACCTTTCTGAAGCATGACGTAATAGGGGGGTGTTATCTCTTTTGTCAAAAATCAGCTGTTTTTGCTTGAACATTAAATGCCTCCAAATGGTATTTAATTCACTTCCCAAGCCCCTGGAAGCATGAAAATCACTTTAAACATGCTAATTTTAGCTCTAAAACTAATAATCCACCTACAAATGTGAACTGACGTTCAAAAATAAAACATTTGAAAACGGACCGTTTTTCACCTTTCTGAAGCATGACGTAATGGGGGGTGTTATCTCTTTTGTCAAAAATCAGCTGTTTTTGCTTGAACATTAAATGCCTCCAAATGGTATTTAATTCACTTCCCGGGCCCCTGGAAGCATGAAAATCACTTTAAACATGCTAATTTTAGCTCTAAAACTAATAATCCACCTACAAATGTGAACTGACGTTCAAAAATAAAACATTTGAAAACGGACCGTTTTTCACCTTTCTGAAGCATGACGTAATGGGGGGGTGTTATCTCTTTTGTCAAAAATCAGCCGTTTTTGCTTGAACATTAAATGCTTCCAAATGGTATTTAATTCACTTCCCGGGGTGAAGAAACACTTTTTGAGACCTCAGAGTGAGCAAATTGGCCATTTTCATGCAATTTTAACCATTCCACACATCTTGTGTTTAGAGCCCATGGAAGCATGAAAATCACTTTAAACATGCTAATTTTAGCTCTAAAACTAATAATCCACCTACAAATGTGAACTGACGTTCAAAAATAAAACATTTGAAAACGGACCATTTTTCACCTTTCTGAAGCATGACGTAATAGGGGGGTGTTATCTCTTTTGTAAAAAATCAGCTGTTTTTGCTTGAACATTAAATGCCTCCAAATGGTATTTAATTCACTTCCCGGGCCCCTGGAAGCATGAAAATCACTTTAAACATGCTAATTTTAGCTCTAAAACTGATGATCCACCTACAAATGTGAACTGACGTTCAAAAATAAAACATTTGAAAACGGACAATTTTTCACCTTTCTGAAGAATGACGTAATGGGGGGTGTTATCTCTTTTGTCAAAAATCTGCCGTTTTTTCTTGAACATTAAATGCCTCCAAATGGTATTTAATTCACTTTCTGGGGTGAAGAAACACTTTTTGAGACCTCAGAGTGAGCAAATTGGCCATTTTCATGCACTTTTAACCATTCCACAAATCTTGTGTTTAGAGCCCCTGGAAGCATGAAAATCACTTTAAACATGCTAATTTTAGCTCTAAAACTAATAATCCACCTACAAATGTGAACTGACGTTCAAAAATAAAACATTTGAAAACGGACCATTTTTCACCTTTCTGAAGCATGACATAATGGGGGGGTGTTATCTCTTTTGTCAAAAATCAGCTGTTTTTGCTTGAACATTAAATGCCTCCAAATGGTATTTAATTCACTTCCCGGGCCCCTGGAAGCATGAAAATCACTTTAAACATGCTAATTTTAGCTCTAAAACTAATAATCCACCTACAAATGTGAACTGACGTTCAAAAATAAAACATTTGAAAACGGACCGTTTTTCACCTTTCTGAAGCATGACGTAATGGGGGGGTGTTATCTCTTTTGTCAAAAATCAGCCGTTTTTCCTTGAACATTAAATGCTTCCAAATGGTATTTAATTCACTTCCCGGGGTGAAGAAACACTTTTTGAGACCTCAGAGTGAGCAAATTGGCCATTTTCATGCACTTTTAACCATTCCACAAATCTTGTTTTTAGAGCCCCTGGAAGCATGAAAATCACTTTAAACATGCTAATTTTAGCTCTAAAACTAATAATCCACCTAGAAATGTGAACTGACATTCAAAAATAAAACATTTGAAAACGGACCATTTTTCACCTTTCTGAAGAATGACGTAATGGGGGGTGTTATCTCTTTTGTCAAAAATAAGCTGTTTTTGCTTGAACATTTAATGCCTCCAAATGGTATTTAATTCACTTCCCGGGGTGAAGAAACACTTTTTGAGACCTCCGAGTGAGCAAATTGGCCATTTTCATGCAATTTTAACCATTCCACACATCTTGTGTTTAGAGCCCATGGAAGCATGAAAATCACTTTAAACATGCTAATTTTAGCTCTAAAACTAATAATCCACCTACAAATGTGAACTGACGTTCAAAAATAAAACATTTGAAAACGGACCATTTTTCACCTTTCTGAAGCATGACGTAATAGGGGGGTGTTATCTCTTTTGTCAAAAATCAGCTGTTTTTGCTTGAACATTAAATGCCTCCAAATGGTATTTAATTCACTTCCCGGGCCCCTGGAAGCATGAAAATCACGTTAAACATGCTAATTTTAGCTCTAAAACTGATGATCCACCTACAAATGTGAACTGACGTTCAAAAATAAAACATTTGAAAATGGACAATTTTTCACCTTTCTGAAGAATGACGTAATGGGGGGTGTTATCTCTTTTGTCAAAAATCTGCTGTTTTTTCTTGAACATTAAATGCCTCCAAATGGTATTTAATTCACTTTCTGGGGTGAAGAAACACTTTTTGAAACCTCAGAGTGAGCAAATTGGCCATTTTCATGCACTTTTAACCATTCCACAAATCTTGTGTTTAGAGCCCCTGGAAGCATGAAAATCACTTTAAACATGCTAATTTTAGCTCTAAAACTAATAATCCACCTACAAATGTGAACTGACGTTCAAAAATAAAACATTTGAAAACGGACCATTTTTCACCTTTCTGAAGCATGACGTAATGGGGGGGTGTTATCTCTTTTGTCAAAAATCAGCTGTTTTTGCTTGAACATTAAATGCCTCCAAATGGTATTTAATTCACTTCCCGGGGTGAAGAAACACTTTTTGAGACCTCAGAGTGAGCAAATTGGCCATTTTCATGCACTTTTAACCATTCCACAAATCTTGTTTTTAGAGCCCCTGGAAGCATGAAAATCACTTTAAACATGCTAATTTTAGCTCTAAAACTAATAATCCACCTAGAAATGTGAACTGACATTCAAAAATAAAACATTTGAAAACGGACCATTTTTCACCTTTCTGAAGAATGACATAATGGGGGGTGTTATCTCTTTTGTCAAAAATAAGCTGTTTTTGCTTG
This sequence comes from Lissotriton helveticus, assembly GCF_964261635.1. Classification (NCBI taxonomy): domain Eukaryota; kingdom Metazoa; phylum Chordata; class Amphibia; order Caudata; family Salamandridae; genus Lissotriton; species Lissotriton helveticus. The sequence continues at coordinate 71,075 of NW_027611949.1, forward strand.
AACATTTAATGCCTCCAAATGGTATTTAATTCACTTCCCGGGGTGAAGAAACACTTTTTGAGACCTCAGAGTGAGCAAATTGGCCATTTTCATGCAATTTTAACCATTCCACACATCTTGTGTTTAGAGCCCATGGAAGCATGAAAATCACTTTAAACATGCTAATTTTAGCTCTAAAACTAATAATCCACCTACAAATGTGAACTGACGTTCAAAAATAAAACATTTGAAAACGGACCATTTTTTACCTTTCTGAAGCATGACGTAATAGGGGGGTGTTATCTCTTTTGTCAAAAATCAGCTGTTTTTGCTTGAACATTAAATGCCTCCAAATGGTATTTAATTCACTTCCCGGGCCCCTGGAAGCATGAAAATCACTTTAAACATGCTAATTTTAGCTCTAAAACTGATGATCCACCTACAAATGTGAACTGACGTTCAAAAATAAAACATTTGAAAACGGACAATTTTTCACCTTTCTGAAGAATGACGTAATGGGGGTTGTTATCTCTTTTGTCAAAAATCTGCAGTTTTTTCTTGAACATTAAATGCCTCCAAATGGTATTTAATTCACTTTCTGGGGTGAAGAAACACTTTTTGAGACCTCAGAGTGAGCAAATTGGCCATTTTCATGCACTTTTAACCATTCCACAAATCTTGTGTTTAGAGCCCCTGGAAGCATGAAAATCACTTTAAACATGCTAATTTTAGCTCTAAAACTAATAATCCACCTACAAATGTGAACTGACGTTCAAAAATAAAACATTTGAAAACGGACCATTTTTCACCTTTCTGAAGCATGACGTAATGGGGGGGTGTTATCTCTTTTGTCAAAAATCAGCTGTTTTTGCTTGAACATTAAATGCCTCCAAATGGTATTTAATTCACTTCCCGGGCCCCTGGAAGCATGAAAATCACTTTAAACATGCTAATTTTAGCTCTAAAACTAATAATCCACCTACAAATGTGAACTGACGTTCAAAAATAAAACATTTGAAAACGGACCGTTTTTCACCTTTCTGAAGCATGACGTAATGGGGGGGTGTTATCTCTTTTGTCAAAAATCAGCCGTTTTTGCTTGAACATTAAATGCTTCCAAATGGTATTTAATTCACTTCCCGGGGTGAAGAAACACTTTTTGAGACCTCAGAGTGAGCAAATTGGCCATTTTCATGCACTTTTAACCATTCCACAAATCTTGTTTTTAGAGCCCCTGGAAGCATGAAAATCACTTTAAACATGCTAATTTTAGCTCTAAAACTAATAATCCACCTAGAAATGTGAACTGACATTCAAAAATAAAACATTTGAAAACGGACCATTTTTCACCTTTCTGAAGAATGACGTAATGGGGGGTGTTATCTCTTTTGTCAAAAATAAGCTGTTTTTGCTTGAACATTTAATGCCTCCAAATGGTATTTAATTCACTTCCCGGGGTGAAGAAACACTTTTTGAGACCTCAGAGTGAGCAAATTGGCCATTTTCATGCAATTTTAACCATTCCACACATCTTGTGTTTAGAGCCCATGGAAGCATGAAAATCACTTTAAACATGCTAATTTTAGCTCTAAAACTAATAATCCACCTACAAATGTGAACTGACGTTCAAAAATAAAACATTTGAAAACGGACCATTTTTCACCTTTCTGAAGCATGACGTAATAGGGGGGTGTTATCTCTTTTGTCAAAAATCAGCTGTTTTTGGTTGAACATTAAATGCCTCCAAATGGTATTTAATTCACTTCCCGGGCCCCTAGAAGCATGAAAATCACTTTAAACATGCTAATTTTAGCTCTAAAACTGATGATCCACCTACAAATGTGAACTGACGTTCAAAAATAAAACATTTGAAAACGGACAATTTTTCACCTTTCTGAAGAATGACGTAATGGGGGGTGTTATCTCTTTTGTCAAAAATCTGCCGTTTTTTCTTGAACATTAAATGCCTCCAAATGGTATTTAATTCACTTTCTGGGGTGAAGAAACACTTTTTGAGACCTCAGAGTGAGCAAATTGGCCATTTTCATGGACTTTTAACCATTCCACAAATCTTGTGTTTAGAGCCCCTGGAAGCATGAAAATCACTTTAAACATGCTAATTTTAGCTCTAAAACTAATAATCCACCTACAAATGTGAACTGACGTTCAAAAATAAAACATTTGAAAACGGACCATTTTTCACCTTTCTGAAGCATGACGTAATGGGGGGGTGTTATCTCTTTTGTCAAAAATCAGCTGTTTTTGCTTGAACATTAAATGCCTCCAAATGGTATTTAATTCACTTCCCGGGCCCCTGGAAGCATGAAAATCACTTTAAACATGCTAATTTTAGCTCTAAAACTAATAATCCACCTACAAATGTGAACTGACGTTCAAAAATAAAACATTTGAAAACGGACCGTTTTTCACCTTTCTGAAGCATGACGTAATGGGGGGGTGTTATCTCTTTTGTCAAAAATCAGCCGTTTTTGCTTGAACATTAAATGCTTCCAAATGGTATTTAATTCACTTCCCGGGGTGAAGAAACACTTTTTGAGACCTCAGAGTGAGCAAATTGGCCATTTTCATGCACTTTTAACCATTCCACAAATCTTGTTTTTAGAGCCCCTGGAAGCATGAAAATCACTTTAAACATGCTAATTTTAGCTCTAAAACTAATAATCCACCTAGAAATGTGAACTGACATTCAAAAATAAAACATTTGAAAACGGACCATTTTTCACCTTTCTGAAGAATGACGTAATGGGGGGTGTTATCTCTTTTGTCAAAAATAAGCTGTTTTTGCTTGAACATTTAATGCCTCCAAATGGTATTTAATTCACTTCCCGGGGTGAAGAAACACTTTTTGAGACCTCAGAGTGAGCAAATTGGCCATTTTCATGCAATTTTAACCATTCCACACATCTTGTGTTTAGAGCCCATGGAAGCATGAAAATCACTTTAAACATGCTAATTTTAGCTCTAAAACTAATAATCCACCTACAAATGTGAACTGACGTTCAAAAATAAAACATTTGAAAACGGACCATTTTTCACCTTTCTGAAGCATGACGTAATAGGGGGGTGTTATCTCTTTTGTCAAAAATCAGCTGTTTTTGCTTGAACATTAAATGCCTCCAAATGGTATTTAATTCACTTCCCGGGCCCCTGGAAGCATGAAAATCACGTTAAACATGCTAATTTTAGCTCTAAAACTGATGATCCACCTACAAATGTGAACTGACGTTCAAAAATAAAACATTTGAAAACGGACAATTTTTCACCTTTCTGAAGAATGACGTAATGGGGGGTGTTATCTCTTTTGTCAAAAATCTGCCGTTTTTTCTTGAACATTAAATGCCTCCAAATGGTATTTAATTCACTTTCTGGGGTGAAGAAACACTTTTTGAGACCTCAGAGTGAGCAAATTGGCCATTTTCATGCACTTTTAACCATTCCACAAATCTTGTGTTTAGAGCCCCTGGAAGCATGAAAATCACTTTAAACATGCTAATTTTAGCTCTAAAACTAATAATCCACCTACAAATGTGAACTGACGTTCAAAAATAAAACATTTGAAAACGGACCATTTTTCACCTTTCTGAAGCATGACGTAATGGGGGGGTGTTATCTCTTTTGTCAAAAATCAGCTGTTTTTGCTTGAACATTAAATGCCTCCAAATGGTATTTAATTCACTTCCCGGGGTGAAGAAACACTTTTTGAGACCTCAGAGTGAGCAAATTGGCCATTTTCATGCACTTTTAACCATTCCACAAATCTTGTTTTTAGAGCCCCTGGAAGCATGAAAATCACTTTAAACATGCTAATTTTAGCTCTAAAACTAATAATCCACCTAGAAATGTGAACTGACATTCAAAAATAAAACATTTGAAAACGGACCATTTTTCACCTTTCTGAAGAATGACATAATGGGGGGTGTTATCTCTTTTGTCAAAAATAAGCTGTTTTTGCTTGAACATTTAATGCCTCCAAATGGTATTTAATTCACTTCCCGGGGTGAAGAAACACTTTTTGAGACCTCAGAGTGAGCAAATTGGCCATTTTCATGCAATTTTAACCATTCCACACATCTTGTGTTTAGAGCCCATGGAAGCATGAAAATCACTTTAAACATGCTAATTTTAGCTCTAAAACTAATAATCCACCTACAAATGTGAACTGACGTTCAAAAATAAAACATTTGAAAACGGACCATTTTTCACCTTTCTGAAGCATGACGTAATAGGGGGGTGTTATCTCTTTTGTCAAAAATCAGCTGTTTTTGCTTGAACATTAAATGCCTCCAAATGGTATTTAATTCACTTCCCGGGCCCCTGGAAGCATGAAAATCACTTTAAACATGCTAATTTTAGCTCTAAAACTGATGATCCACCTACAAATGTGAACTGACGTTCAAAAATAAAACATTTGAAAACGGACAATTTTTCACCTTTCTGAAGAATGACGTAATGGGGGTTGTTATCTCTTTTGTCAAAAATCTGCCGTTTTTTCTTGAACATTAAATGCCTCCAAATGGTATTTAATTCACTTTCTGGGGTGAAGAAACACTTTTTGAGACCTCAGAGTGAGCAAATTGGCCATTTTCATGCACTTTTAACCATTCCACAAATCTTGTGTTTAGAGCCCCTGGAAGCATGAAAATCACTTTAAACATGCTAATTTTAGCTCTAAAACTAATAATCCACCTACAAATGTGAACTGACGTTCAAAAATAAAACATTTGAAAACGGACCATTTTTCACCTTTCTGAAGCATGACGTAATGGGGGGGTGTTATCTCTTTTGTCAAAAATCAGCTGTTTTTGCTTGAACATTAAATGCCTCCAAATGGTATTTAATTCACTTCCCGGGCCCCTGGAAGCATGAAAATCACTTTAAACATGCTAATTTTAGCTCTAAAACTAATAATCCACCTACAAATGTGAACTGACGTTCAAAAATAAAACATTTGAAAACGGACCGTTTTTCACCTTTCTGAAGCATGACGTAATGGGGGGGTGTTATCTCTTTTGTCAAAAATCAGCCGTTTTTGCTTGAACATTAAATGCTTCCAAATGGTATTTAATTCACTTCCCGGGGTGAAGAAACACTTTTTGAGACCTCAGAGTGAGCAAATTGGCCATTTTCATGCACTTTTAACCATTCCACAAATCTTGTTTTTAGAGCCCCTGGAAGCATGAAAATCACTTTAAACATGCTAATTTTAGCTCTAAAACTAATAATCCACCTAGAAATGTGAACTGACATTCAAAAATAAAACATTTGAAAACGGACCATTTTTCACCTTTCTGAAGAATGACGTAATGGGGGGTGTTATCTCTTTTGTCAAAAATAAGCTGTTTTTGCTTGAACATTTAATGCCTCCAAATGGTATTTAATTCACTTCCCGGGGTGAAGAAACACTTTTTGAGACCTCAGAGTGAGCAAATTGGCCATTTTCATGCAATTTTAACCATTCCACACATCTTGTGTTTAGAGCCCATGGAAGCATGAAAATCACTTTAAACATGCTAATTTTAGCTCTAAAACTAATAATCCACCTACAAATGTGAACTGACGTTCAAAAATAAAACATTTGAAAACGGACCATTTTTCACCTTTCTGAAGCATGACGTAATAGGGGGGTGTTATCTCTTTTGTCAAAAATCAGCTGTTTTTGGTTGAACATTAAATGCCTCCAAATGGTATTTAATTCACTTCCCGGGCCCCTGGAAGCATGAAAATCACTTTAAACATGCTAATTTTAGCTCTAAAACTAATAATCCACCTACAAATGTGAACTGACGTTCAAAAATAAAACATTTGAAAACGGACCGTTTTTCACCTTTCTGAAGCATGACGTAATGGGGGGGTGTTATCTCTTTTGTCAAAAATCAGCCGTTTTTGCTTGAACATTAAATGCTTCCAAATGGTATTTAATTCACTTCCCGGGGTGAAGAAACACTTTTTGAGACCTCAGAGTGAGCAAATTGGCCATTTTCATGGACTTTTAACCATTCCACAAATCTTGTGTTTAGAGCCCCTGGAAGCATGAAAATCACTTTAAACATGCTAATTTTAGCTCTAAAACTAATAATCCACCTACAAATGTGAACTGACGTTCAAAAATAAAACATTTGAAAACGGACCATTTTTCACCTTTCTGAAGCATGACGTAATGGGGGGGTGTTATCTCTTTTGTCAAAAATCAGCTGTTTTTGCTTGAACATTAAATGCCTCCAAATGGTATTTAATTCACTTCCCGGGCCCCTGGAAGCATGAAAATCACTTTAAACATGCTAATTTTAGCTCTAAAACTAATAATCCACCTACAAATGTGAACTGACGTTCAAAAATAAAACATTTGAAAACGGACCGTTTTTCACCTTTCTGAAGCATGACGTAATGGGGGGGTGTTATCTCTTTTGTCAAAAATCAGCCGTTTTTGCTTGAACATTAAATGCTTCCAAATGGTATTTAATTCACTTCCCGGGGTGAAGAAACACTTTTTGAGACCTCAGAGTGAGCAAATTGGCCATTTTCATGCACTTTTAACCATTCCACAAATCTTGTTTTTAGAGCCCCTGGAAGCATGAAAATCACTTTAAACATGCTAATTTTAGCTCTAAAACTAATAATCCACCTAGAAATGTGAACTGACATTCAAAAATAAAACATTTGAAAACGGACCATTTTTCACCTTTCTGAAGAATGACGTAAAACGGGGATGTTATCTCTTTTGTCAAAAATAAGCTGTTTTTGCTTGAACATTTAATGCCTCCAAATGGTATTTAATTCACTTCCCGGGGTGAAGAAACACTTTTTGAGACCTCAGAGTGAGCAAATTGGCCATTTTCATGCAATTTTAACCATTCCACACATCTTGTGTTTAGAGCCCATGGAAGCATGAAAATCACTTTAAACATGCTAATTTTAGCTCTAAAACTAATAATCCACCTACAAATGTGAACTGACGTTCAAAAATAAAACATTTGAAAACGGACCATTTTTCACCTTTCTGAAGCATGACGTAATAGGGGGGTGTTATCTCTTTTGTCAAAAATCAGCTGTTTTTGCTTGAACATTAAATGCCTCCAAATGGTATTTAATTCACTTCCCGGGCCCCTGGAAGCATGAAAATCACTTTAAACATGCTAATTTTAGCTCTAAAACTGATGATCCACCTACAAATGTGAACTGACGTTCAAAAATAAAACATTTGAAAACGGACAATTTTTCACCTTTCTGAAGAATGACGTAATGGGGGGTGTTATCTCTTTTGTCAAAAATCTGCAGTTTTTTCTTGAACATTAAATGCCTCCAAATGGTATTTAATTCACTTTCTGGGGTGAAGAAACACTTTTTGAGACCTCAGAGTGAGCAAATTGGCCATTTTCATGCACTTTTAACCATTCCACAAATCTTGTGTTTAGAGCCCCTGGAAGCATGAAAATCACTTTAAACATGCTAATTTTAGCTCTAAAACTAATAATCCACCTACAAATGTGAACTGACGTTCAAAAATAAAACATTTGAAAACGGACCATTTTTCACCTTTCTGAAGCATGACGTAATGGGGGGGTGTTATCTCTTTTGTCAAAAATCAGCTGTTTTTGCTTGAACATTAAATGCCTCCAAATGGTATTTAATTCACTTCCAGGGCCCCTGGAAGCATGAAAATCACTTTAAACATGCTAATTTTAGCTCTAAAACTAATAATCCACCTACAAATGTGAACTGACGTTCAAAAATAAAACATTTGAAAACGGACCGTTTTTCACCTTTCTGAAGCATGACGTAATGGGGGGTGTTATCTCTTTTGTCAAAAATCAGCCGTTTTTGCTTGAACATTAAATGCTTCCAAATGGTATTTAATTCACTTCCCGGGGTGAAGAAACACTTTTTGAGACCTCAGAGTGAGCAAATTGGCCATTTTCATGCACTTTTAACCATTCCACAAATCTTGTTTTTAGAGCCCCTGGAAGCATGAAAATCACTTTAAACATGCTAATTTTAGCTCTAAAACTAATAATCCACCTAGAAATGTGAACTGACATTCAAAAATAAAACATTTGAAAACGGACCATTTTTCACCTTTCTGAAGAATGACGTAATGGGGGGTGTTATCTCTTTTGTCAAAAATAAGCTGTTTTTGCTTGAACATTTAATGCCTCCAAATGGTATTTAATTCACTTCCCGGGGTGAAGAAACACTTTTTGAGACCTCAGAGTGAGCAAATTGGCCATTTTCATGCAATTTTAACCATTCCACACATCTTGTGTTTAGAGCCCATGGAAGCATGAAAATCACTTTAAACATGCTAATTTTAGCTCTAAAACTAATAATCCACCTACAAATGTGAACTGACGTTCAAAAATAAAACATTTGAAAACGGACCATTTTTCACCTTTCTGAAGCATGACGTAATAGGGGGGTGTTATCTCTTTTGTCAAAAATCAGCTGTTTTTGCTTGAACATTAAATGCCTCCAAATGGTATTTAATTCACTTCCCGGGCCCCTGGAAGCATGAAAATCACTTTAAACATGCTAATTTTAGCTCTAAAACTGATGATCCACCTACAAATGTGAACTGACGTTCAAAAATAAAACATTTGAAAACGGACAATTTTTCACCTTTCTGAAGAATGACGTAATGGGGGGGTGTTATCTCTTTTGTCAAAAATCAGCTGTTTTTGCTTGAACATTAAATGCCTCCAAATGGTATTTAATTCACTTCCCGGGCCCCTGGAAGCATGAAAATCACTTTAAACATGCTAATTTTAGCTCTAAAACTAATAATCCACCTACAAATGTGAACTGACGTTCAAAAATAAAACATTTGAAAACGGACCGTTTTTCACCTTTCTGAAGCATGACGTAATGGGGGGGTGTTATCTCTTTTGTCAAAAATCAGCCGTTTTTGCTTGAACATTAAATGCTTCCAAATGGTATTTAATTCACTTCCCGGGGTGAAGAAACACTTTTTGAGACCTCAGAGTGAGCAAATTGGCCATTTTCATGCACTTTTAACCATTCCACAAATCTTGTTTTTAGAGCCCCTGGAAGCATGAAAATCACTTTAAACATGCTAATTTTAGCTCTAAAACTAATAATCCACCTAGAAATGTGAACTGACATTCAAAAATAAAACATTTGAAAACGGACCATTTTTCACCTTTCTGAAGAATGACGTAATGGGGGGTGTTATCTCTTTTGTCAAAAATAAGCTGTTTTTGCTTGAACATTTAATGCCTCCAAATGGTATTTAATTCACTTCCCGGGGTGAAGAAACACTTTTTGAGACCTCAGAGTGAGCAAATTGGCCATTTTCATGCAATTTTAACCATTCCACACATCTTGTGTTTAGAGCCCATGGAAGCATGAAAATCACTTTAAACATGCTAATTTTAGCTCTAAAACTAATAATCCACCTACAAATGTGAACTGACGTTCAAAAATAAAACATTTGAAAACGGACCATTTTTCACCTTTCTGAAGCATGACGTAATAGGGGGGTGTTATCTCTTTTGTCAAAAATCAGCTGTTTTTGCTTGAACATTAAATGCCTCCAAATGGTATTTAATTCACTTCCCGGGCCCCTGGAAGCATGAAAATCACTTTAAACATGCTAATTTTAGCTCTAAAACTGATGATCCACCTACAAATGTGAACTGACGTTCAAAAATAAAACATTTGAAAACGGACAATTTTTCACCTTTCTGAAGAATGACGTAATGGGGGGTGTTATCTCTTTTGTCAAAATTCTGCCGTTTTTTCTTGAACATTAAATGCCTCCAAATGGTATTTAATTCACTTTCTGGGGTGAAGAAACACTTTTTGAGACCTCAGAGTGAGCAAATTGGCCATTTTCATGCACTTTTAACCATTCCACAAATCTTGTGTTTAGAGCCCCTGGAAGCATGAAAATCACTTTAAACATGCTAATTTTAGCTCTAAAACTAATAATCCACCTACAAATGTGAACTGACGTTCAAAAATAAAACATTTGAAAACGGACCATTTTTCACCTTTCTGAAGCATGACGTAATGGGGGAGTGTTATCTCTTTTGTCAAAAATCAGCTGTTTTTGCTTGAACATTAAATGCCTCCAAATGGTATTTAATTCACTTCCCGGGCCCCTGGAAGCATGAAAATCACTTTAAACATGCTAATTTTAGCTCTAAAACTAATAATCCACCTACAAATGTGAACTGACGTTCAAAAATAAAACATTTGAAAACGGACCGTTTTTCACCTTTCTGAAGCATGACGTAATGGGAGGGGTGTTATCTCTTTTGTCAAAAATCTGCCGTTTTTGCTTGAACATTAAATGCTTCCAAATGGTATTTAATTCACTTCCCGGGGTGAAGAAACACTTTTTGAGACCTCAGAGTGAGCAAATTGGCCATTTTCATGCACTTTTAACCATTCCACAAATCTTGTTTTTAGAGCCCCTGGAAGCATGAAAATCACTTTAAACATGCTAATTTTAGCTCTAAAACTAATAATCCACCTAGAAATGTGAACTGACATTCAAAAATAAAACATTTGAAAACGGACCATTTTTCACCTTTCTGAAGAATGACGTAATGGGGGGTGTTATCTCTTTTGTCAAAAATAAGCTGTTTTTGCTTGAACATTTAATGCCTCCAAATGGTATTTAATTCACTTCCCGGGGTGAAGAAACACTTTTTAAGACCTCAGAGTGAGCAAATTGGCCATTTTCATGCAATTTTAACCATTCCACACATCTTGTGTTTAGAGCCCATGGAAGCATGAAAATCACTTTAAACATGCTAATTTTAGCTCTAAAACTAATAATCCACCTAGAAATGTGAACTGACGTTAAAAAATAAAACATTTGAAAACGGACCATTTTTCACCTTTCTGAAGCATGACGTAATAGGGGGGTGTTATCTCTTTTGTCAAAAATCAGCTGTTTTTGCTTGAACATTAAATGCCTCCAAATGGTATTTAATTCACTTCCCGGGCCCCTGGAAGCATGAAAATCACTTTAAACATGCTAATTTTAGCTCTAAAACTGATGATCCACCTACAAATGTGAACTGACGTTCAAAAATAAAACATTTGAAAACAGACAATTTTTCACCTTTCTGAAGAATGACGTAATGGGGGGTGTTATCTCTTTTGTCAAAAATCTGCTGTTTTTTCTTGAACATTAAATGCCTCCAAATGGTATTTAATTCACTTTCTGGGGTGAAGAAACACTTTTTGAGACCTCAGAGTGAGCAAATTGGCCATTTTCATGCACTTTTAGCCATTCCACAAATCTTGTGTTTAGAGCCCCTGGAAGCATGAAAATCACTTTAAACATGCTAATTTTAGCTCTAAAACTAATAATCCACCTACAAATGTGAACTGACGTTCAAAAATAAAACATTTGAAAACGGACCATTTTTCACCTTTCTGAAGCATGACGTAATGGGGGGGTGTTATCTCTTTTGTCAAAAATCAGCTGTTTTTGCTTGAACATTAAATGCCTCCAAATGGTATTTAATTCACTTCCCGGGCCCCTGGAAGCATGAAAATCACTTTAAACATGCTAATTTTAGCTCTAAAACTGATGATCCACCTACAAATGTGAACTGACGTTCAAAAATAAAACATTTGAAAACGGACAATTTTTCACCTTTCTGAAGAATGACGTAATGGGGGGTGTTATCTCTTTTGTCAAAAATCTGCTGTTTTTTCTTGAACATTAAATGCCTCCAAATGGTATTTAATTCACTTTCTGGGGTGAAGAAACACTTTTTGAGACCTCAGAGTGAGCAAATTGGCCATTTTCATGCACTTTTAGCCATTCCACAAATCTTGTGTTTAGAGCCCCTGGAAGCATGAAAATCACTTTAAACATGCTAATTTTAGCTCTAAAACGAATAATCCACCTACAAATGTGAACTGACGTTCAAAAATAAAACATTTGAAAACGGACCATTTTTCACCTTTCTGAAGCATGACGTAATGGGGGGGTGTTATCTCTTTTGTCAAAAATCAGCTGTTTTTGCTTGAACATTAAATGCCTCCAAATGGTATTTAATTCACTTCCCGGGCCCCTGGAAGCATGAAAATCACTTTAAACATGCTAATTTTAGCTCTAAAACTAATAATCCACCTACAAATGTGAACTGACGTTCAAAAATAAAACATTTGAAAACGGACCGTTTTTCACCTTTCTGAAGCATGACGTAATGGGGGGGTGTTATCTCTTTTGTCAAAAATCAGCCGTTTTTGCTTGAACATTAAATGCTTCCAAATGGTATTTAATTCACTTCCCGGGGTGAAGAAACACTTTTTGAGACCTCAGAGTGAGCAAATTGGCCATTTTCATGCACTTTTAACCATTCCACAAATCTTGTTTTTAGAGCCCCTGGAAGCATGAAAATCACTTTAAACATGCTAATTTTAGCTCTAAAACTAATAATCCACCTAGAAATGTGAACTGACATTCAAAAATAAAACATTTGAAAACGGACCATTTTTCACCTTTCTGAAGAATGACGTAATGGGGGGTGTTATCTCTTTTGTCAAAAATAAGCTGTTTTTGCTCGAACATTTAATGCCTCCAAATGGTATTTAATTCACTTCCCGGGGTGAAGAAACACTTTTTGAGACCTCAGAGTGAGCAAATTGGCCATTTTCATGCAATTTTAACCATTCCACACATCTTGTGTTTAGAGCCCACGTAAGCATGAAAATCACTTTAAACATGCTAATTTTAGCTCTAAAACTAATAATCCACCTACAAATGTGAACTGACGTTCAAAAATAAAACATTTGAAAACGGACCATTTTTCACCTTTCTGAAGCATGACGTAATAGGGGGGTGTTATCTCTTTTGTCAAAAATCAGCTGTTTTTGCTTGAACATTAAATGCCTCCAAATGGTATTTAATTCACTTCCCGGGCCCCTGGAAGCATGAAAATCACTTTAAACATGCTAATTTTAGCTCTAAAACTAATAATCCACCTACAAATGTGAACTGACGTTCAAAAATAAAACATTTGAAAACGGACCGTTTTTCACCTTTCTGAAGCATGACGTAATGGGGGGGTGTTATCTCTTTTGTCAAAAATCAGCCGTTTTTGCTTGAACATTAAATGCTTCCAAATGGTATTTAATTCACTTCCCGGGGTGAAGAAACACTTTTTGAGACCTCAGAGTGAGCAAATTGGCCATTTTCATGCACTTTTAACCATTCCACAAATCTTGTTTTTAGAGCCCCTGGAAGCATGAAAATCACTTTAAACATGCTAATTTTAGCTCTAAAACTAATAATCCACCTAGAAATGTGAACTGACATTCAAAAATAAAACATTTGAAAACAGACCATTTTTCACCTTTCTGAAGAATGACGTAATGGGGGGTGTTATCTCTTTTGTCAAAAATAAGCTGTTTTTGCTTGAACATTTAATGCCTCCAAAAGGTATTTAATTCACTTCCCGGGGTGAAGAAACACTTTTTGAGACCTCAGAGTGAGCAAATTGGCCATTTTCATGCAATTTTAACCATTCCACACATCTTGTGTTTAGAGCCCATGGAAGCATGAAAATCACTTTAAACATGCTAATTTTAGCTCTAAAACTAATAATCCACCTACAAATGTGAACTGACGTTCAAAAATAAAACATTTGGAAACGGACCATTTTTCACTTTTCTGAAGCATGACGTAATAGGGGGGTGTTATCTCTTTTGTCAAAAATCAGCTGTTTTTGCTTGAACATTAAATGCCTCCAAATGGTATTTAATTCACTTCCCGGGCCCCTGGAAGCATGAAAATCACTTTAAACATGCTAATTTTAGCTCTAAAACTGATGATCCACCTACAAATGTGAACTGACGTTCAAAAATAAAACATTTGAAAACGGACAATTTTTCACCTTTCTGAAGAATGACGTAATGGGGGGTGTTATCTCTTTTGTCAAAAATCTGCCGTTTTTTCTTGAACATTAAATGCCTCCAAATGGTATTTAATTCACTTTCTGGGGTGAAGAAACACTTTTTGAGACCTCAGAGTAAGCAAATTGGCCATTTTCATGCACTTTTAACCATTCCACAAATCTTGTGTTTAGAGCCCCTGGAAGCATGAAAATCACTTTAAACATGCTAATTTTAGCTCTAAAACTAATAATCCACCTACAAATGTGAACTGACGTTCAAAAATAAAACATTTGAAAACGGACCATTTTTCACCTTTCTGAAGCATGACGTAATGGGGGGGTGTTATCTCTTTTGTCAAAAATCAGCTGTTTTTGCTTGAACATTAAATGCCTACAAATGGTATTTAATTCACTTCCCGGGCCCCTGGAAGCATGAAAATCACTTTAAACATGCTAATTTTAGCTCTAAAACTAATAATCCACCTACAAATGTGAACTGACGTTCAAAAATAAAACATTTGAAAACGGACCGTTTTTCACCTTTCTGAAGCATGACGTAATGGGGGGGTGTTATCTCTTTTGTCAAAAATCAGCCGTTTTTGCTTGAACATTAAATGCTTCCAAATGGTATTTAATTCACTTCCCGGGGTGAAGAAACACTTTTTGAGACCTCAGAGTGAGCAAATTGGCCATTTTCATGCACTTTTAACCATTCCACAAATCTTGTTTTTAGAGCCCCTGGAAGCATGAAAATCACTTTAAACATGCTAATTTTAGCTCTAAAACTAATAATCCACCTAGAAATGTGAACTGACATTCAAAAATAAAACATTTGAAAACGGACCATTTTTCACCTTTCTGAAGAATGACGTAATGGGGGGTGTTATCTCTTTTGTCAAAAATAAGCTGTTTTTGCTTGAACATTTAATGCCTCCAAATGGTATTTAATTCACTTCCCGGGGTGAAGAAACACTTTTTGAGACCTCAGAGTGAGCAAATTGGCCATTTTCATGCAATTTTAACCATTCCACACATCTTGTGTTTAGAGCCCATGGAAGCATGAAAATCACTTTAAACATGCTAATTTTAGCTCTAAAACTAATAACCCACCTACAAATGTGAACTGACGTTCAAAAATAAAACATTTGAAAACGGACCATTTTTCACCTTTCTGAAGCATGACGTAATAGGGGGGTGTTATCTCTTTTGTCAAAAATCAGCTGTTTTTGCTTGAACATTAAATGCCTCCAAATGGTATTTAATTCACTTCCCGGGCCCCTGGAAGCATGAAAATCACTTTAAACATGCTAATTTTAGCTCTAAAACTGATGATCCACCTACAAATGTGAACTGACGTTCAAAAATAAAACATTTGAAAACGGACAATTTTTCACCTTTCTGAAGAATGACGTAATGGGGGGTGTTATCTCTTTTGTCAAAAATCTGCCGTTTTTTCTTGAACATTAAATGCCTCCAAATGGTATTTAATTCACTTTCTGGGATGAAGAAACACTTTTTGAGACCTCAGAGTGAGCAAATTGGCCATTTTCATGCACTTTTAACCATTCCACAAATCTTGTGTTTAGAGCCCCTGGAAGCATGAAAATCACTTTAAACATGCTAATTTTAGCTCTAAAACTAATAATCCACCTACAAATGTGAACTGACGTTCAAAAATAAAACATTTGAAAACGGACCATTTTTCACCTTTCTGAAGCATGACGTAATGGGGGGTGTTATCTCTTTTGTCAAAAATCAGCTGTTTTTGCTTGAACATTAAATGCCTCCAAATGGTATTTAATTCACTTCACGGGCCCCTGGAAGCATGAAAATCACTTTAAACATGCTAATTTTAGCTCTAAAACTAATAATCCACCTACAAATGTGAACTGACGTTCAAAAATAAAACATTTGAAAACGGACCGTTTTTCACCTTTCTGAAGCATGACGTAATGGGGGGGTGTTATCTCTTTTGTCAAAAATCAGCCGTTTTTGCTTGAACATTAAATGCTTCCAAATGGTATTTAATTCACTTCCCGGGGTGAAGAAACACTTTTTGAGACCTCAGAGTGAGCAAATTGGCCATTTTCATGCACTTTTAACCATTCCACAAATCTTGTTTTTAGAGCCCCTAGAAGCATGAAAATCACTTTAAACATGCTAATTTTAGCTCTAAAACTAATAATCCACCTAGAAATGTGAACTGACATTCAAAAATAAAACATTTGAAAACGGACCATTTTTCACCTTTCTGAAGAATGACGTAATGGGGGGTGTTATCTCTTTTGTCAAAAATAAGCTGTTTTTGCTTGAACATTTAATGCCTCCAAATGGTATTTAATTCACTTCCCGGGGTGAAGAAACACTTTTTGAGACCCCAGAGTGAGCAAATTGGCCATTTTCATGCAATTTTAACCATTCCACACATCTTGTGTTTAGAGCCCATGGAAGCATGAAAATCACTTTAAACATGCTAATTTTAGCTCTAAAACTAATAATCCACCTACAAATGTGAACTGACGTTCAAAAATAAAACATTTGAAAACGGACCATTTTTCACCTTTCTGAAGCATGACGTAATAGGGGGGTGTTATCTCTTTTGTCAAAAATCAGCTGTTTTTGCTTGAACATTAAATGCCTCCAAATGGTATTTAATTCACTTCCCGGGCCCCTGGAAGCATGAAAATCACTTTAAACATGCTAATTTTAGCTCTAAAACTGATGATCCACCTACAAATGTGAACTGACGTTCAAAAATAAAACATTTGAAAACGGACAATTTTTTACCTTTCTGAAGAATGACGTAATGGGGGGTGTTATCTCTTTTGTCAAAAATCTGCCGTTTTTTCTTGAACATTAAATGCCTCCAAATGGTATTTAATTCACTTTCTGGGGTGAAGAAACACTTTTTGAGACCTCAGAGTGAGCAAATTGGCCATTTTCATGCACTTTTAACCATTCCACAAATCTTGTGTTTAGAGCCCCTGGAAGCATGAAAATCACTTTAAACATGCTAATTTTAGCTCTAAAACTAATAATCCACCTACAAATGTGAACTGACGTTCAAAAATAAAACATTTGAAAACGGACCATTTTTCACCTTTCTGAAGCATGACGTAATGGGGGGGGTGTTATCTCTTTTGTCAAAAATCAGCTGTTTTTGCTTGAACATTAAATGCCTCCAAATGGTATTTAATTCACTTCCCGGGCCCCTGGAAGCATGAAAATCACTTTAAACATGCTAATTTTAGCTCTAAAACTAATAATCCACCTACAAATGTGAACTGACGTTCAAAAATAAAACATTTGAAAACGGACCGTTTTTCACCTTTCTGAAGCATGACGTAATGGGGGGGTGTTATCTCTTTTGTCAAAAATCAGCCGTTTTTGCTTGAACATTAAATGCTTCCAAATGGTATTTAATTCACTTCCCGGGGTGAAGAAACACTTTTTGAGACCTCAGAGTGAGCAAATTGGCCATTTTCATGCACTTTTAACCATTCCACAAATCTTGTTTTTAGAGCCCCTGGAAGCATGAAAATCACTTTAAACATGCTAATTTTAGCTCTAAAACTAATAATCCACCTAGAAATGTGAACTGACATTCAAAAATAAAACATTTGAAAACGGACCATTTTTCACCTTTCTGAAGAATGACGTAATGGGGGGTGTTATCTCTTTTGTCAAAAATAAGCTGTTTTTGCTTGAACATTTAATGCCTCCAAATGGTATTTAATTCACTTCCCGGGGTGAAGAAACACTTTTTGAGACCTCAGAGTGAGCAAATTGGCCATTTTCATGCAATTTTAACCATTCCACACATCTTGTGTTTAGAGCCCATGGAAGCATGAAAATCACTTTAAACATGCTAATTTTAGCTCTAAAACTAATAATCCACCTACAAATGTGAACTGACGTTCAAAAATAAAACATTTGAAAACGGACCATTTTTCACCTTTCTGAAGCATGACGGAATAGGGGGGTGTTATCTCTTTTGTCAAAAATCAGCTGTTTTTGCTTGAACATTAAATGCCTCCAAATGGTATTTAATTCACTTCCCGGGCCCCTGGAAGCATGAAAATCACTTTAAACATGCTAATTTTAGCTCTAAAACTGATGATCCACCTACAAATGTGAACTGACGTTCAAAAATAAAACATTTGAAAACGGACAATTTTTTACCTTTCTGAAGAATGACGTAATGGGGGGTGTTATCTCTTTTGTCAAAAATCTGCCGTTTTTTCTTGAACATTAAATGCCTCCAAATGGTATTTAATTCACTTTCTGGGGTGAAGAAACACTTTTTGAGACCTCAGAGTGAGCAAATTGGCCATTTTCATGCACTTTTAACCATTCCACAAATCTTGTGTTTAGAGCCCCTGGAAGCATGAAAATCACTTTAAACATGCTAATTTTAGCTCTAAAACTAATAATCCACCTACAAATGTGAACTGACGTTCAAAAATAAAACATTTGAAAACGGACCATTTTTCACCTTTCTGAAGCATGACGTAATGGGGGGGTGTTATCTCTTTTGTCAAAAATCAGCTGTTTTTGCTTGAACATTAAATGCCTCCAAATGGTATTTAATTCACTTCCCGGGCCCCTGGAAGCATGAAAATCACTTTAAACATGCTAATTTTAGCTCTAAAACTAATAATCCACCTACAAATGTGAACTGACGTTCAAAAATAAAACATTTGAAAACGGACCGTTTTTCACCTTTCTGAAGCATGACGTAATGGGGGGGTGTTATCTCTTTTGTCAAAAATCAGCCGTTTTTGCTTGAACATTAAATGCTTCCAAATGGTATTTAATTCACTTCCCGGGGTGAAGAAACACTTTTTGAGACCTCAGAGTGAGCAAATTGGCCATTTTCATGCACTTTTAACCATTCCACAAATCTTGTTTTTAGAGCCCCTGGAAGCATGAAAATCACTTTAAACATGCTAATTTTAGCTCTAAAACTAATAATCCACCTAGAAATGTGAACTGACATTCAAAAATAAAACATTTGAAAACGGACCATTTTTCACCTTTCTGAAGAATGACGTAATGGGGGGTGTTATCTCTTTTGTCAAAAATAAGCTGTTTTTGCTTGAACATTTAATGCCTCCAAATGGTATTTAATTCACTTCCCGGGGTGAAGAAACACTTTTTGAGACCTCAGAGTGAGCAAATTGGCCATTTTCATGCAATTTTAACCATTCCACACATCTTGTGTTTAGAGCCCATGGAAGCATGAAAATCACTTTAAACATGCTAATTTTAGCTCTAAAACTAATAATCCACCTACAAATGTGAACTGACGTTCAAAAATAAAACATTTGAAAACGGACCATTTTTCACCTTTCTGAAGCATGACGTAATAGGGGGGTGTTATCTCTTTTGTCAAAAATCAGCTGTTTTTGCTTGAACATTAAATGCCTCCAAATGGTATTTAATTCACTTCCCGGGCCCCTGGAAGCATGAAAATCACTTTAAACATGCTAATTTTAGCTCTAAAACTGATGATCCACCTACAAATGTGAACTGACGTTCAAAAATAAAACATTTGAAAACGGACAATTTTTCACCTTTCTGAAGAATGACGTAATGGGGGGTGTTATCTCTTTTGTCAAAAATCTGCCGTTTTTTCTTGAACATTAAATGCCTCCAAATGGTATTTAATTCACTTTCTGGGGTGAAGAAACACTTTTTGAGACCTCAGAGTGAGCAAATTGGCCATTTTCATGCACTTTTAACCATTCCACAAATCTTGTGTTTAGAGCCCCTGGAAGCATGAAAATCACTTTAAACATGCTAATTTTAGCTCTAAAACTAATAATCCACCTACAAATGTGAACTGACGTTCAAAAATAAAACATTTGAAAACGGACCATTTTTCACCTTTCTGAAGCATGACATAATGGGGGGTGTTATCTCTTTTGTCAAAAATCAGCTGTTTTTGCTTGAACATTAAATGCCTCCAAATGGTATTTAATTCACTTCCCGGGCCCCTGGAAGCATGAAAATCACTTTAAACATGCTAATTTTAGCTCTAAAACTAATAATCCACCTACAAATGTGAACTGACGTTCAAAAATAAAACATTTGAAAACGGACCGTTTTTCACCTTTCTGAAGCATGACGTAATGGGGGGGTGTTATCTCTTTTGTCAAAAATCAGCCGTTTTTGCTTGAACATTAAATGCTTCCAAATGGTATTTAATTCACTTCCCGGGGTGAAGAAACACTTTTTGAGACCTCAGAGTGAGCAAATTGGCCATTTTCATGCACTTTTAACCATTCCACAAATCTTGTTTTTAGAGCCCCTGGAAGCATGAAAATCACTTTAAACATGCTAATTTTAGCTCTAAAACTAATAATCCACCTAGAAATGTGAACTGACATTCAAAAATAAAACATTTGAAAACGGACCATTTTTCACCTTTCTGAAGAATGACGTAATGGGGGGTGTTATCTCTTTTGTCAAAAATAAGCTGTTTTTGCTTGAACATTTAATGCCTCCAAATGGTATTTAATTCACTTCCCGGGGTGAAGAAACACTTTTTGAGACCTCAGAGTGAGCAAATTGGCCATTTTCATGCAATTTTAACCATTCCACACATCTTGTGTTTAGAGCCCATGGAAGCATGAAAATCACTTTAAACATGCTAATTTTAGCTCTAAAACTAATAATCCACCTACAAATGTGAACTGACGTTCAAAAATAAAACATTTGAAAACGGACCATTTTTCACCTTTCTGAAGCATGACGTAATAGGGGGGTGTTATCTCTTTTGTCAAAAATCAGCTGTTTTTGCTTGAACATTAAATGCCTCCAAATGGTATTTAATTCACTTCCCGGGCCCCTGGAAGCATGAAAATCACTTTAAACATGCTAATTTTAGCTCTAAAACTGATGATCCACCTACAAATGTGAACTGACGTTCAAAAATAAAACATTTGAAAACGGACAATTTTTCACCTTTCTGAAGAATGACGTAATGGGGGGTGTTATCTCTTTTGTCAAAAATCTGCCGTTTTTTCTTGAACATTAAATGCCTCCAAATGGTATTTAATTCACTTTCTGGGATGAAGAAACACTTTTTGAGACCTCAGAGTGAGCAAATTGGCCATTTTCATGCACTTTTAACCATTCCACAAATCTTGTGTTTAGAGCCCCTGGAAGCATGAAAATCACTTTAAACATGCTAATTTTAGCTCTAAAACTAATAATCCACCTACAAATGTGAACTGACGTTCAAAAATAAAACATTTGAAAACGGACCATTTTTCACCTTTCTGAAGCATGACGTAATGGGTGGGTGTTATCTCTTTTGTCAAAAATCAGCTGTTTTTGCTTGAACATTAAATGCCTACAAATGGTATTTAATTCACTTCCCGGGCCCCTGGAAGCATGAAAATCACTTTAAACATGCTAATTTTAGCTCTAAAACTAATAATCCACCTACAAATGTGAACTGACGTTCAAAAATAAAACATTTGAAAACGGACCGTTTTTCACCTTTCTGAAGCATGACGTAATGGGGGGGTGTTATCTCTTTTGTCAAAAATCAGCCGTTTTTGCTTGAACATTAAATGCTTCCAAATGGTATTTAATTCACTTCCCGGGGTGAAGAAACACTTTTTGAGACCGCAGAGTGAGCAAATTGGCCATTTTCATGCACTTTTAACCATTCCACAAATCTTGTTTTTAGAGCCCCTGGAAGCATGAAAATCACTTTAAACATGCTAATTTTAGCTCTAAAACTAATAATCCACCTAGAAATGTGAACTGACATTCAAAAATAAAACATTTGAAAACGGACCATTTTTCACCTTTCTGAAGAATGACGTAATGGGGGGTGTTATCTCTTTTGTCAAAAATAAGCTGTTTTTGCTTGAACATTTAATGCCTCCAAATGGTATTTAATTCACTTCCCGGGGTGAAGAAACACTTTTTGAGACCTCAGAGTGAGCAAATTGGCCATTTTCATGCAATTTTAACCATTCCACACATCTTGTGTTTAGAGCCCATGGAAGCATGAAAATCACTTTAAACATGCTAATTTTAGCTCTAAAACTAATAATCCACCTACAAATGTGAACTGACGTTCAAAAATAAAACATTTGAAAACGGACCATTTTTCACCTTTCTGAAGCATGACGTAATAGGGGGGTGTTATCTCTTTTGTCAAAAATCAGCTGTTTTTGCTTGAACATTAAATGCCTCCAAATGGTATTTAATTCACTTCCCGGGCCCCTGGAAGCATGAAAATCACTTTAAACATGCTAATTTTAGCTCTAAAACTGATGATCCACCTACAAATGTGAACTGACATTCAAAAATAAAACATTTGAAAACGGACAATTTTTCACCTTTCTGAAGAATGACGTAATGGGGGGTGTTATCTCTTTTGTCAAAAATCTGCCGTTTTTTCTTGAACATTAAATGCCTCCAAATGGTATTTAATTTACTTTCTGGGGTGAAGAAACACTTTTTGAGACCTCAGAGTGAGCAAATTGGCCATTTTCATGCACTTTTAACCATTCCACAAATCTTGTGTTTAGAGCCCCTGGAAGCATGAAAATCACTTTAAACATGCTAATTTTAGCTCTAAAACTAATAATCCACCTACAAATGTGAACTGACGTTCAAAAATAAAACATTTGAAAACGGACCATTTTTCACCTTTCTGAAGCATGACGTATTGGGGGGGTGTTATCTCTTTTGTCAAAAATCAGCTGTTTTTGCTTGAACATTAAATGCCTCCAAATGGTATTTAATTCACTTCCCGGGCCCCTGGAAGCATGAAAATCACTTTAAACATGCTAATTTTAGCTCTAAAACTAATAATCCACCTACAAATGTGAACTGACGTTCAAAAATAAAACATTTGAATACGGACCGTTTTTCACCTTTCTGAAGCATGACGTAATGGGGGGGTGTTATCTCTTTTGTCAAAAATCAGCCGTTTTTGCTTGAACATTAAATGCTTCCAAATGGTATTTAATTCACTTCCCGGGGTGAAGAAACACTTTTTGAGACCTCAGAGTGAGCAAATTGGCCATTTTCATGCACTTTTAACCATTCCACAAATCTTGTTTTTAGAGCCCCTGGAAGCATGAAAATCACTTTAAACATGCTAATTTTAGCTCTAAAACTAATAATCCACCTAGAAATGTGAACTGACATTCAAAAATAAAACATTTGAAAACGGACCATTTTTCACCTTTCTGAAGAATGACGTAATGGGGGGTGTTATCTCTTTTGTCAAAAATAAGCTGTTTTTGCTTGAACATTTAATGCCTCCAAATGGTATTTAATTCACTTCCCGGGGTGAAGAAACACTTTTTGAGACCTCAGAGTGAGCAAATTGGCCATTTTCATGCAATTTTAACCATTCCACACATCTTGTGTTTAGAGCCCATGGAAGCATGAAAATCACTTTAAACATGCTAATTTTAGCTCTAAAACTAATAATCCACCTACAAATGTGAACTGACGTTCAAAAATAAAACATTTGAAAACGGACCATTTTTCACCTTTCTGAAGCATGACGTAATAGGGGGGTGTTATCTCTTTTGTCAAAAATCAGCTGTTTTTGCTTGAACATTAAATGCCTCCAAATGGTATTTAATTCACTTCCCGGGCCCCTGGAAGCATGAAAATCACTTTAAACATGCTAATTTTAGCTCTATAACTGATGATCCACCTACAAATGTGAACTGACGTTCAAAAATAAAACATTTGAAAACGGACAATTTTTCACCTTTCTGAAGAATGACGTAATGGGGGGTGTTATCTCTTTTGTCAAAAATCTGCTGTTTTTTCTTGAACATTAAATGCCTCCAAATGGTATTTAATTCACTTTCTGGGGTGAAGAAACACTTTTTGAGACCTCAGAGTGAGCAAATTGGCCATTTTCATGCACTTTTAACCATTCCACAAATCTTGTTTTTAGAGCCCCTGGAAGCATGAAAATCACTTTAAACATGCTAATTTTAGCTCTAAAACTAATAATCCACCTAGAAATGTGAACTGACATTCAAAAATAAAACATTTGAAAACGGACCATTTTTCACCTTTCTGAAGAATGACGTAATGGGGGGTGTTATCTCTTTTGTCAAAAATAAGCTGTTTTTGCTTGAACATTTAATGCCTCCAAATGGTATTTAATTCACTTCCCGGGGTGAAGAAACACTTTTTGAGACCTCAGAGTGAGCAAATTGGCCATTTTCATGCAATTTTAACCATTCCACACATCTTGTGTTTAGAGCCCATGGAAGCATGAAAATCACTTTAAACATGCTAATTTTAGCTCTAAAACTAATAATCCACCTACAAATGTGAACTGACGTTCAAAAATAAAACATTTGAAAACGGACCATTTTTCACCTTTCTGAAGCATGACGTAATAGGGGGGTGTTATCTCTTTTGTCAAAAATCAGCTGTTTTTGGTTGAACATTAAATGCCTCCAAATGGTATTTAATTCACTTCCCGGGCCCCTGGAAGCATGAAAATCACTTTAAACATGCTAATTTTAGCTCTAAAACTAATAATCCACCTACAAATGTGAACTGACGTTCAAAAATAAAACATTTGAAAACGGACCGTTTTTCACCTTTCTGAAGCATGACGTAATGGGGGGGTGTTATCTCTTTTGTCAAAAATCAGCCGTTTTTGCTTGAACATTAAATGCTTCCAAATGGTATTTAATTCACTTCCCGGGGTGAAGAAACACTTTTTGAGACCTCAGAGTGAGCAAATTGGCCATTTTCATGGACTTTTAACCATTCCACAAATCTTGTGTTTAGAGCCCCTGGAAGCATGAAAATCCCTTTAAACATGCTAATTTTAGCTCTAAAACTAATAATCCACCTACAAATGTGAACTGACGTTCAAAAATAAAACATTTGAAAACGGACCATTTTTCACCTTTCTGAAGCATGACGTAATGGGGGGGTGTTATCTCTTTTGTCAAAAATCAGCTGTTTTTGCTTGAACATTAAATGCCTCCAAATGGTATTTAATTCACTTCCCGGGCCCCTGGAAGCATGAAAATCACTTTAAACATGCTAATTTTAGCTCTACAACTAATAATCCACCTACAAATGTGAACTGACGTTCAAAAATAAAACATTTGAAAACGGACCGTTTTTCACCTTTCTGAAGCATGACGTAATGGGGGGGTGTTATCTCTTTTGTCAAAAATCAGCCGTTTTTGCTTGAACATTAAATGCTTCCAAATGGTATTTAATTCACTTCCCGGGGTGAAGAAACACTTTTTGAGACCTCAGAGTGAGCAAATTGGCCATTTTCATGCACTTTTAACCATTCCACAAATCTTGTTTTTAGAGCCCCTGGAAGCATGAAAATCACTTTAAACATGCTAATTTTAGCTCTAAAACTAATAATCCACCTAGAAATGTGAACTGACATTCAAAAATAAAACATTTGAAAACGGACCATTTTTCACCTTTCTGAAGAATGACGTAAAACGGGGATGTTATCTCTTTTGTCAAAAATAAGCTGTTTTTGCTTGAACATTTAATGCCTCCAAATGGTATTTAATTCACTTCCCGGGGTGAAGAAACACTTTTTGAGACCTCAGAGTGAGCAAATTGGCCATTTTCATGCAATTTTAACCATTCCACACATCTTGTGTTTAGAGCCCATGGAAGCATGAAAATCCCTTTAAACATGCTAATTTTAGCTCTAAAACTAATAATCCACCTACAAATGTGAACTGACGTTCAAAAATAAAACATTTGAAAACGGACCATTTTTCACCTTTCTGAAGCATGACGTAATAGGGGGGTGTTATCTCTTTTGTCAAAAATCAGCTGTTTTTGCTTGAACATTAAATGCCTCCAAATGGTATTTAATTCACTTCCCGGGCCCCTGGAAGCATGAAAATCACTTTAAACATGCTAATTTTAGCTCTAAAACTGATGATCCACCTACAAATGTGAACTGACGTTCAAAAATAAAACATTTGAAAACGGACAATTTTTCACCTTTCTGAAGAATGACGTAATGGGGGGTGTTATCTCTTTTGTCAAAAATCTGCAGTTTTTTCTTGAACATTAAATGCCTCCAAATGGTATTTAATTCACTTTCTGGGGTGAAGAAACACTTTTTGAGACCTCAGAGTGAGCAAATTGGCCATTTTCATGCACTTTTAACCATTCCACAAATCTTGTGTTTAGAGCCCCTGGAAGCATGAAAATCACTTTAAACATGCTAATTTTAGCTCTAAAACTAATAATCCACCTACAAATGTGAACTGACGTTCAAAAATAAAACATTTGAAAACGGACCATTTTTCACCTTTCTGAAGCATGACGTAATGGGGGGGTGTTATCTCTTTTGTCAAAAATCAGCTGTTTTTGCTTGAACATTAAATGCCTCCAAATGGTATTTAATTCACTTCCAGGGCCCCTGGAAGCATGAAAATCACTTTAAACATGCTAATTTAAGCTCTAAAACTAATAATCCACCTACAAATGTGAACTGACGTTCAAAAATAAAACATTTGAAAACGGACCGTTTTTCACCTTTCTGAAGCATGACGTAATGGGGGGGTGTTATCTCTTTTGTCAAAAATCAGCCGTTTTTGCTTGAACATTAAATGCTTCCAAATGGTATTTAATTCACTTCCCGGGGTGAAGAAACACTTTTTGAGACCTCAGAGTGAGCAAATTGGCCATTTTCATGCACTTTTAACCATTCCACAAATCTTGTTTTTAGAGCCCCTGGAAGCATGAAAATCACTTTAAACATGCTAATTTTAGCTCTAAAACTAATAATCCACCTAGAAATGTGAACTGACATTCAAAAATAAAACATTTGAAAACGGACCATTTTTCACCTTTCTGAAGAATGACGTAATGGGGGGGTGTTATCTCTTTTGTCAAAAATCAAATGTTTTTGCTTGAACATTTAATGCCTCCAAATGGTATTTAATTCACTTCCCGGGGTGAAGAAACACTTTTTGAGACCTCAGAGTGAGCAAATTGGCCATTTTCATGCAATTTTAACCATTCCACACATCTTGTGTTTAGAGCCCATGGAAGCATGAAAATCACTTTAAACATGCTAATTTTAGCTCTAAAACTAATAATCCACCTACAAATGTGAACTGACGTTCAAAAATAAAACATTTGAAAACGGACCATTTTTCACCTTTCTGAAGCATGACGTAATAGGGGGGTGTTATCTCTTTTGTCAAAAATCAGCTGTTTTTGCTTGAACATTAAATGCCTCCAAATGGTATTTAATTCACTTCCCGGGCCCCTGGAAGCATGAAAATCACTTTAAACATGCTAATTTTAGCTCTAAAACTGATGATCCACCTACAAATGTGAACTGACGTTCAAAAATAAAACATTTGAAAACGGACAATTTTTCACCTTTCTGAAGAATGACGTAATGGGGGTTGTTATCTCTTTTGTCAAAAATCTGCCGTTTTTTCTTGAACATTAAATGCCTCCAAATGGTATTTAATTCACTTTCTGGGGTGAAGAAACACTTTTTGAGACCTCAGAGTGAGCAAATTGGCCATTTTCATGCACTTTTAACCATTCCACAAATCTTGTGTTTAGAGCCCCTGGAAGCATGAAAATCACTTTAAACATGCTAATTTTAGCTCTAAAACTAATAATCCACCTACAAATGTGAACTGACGTTCAAAAATAAAACATTTGAAAACGGACCATTTTTCACCTTTCTGAAGCATGACGTAATGGGGGGGTGTTATCTCTTTTGTCAAAAATCAGCTGTTTTTGCTTGAACATTAAATGCCTCCAAATGGTATTTAATTCACTTCCCGGGCCCCTGGAAGCATGAAAATCACTTTAAACATGCTAATTTTAGCTCTAAAACTAATAATCCACCTACAAATGTGAACTGACGTTCAAAAATAAAACATTTGAAAACGGACCGTTTTTCACCTTTCTGAAGCATGACGTAATGGGGGGGTGTTATCTCTTTTGTCAAAAATCAGCCGTTTTTGCTTGAACATTAAATGCTTCCAAATGGTATTTAATTCACTTCCCGGGGTGAAGAAACACTTTTTGAGACCTCAGAGTGAGCAAATTGGCCATTTTCATGCACTTTTAACCATTCCACAAATCTTGTTTTTAGAGCCCCTGGAAGCATGAAAATCACTTTAAACATGCTAATTTTAGCTCTAAAACTAATAATCCACCTAGAAATGTGAACTGACATTCAAAAATAAAACATTTGAAAACGGACCATTTTTCACCTTTCTGAAGAATGACGTAATGGGGGGTGTTATCTCTTTTGTCAAAAATAAGCTGTTTTTGCTTGAACATTTAATGCCTCCAAATGGTATTTAATTCACTTCCCGGGGTGAAGAAACACTTTTTGAGACCTCAGAGTGAGCAAATTGGCCATTTTCATG
Organism: Lissotriton helveticus; assembly: GCF_964261635.1. NCBI lineage: Eukaryota > Metazoa > Chordata > Amphibia > Caudata > Salamandridae > Lissotriton > Lissotriton helveticus. The sequence continues at coordinate 99,366 of NW_027611949.1, forward strand.
CAATTTTAACCATTCCACACATCTTGTGTTTAGAGCCCATGGAAGCATGAAAATCACTTTAAACATGCTAATTTTAGCTCTAAAACTAATAATCCACCTACAAATGTGAACTGACGTTCAAAAATAAAACATTTGAAAACGGACCATTTTTCACCTTTCTGAAGCATGACGTAATAGGGGGGTGTTATCTCTTTTGTCAAAAATCAGCTGTTTTTGCTTGAACATTAAATGCCTCCAAATGGTATTTAATTCACTTCCCGGGCCCCTGGAAGCATGAAAATCACTTTAAACATGCTAATTTTAGCTCTAAAACTGATGATCCACCTACAAATGTGAACTGACGTTCAAAAATAAAACATTTGAAAACGGACAATTTTTCACCTTTCTGAAGAATGACGTAATGGGGGGTGTTATCTCTTTTGTCAAAAATCTGCCGTTTTTTCTTGAACATTAAATGCCTCCAAATGGTATTTAATTTACTTTCTGGGGTGAAGAAACACTTTTTGAGACCTCAGAGTGAGCAAATTGGCCATTTTCATGCACTTTTAACCATTCCACAAATCTTGTGTTTAGAGCCCCTGGAAGCATGAAAATCACTTTAAACATGCTAATTTTAGCTCTAAAACTAATAATCCACCTACAAATGTGAACTGACGTTCAAAAATAAAACATTTGAAAACGGACCATTTTTCACCTTTCTGAAGCATGACGTAATGGGGGGGTGTTATCTCTTTTGTCAAAAATCAGCTGTTTTTGCTTGAACATTAAATGCCTCCAAATGGTATTTAATTCACTTCCCGGGCCCCTGGAAGCATGAAAATCACTTTAAACATGCTAATTTTAGCTCTAAAACTAATAATCCACCTACAAATGTGAACTGACGTTCAAAAATAAAACATTTGAATACGGACCGTTTTTCACCTTTCTGAAGCATGACGTAATGGGGGGGTGTTATCTCTTTTGTCAAAAATCAGCCGTTTTTGCTTGAACATTAAATGCTTCCAAATGGTATTTAATTCACTTCCCGGGGTGAAGAAACACTTTTTGAGACCTCAGAGTGAGCAAATTGGCCATTTTCATGCACTTTTAACCATTCCACAAATCTTGTTTTTAGAGCCCCTGGAAGCATGAAAATCACTTTAAACATGCTAATTTTAGCTCTAAAACTAATAATCCACCTAGAAATGTGAACTGACATTCAAAAATAAAACATTTGAAAACGGACCATTTTTCACCTTTCTGAAGAATGACGTAATGGGGGGTGTTATCTCTTTTGTCAAAAATAAGCTGTTTTTGCTTGAACATTTAATGCCTCCAAATGGTATTTAATTCACTTCCCGGGGTGAAGAAACACTTTTTGAGACCTCAGAGTGAGCAAATTGGCCATTTTCATGCAATTTTAACCATTCCACACATCTTGTGTTTAGAGCCCATGGAAGCATGAAAATCACTTTAAACATGCTAATTTTAGCTCTAAAACTAATAATCCACCTACAAATGTGAACTGACGTTCAAAAATAAAACATTTGAAAACGGACCATTTTTCACCTTTCTGAAGCATGACGTAATAGGGGGGTGTTATCTCTTTTGTCAAAAATCAGCTGTTTTTGCTTGAACATTAAATGCCTCCAAATGGTATTTAATTCACTTCCCGGGCCCCTGGAAGCATGAAAATCACTTTAAACATGCTAATTTTAGCTCTAAAACTGATGATCCACCTACAAATGTGAACTGACGTTCAAAAATAAAACATTTGAAAACGGACAATTTTTCACCTTTCTGAAGAATGACGTAATGGGGGGTGTTATCTCTTTTGTCAAAAATCTGCTGTTTTTTCTTGAACATTAAATGCCTCCAAATGGTATTTAATTCACTTTCTGGGGTGAAGAAACACTTTTTGAGACCTCAGAGTGAGCAAATTGGCCATTTTCATGCACTTTTAACCATTCCACAAATCTTGTTTTTAGAGCCCCTGGAAGCATGAAAATCACTTTAAACATGCTAATTTTAGCTCTAAAACTAATAATCCACCTAGAAATGTGAACTGACATTCAAAAATAAAACATTTGAAAACGGACCATTTTTCACCTTTCTGAAGAATGACGTAATGGGGGGTGTTATCTCTTTTGTCAAAAATAAGCTGTTTTTGCTTGAACATTTAATGCCTCCAAATGGTATTTAATTCACTTCCCGGGGTGAAGAAACACTTTTTGAGACCTCAGAGTGAGCAAATTGGCCATTTTCATGCAATTTTAACCATTCCACACATCTTGTGTTTAGAGCCCATGGAAGCATGAAAATCACTTTAAACATGCTAATTTTAGCTCTAAAACTAATAATCCACCTACAAATGTGAACTGACGTTCAAAAATAAAACATTTGAAAACGGACCATTTTTCACCTTTCTGAAGCATGACGTAATAGGGGGGTGTTATCTCTTTTGTCAAAAATCAGCTGTTTTTGGTTGAACATTAAATGCCTCCAAATGGTATTTAATTCACTTCCCGGGCCCCTGGAAGCATGAAAATCACTTTAAACATGCTAATTTTAGCTCTAAAACTAATAATCCACCTACAAATGTGAACTGACGTTCAAAAATAAAACATTTGAAAACGGACCGTTTTTCACCTTTCTGAAGCATGACGTAATGGGGGGGTGTTATCTCTTTTGTCAAAAATCAGCCGTTTTTGCTTGAACATTAAATGCTTCCAAATGGTATTTAATTCACTTCCCGGGGTGAAGAAACACTTTTTGAGACCTCAGAGTGAGCAAATTGGCCATTTTCATGGACTTTTAACCATTCCACAAATCTTGTTTTTAGAGCCCCTGGAAGCATGAAAATCACTTTAAACATGCTAATTTTAGCTCTAAAACTAATAATCCACCTAGAAATGTGAACTGACATTCAAAAATAAAACATTTGAAAACGGACCATTTTTCACCTTTCTGAAGAATGACGTAATGGGGGGTGTTATCTCTTTTGTCAAAAATAAGCTGTTTTTGCTTGAACATTTAATGCCTCCAAATGGTATTTAATTCACTTCCCGGGGTGAAGAAACACTTTTTGAGACCTCAGAGTGAGCAAATTGGCCATTTTCATGCAATTTTAACCATTCCACACATCTTGTGTTTAGAGCCCATGGAAGCATGAAAATCACTTTAAACATGCTAATTTTAGCTCTAAAACTAATAATCCACCTACAAATGTGAACTGACGTTCAAAAATAAAACATTTGAAAACGGACCATTTTTCACCTTTCTGAAGCATGACGTAATAGGGGGGTGTTATCTCTTTTGTCAAAAATCAGCTGTTTTTGCTTGAACATTAAATGCCTCCAAATGGTATTTAATTCACTTCCCGGGCCCCTGGAAGCATGAAAATCACTTTAAACATGCTAATTTTAGCTCTAAAACTGATGATCCACCTACAAATGTGAACTGACGTTCAAAAATAAAACATTTGAAAACGGACAATTTTTCACCTTTCTGAAGAATGACGTAATGGGGGGTGTTATCTCTTTTGTCAAAAATCTGCTGTTTTTTCTTGAACATTAAATGCCTCCAAATGGTATTTAATTCACTTTCTGGGGTGAAGAAACACTTTTTGAGACCTCAGAGTGAGCAAATTGGCCATTTTCATGCACTTTTAACCATTCCACAAATCTTGTTTTTAGAGCCCCTGGAAGCATGAAAATCACTTTAAACATGCTAATTTTAGCTCTAAAACTAATAATCCACCTAGAAATGTGAACTGACATTCAAAAATAAAACATTTGAAAACGGACCATTTTTCACCTTTCTGAAGAATGACGTAATGGGGGGTGTTATCTCTTTTGTCAAAAATAAGCTGTTTTTGCTTGAACATTTAATGCCTCCAAATGGTATTTAATTCACTTCCCGGGGTGAAGAAACACTTTTTGAGACCTCAGAGTGAGCAAATTGGCCATTTTCATGCAATTTTAACCATTCCACACATCTTGTGTTTAGAGCCCATGGAAGCATGAAAATCACTTTAAACATGCTAATTTTAGCTCTAAAACTAATAATCCACCTACAAATGTGAACTGACGTTCAAAAATAAAACATTTGAAAACGGACCATTTTTCACCTTTCTGAAGCATGACGTAATAGGGGGGTGTTATCTCTTTTGTCAAAAATCAGCTGTTTTTGGTTGAACATTAAATGCCTCCAAATGGTATTTAATTCACTTCCCGGGCCCCTGGAAGCATGAAAATCACTTTAAACATGCTAATTTTAGCTCTAAAACTAATAATCCACCTACAAATGTGAACTGACGTTCAAAAATAAAACATTTGAAAACGGACCGTTTTTCACCTTTCTGAAGCATGACGTAATGGGGGGGTGTTATCTCTTTTGTCAAAAATCAGCCGTTTTTGCTTGAACATTAAATGCTTCCAAATGGTATTTAATTCACTTCCCGGGGTGAAGAAACACTTTTTGAGACCTCAGAGTGAGCAAATTGGCCATTTTCATGGACTTTTAACCATTCCACAAATCTTGTGTTTAGAGCCCCTGGAAGCATGAAAATCCCTTTAAACATGCTAATTTTAGCTCTAAAACTAATAATCCACCTACAAATGTGAACTGACGTTCAAAAATAAAACATTTGAAAACGGACCATTTTTCACCTTTCTGAAGCATGACGTAATGGGGGGGTGTTATCTCTTTTGTCAAAAATCAGCTGTTTTTGCTTGAACATTAAATGCCTCCAAATGGTATTTAATTCACTTCCCGGGCCCCTGGAAGCATGAAAATCACTTTAAACATGCTAATTTTAGCTCTAAAACTAATAATCCACCTACAAATGTGAACTGACGTTCAAAAATAAAACATTTGAAAACGGACCGTTTTTCACCTTTCTGAAGCATGACGTAATGGGGGGGTGTTATCTCTTTTGTCAAAAATCAGCCGTTTTTGCTTGAACATTAAATGCTTCCAAATGGTATTTAATTCACTTCCCGGGGTGAAGAAACACTTTTTGAGACCTCAGAGTGAGCAAATTGGCCATTTTCATGCACTTTTAACAATTCCACAAATCTTGTTTTTAGAGCCCCTGGAAGCATGAAAATCACTTTAAACATGCTAATTTTAGCTCTAAAACTAATAATCCACCTAGAAATGTGAACTGACATTCAAAAATAAAACATTTGAAAACGGACCATTTTTCACCTTTCTGAAGAATGACGTAAAACGGGGATGTTATCTCTTTTGTCAAAAATAAGCTGTTTTTGCTTGAACATTTAATGCCTCCAAATGGTATTTAATTCACTTCCCGGGGTGAAGAAACACTTTTTGAGACCTCAGAGTGAGCAAATTGGCCATTTTCATGCAATTTTAACCATTCCACACATCTTGTGTTTAGAGCCCATGGAAGCATGAAAATCACTTTAAACATGCTAATTTTAGCTCTAAAACTAATAATCCACCTACAAATGTGAACTGACGTTCAAAAATAAAACATTTGAAAACGGACCATTTTTCACCTTTCTGAAGCATGACGTAATAGGGGGGTGTTATCTCTTTTGTCAAAAATCAGCTGTTTTTGCTTGAACATTAAATGCCTCCAAATGGTATTTAATTCACTTCCCGGGCCCCTGGAAGCATGAAAATCACTTTAAACATGCTAATTTTAGCTCTAAAACTGATGATCCACCTACAAATGTGAACTGACGTTCAAAAATAAAACATTTGAAAACGGACAATTTTTCACCTTTCTGAAGAATGACGTAATGGGGGGTGTTATCTCTTTTGTCAAAAATCTGCAGTTTTTTCTTGAACATTAAATGCCTCCAAATGGTATTTAATTCACTTTCTGGGGTGAAGAAACACTTTTTGAGACCTCAGAGTGAGCAAATTGGCCATTTTCATGCACTTTTAACCATTCCACAAATCTTGTGTTTAGAGCCCCTGGAAGCATGAAAATCACTTTAAACATGCTAATTTTAGCTCTAAAACTAATAATCCACCTACAAATGTGAACTGACGTTCAAAAATAAAACATTTGAAAACGGACCATTTTTCACCTTTCTGAAGCATGACGTAATGGGGGGGTGTTATCTCTTTTGTCAAAAATCAGCTGTTTTTGCTTGAACATTAAATGCCTCCAAATGGTATTTAATTCACTTCCAGGGCCCCTGGAAGCATGAAAATCACTTTAAACATGCTAATTTTAGCTCTAAAACTAATAATCCACCTACAAATGTGAACTGACGTTCAAAAATAAAACATTTGAAAACGGACCGTTTTTCACCTTTCTGAAGCATGACGTAATGGGGGGGTGTTATCTCTTTTGTCAAAAATCAGCCGTTTTTGCTTGAACATTAAATGCTTCCAAATGGTATTTAATTCACTTCCCGGGGTGAAGAAACACTTTTTGAGACCTCAGAGTGAGCAAATTGGCCATTTTCATGCACTTTTAACCATTCCACAAATCTTGTTTTTAGAGCCCCTGGAAGCATGAAAATCACTTTAAACATGCTAATTTTAGCTCTAAAACTAATAATCCACCTAGAAATGTGAACTGACATTCAAAAATAAAACATTTGAAAACGGACCATTTTTCACCTTTCTGAAGAATGACGTAATGGGGGGGTGTTATCTCTTTTGTCAAAAATCAAATGTTTTTGCTTGAACATTTAATGCCTCCAAATGGTATTTAATTCACTTCCCGGGGTGAAGAAACACTTTTTGAGACCTCAGAGTGAGCAAATTGGCCATTTTCATGCAATTTTAACCATTCCACACATCTTGTGTTTAGAGCCCATGGAAGCATGAAAATCACTTTAAACATGCTAATTTTAGCTCTAAAACTAATAATCCACCTACAAATGTGAACTGACGTTCAAAAATAAAACATTTGAAAACGGACCATTTTTCACCTTTCTGAAGCATGACGTAATAGGGGGGTGTTATCTCTTTTGTCAAAAATCAGCTGTTTTTGCTTGAACATTAAATGCCTCCAAATGGTATTTAATTCACTTCCCGGGCCCCTGGAAGCATGAAAATCACTTTAAACATGCTAATTTTAGCTCTAAAACTGATGATCCACCTACAAATGTGAACTGACGTTCAAAAATAAAACATTTGAAAACGGACAATTTTTCACCTTTCTGAAGAATGACGTAATGGGGGTTGTTATCTCTTTTGTCAAAAATCTGCCGTTTTTTCTTGAACATTAAATGCCTCCAAATGGTATTTAATTCACTTTCTGGGGTGAAGAAACACTTTTTGAGACCTCAGAGTGAGCAAATTGGCCATTTTCATGCACTTTTAACCATTCCACAAATCTTGTGTTTAGAGCCCCTGGAAGCATGAAAATCACTTTAAACATGCTAATTTTAGCTCTAAAACTAATAATCCACCTACAAATGTGAACTGACGTTCAAAAATAAAACATTTGAAAACGGACCATTTTTCACCTTTCTGAAGCATGACGTAATGGGGGGGTGTTATCTCTTTTGTCAAAAATCAGCTGTTTTTGCTTGAACATTAAATGCCTCCAAATGGTATTTAATTCACTTCCCGGGCCCCTGGAAGCATGAAAATCACTTTAAACATGCTAATTTTAGCTCTAAAACTAATAATCCACCTACAAATGTGAACTGACGTTCAAAAATAAAACATTTGAAAACGGACCGTTTTTCACCTTTCTGAAGCATGACGTAATGGGGGGGTGTTATCTCTTTTGTCAAAAATCAGCCGTTTTTGCTTGAACATTAAATGCTTCCAAATGGTATTTAATTCACTTCCCGGGGTGAAGAAACACTTTTTGAGACCTCAGAGTGAGCAAATTGGCCATTTTCATGCACTTTTAACCATTCCACAAATCTTGTTTTTAGAGCCCCTGGAAGCATGAAAATCACTTTAAACATGCTAATTTTAGCTCTAAAACTAATAATCCACCTAGAAATGTGAACTGACATTCAAAAATAAAACATTTGAAAACGGACCATTTTTCACCTTTCTGAAGAATGACGTAATGGGGGGTGTTATCTCTTTTGTCAAAAATAAGCTGTTTTTGCTTGAACATTTAATGCCTCCAAATGGTATTTAATTCACTTCCCGGGGTGAAGAAACACTTTTTGAGACCTCAGAGTGAGCAAATTGGCCATTTTCATGCAATTTTAACCATTCCACACATCTTGTGTTTAGAGCCCATGGAAGCATGAAAATCACTTTAAACATGCTAATTTTAGCTCTAAAACTAATAATCCACCTACAAATGTGAACTGACGTTCAAAAATAAAACATTTGAAAACGGACCATTTTTCACCTTTCTGAAGCATGACGTAATAGGGGGGTGTTATCTCTTTTGTCAAAAATCAGCTGTTTTTGCTTGAACATTAAATGCCTCCAAATGGTATTTAATTCACTTCCCGGGCCCCTGGAAGCATGAAAATCACTTTAAACATGCTAATTTCAGCTCTAAAACTGATGATCCACCTACAAATGTGAACTGACGTTCAAAAATAAAACATTTGAAAACGGACAATTTTTCACCTTTCTGAAGAATGACGTAATGGGGGGTGTTATCTCTTTTGTCAAAATTCTGCCGTTTTTTCTTGAACATTAAATGCCTCCAAATGGTATTTAATTCACTTTCTGGGGTGAAGAAACACTTTTTGAGACCTCAGAGTGAGCAAATTGGCCATTTTCATGCACTTTTAACCATTCCACAAATCTTGTGTTTAGAGCCCCTGGAAGCATGAAAATCACTTTAAACATGCTAATTTTAGCTCTAAAACTAATAATCCACCTACAAATGTGAACTGACGTTCAAAAATAAAACATTTGAAAACGGACCATTTTTCACCTTTCTGAAGCATGACGTAATGGGGGAGTGTTATCTCTTTTGTCAAAAATCAGCTGTTTTTGCTTGAACATTAAATGCCTCCAAATGGTATTTAATTCACTTCCCGGGCCCCTGGAAGCATGAAAATCACTTTAAACATGCTAATTTTAGCTCTAAAACTAATAATCCACCTACAAATGTGAACTGACGTTCAAAAATAAAACATTTGAAAACGGACCGTTTTTCACCTTTCTGAAGCATGACGTAATGGGGGGGGTGTTATCTCTTTTGTCAAAAATCTGCCGTTTTTGCTTGAACATTAAATGCTTCCAAATGGTATTTAATTCACTTCCCGGGGTGAAGAAACACTTTTTGAGACCTCAGAGTGAGCAAATTGGCCATTTTCATGCACTTTTAACCATTCCACAAATCTTGTTTTTAGAGCCCCTGGAAGCATGAAAATCACTTTAAACATGCTAATTTTAGCTCTAAAACTAATAATCCACCTAGAAATGTGAACTGACATTCAAAAATAAAACATTTGAAAACGGACCATTTTTCACCTTTCTGAAGAATGACGTAATGGGGGGTGTTATCTCTTTTGTCAAAAATAAGCTGTTTTTGCTTGAACATTTAATGCCTCCAAATGGTATTTAATTCACTTCCCGGGGTGAAGAAACACTTTTTGAGACCTCAGAGTGAGCAAATTGGCCATTTTCATGCAATTTTAACCATTCCACACATCTTGTGTTTAGAGCCCATGGAAGCATGAAAATCACTTTAAACATGCTAATTTTAGCTCTAAAACTAATAATCCACCTACAAATGTGAACTGACGTTCAAAAATAAAACATTTGAAAACGGACCATTTTTCACCTTTCTGAAGCATGACGTAATAGGGGGGTGTTATCTCTTTTGTCAAAAATCAGCCGTTTTTGCTTGAACATTAAATGCCTCCAAATGGTATTTAATTCACTTCCCGGGGTGAAGAAACACTTTTTGAGACCTCAGAGTGAGCAAATTGGCCATTTTCATGCAATTTTAACCATTCCACACATCTTGTGTTTAGAGCCCATGGAAGCATGAAAATCACTTTAAACATGCTAATTTTAGCTCTAAAACTAATAATCCACCTACAAATGTGAACTGACGTTCAAAAATAAAACATTTGAAAACGGACAATTTTTCACCTTTCTGAAGAATGACGTAATGGGGGGTGTTATCTCTTTTGTCAAAAATCTGCAGTTTTTTCTTGAACATTAAATGCCTCCAAATGGTATTTAATTCACTTTCTGGGGTGAAGAAACACTTTTTGAGACCTCAGAGTGAGCAAATTGGCCATTTTCATGCACTTTTAACCATTCCACAAATCTTGTGTTTAGAGCCCCTGGAAGCATGAAAATCACTTTAAACATGCTAATTTTAGCTCTAAAACTAATAATCCACCTACAAATGTGAACTGACGTTCAAAAATAAAACATTTGAAAACGGACCATTTTTCACCTTTCTGAAGCATGACGTAATGGGGGGGTGTTATCTCTTTTGTCAAAAATCAGCTGTTTTTGCTTGAACATTAAATGCCTCCAAATGGTATTTAATTCACTTCCAGGGCCCCTGGAAGCATGAAAATCACTTTAAACATGCTAATTTTAGCTCTAAAACTAATAATCCACCTACAAATGTGAACTGACGTTCAAAAATAAAACATTTGAAAACGGACCGTTTTTCACCTTTCTGAAGCATGACGTAATGGGGGGGTGTTATCTCTTTTGTCAAAAATCAGCCGTTTTTGCTTGAACATTAAATGCTTCCAAATGGTATTTAATTCACTTCCCGGGGTGAAGAAACACTTTTTGAGACCTCAGAGTGAGCAAATTGGCCATTTTCATGCACTTTTAACCATTCCACAAATCTTGTTTTTAGAGCCCCTGGAAGCATGAAAATCACTTTAAACATGCTAATTTTAGCTCTAAAACTAATAATCCACCTAGAAATGTGAACTGACATTCAAAAATAAAACATTTGAAAACGGACCATTTTTCACCTTTCTGAAGAATGACGTAATGGGGGGTGTTATCTCTTTTGTCAAAAATAAGCTGTTTTTGCTTGAACATTTAATGCCTCCAAATGGTATTTAATTCACTTCCCGGGGTGAAGAAACACTTTTTAAGACCTCAGAGTGAGCAAATTGGCCATTTTCATGCAATTTTAACCATTCCACACATCTTGTGTTTAGAGCCCATGGAAGCATGAAAATCACTTTAAACATGCTAATTTTAGCTCTAAAACTAATAATCCACCTAGAAATGTGAACTGACGTTAAAAAATAAAACATTTGAAAACGGACCATTTTTCACCTTTCTGAAGCATGACGTAATAGGGGGGTGTTATCTCTTTTGTCAAAAATCAGCTGTTTTTGCTTGAACATTAAATGCCTCCAAATGGTATTTAATTCACTTCCCGGGCCCCTGGAAGCATGAAAATCACTTTAAACATGCTAATTTTAGCTCTAAAACTGATGATCCACCTACAAATGTGAACTGACGTTCAAAAATAAAACATTTGAAAACAGACAATTTTTCACCTTTCTGAAGAATGACGTAATGGGGGGTGTTATCTCTTTTGTCAAAAATCTGCTGGTTTTTCTTGAACATTAAATGCCTCCAAATGGTATTTAATTCACTTTCTGGGGTGAAGAAACACTTTTTGAGACCTCAGAGTGAGCAAATTGGCCATTTTCATGCACTTTTAGCCATTCCACAAATCTTGTGTTTAGAGCCCCTGGAAGCATGAAAATCACTTTAAACATGCTAATTTTAGCTCTAAAACTAATAATCCACCTACAAATGTGAACTGACGTTCAAAAATAAAACATTTGAAAACGGACCATTTTTCACCTTTCTGAAGCATGACGTAATGGGGGGGTGTTATCTCTTTTGTCAAAAATCAGCTGTTTTTGCTTGAACATTAAATGCCTCCAAATGGTATTTAATTCACTTCCCGGGCCCCTGGAAGCATGAAAATCACTTTAAACATGCTAATTTTAGCTCTAAAACTGATGATCCACCTACAAATGTGAACTGACGTTCAAAAATAAAACATTTGAAAACGGACAATTTTTCACCTTTCTGAAGAATGACGTAATGGGGGGTGTTATCTCTTTTGTCAAAAATCTGCTGTTTTTTCTTGAACATTAAATGCCTCCAAATGGTATTTAATTCACTTTCTGGGGTGAAGAAACACTTTTTGAGACCTCAGAGTGAGCAAATTGGCCATTTTCATGCACTTTTAGCCATTCCACAAATCTTGTGTTTAGAGCCCCTGGAAGCATGAAAATCACTTTAAACATGCTAATTTTAGCTCTAAAACGAATAATCCACCTACAAATGTGAACTGACGTTCAAAAATAAAACATTTGAAAACGGACCATTTTTCACCTTTCTGAAGCATGACGTAATGGGGGGGTGTTATCTCTTTTGTCAAAAATCAGCTGTTTTTGCTTGAACATTAAATGCCTCCAAATGGTATTTAATTCACTTCCCGGGCCCCTGGAAGCATGAAAATCACTTTAAACATGCTAATTTTAGCTCTAAAACTAATAATCCACCTACAAATGTGAACTGACGTTCAAAAATAAAACATTTGAAAACGGACCGTTTTTCACCTTTCTGAAGCATGACGTAATGGGGGGGTGTTATCTCTTTTGTCAAAAATCAGCCGTTTTTGCTTGAACATTAAATGCTTCCAAATGGTATTTAATTCACTTCCCGGGGTGAAGAAACACTTTTTGAGACCTCAGAGTGAGCAAATTGGCCATTTTCATGCACTTTTAACCATTCCACAAATCTTGTTTTTAGAGCCCCTGGAAGCATGAAAATCACTTTAAACATGCTAATTTTAGCTCTAAAACTAATAATCCACCTAGAAATGTGAACTGACATTCAAAAATAAAACATTTGAAAACGGACCATTTTTCACCTTTCTGAAGAATGACGTAATGGGGGGTGTTATCTCTTTTGTCAAAAATAAGCTGTTTTTGCTCGAACATTTAATGCCTCCAAATGGTATTTAATTCACTTCCCGGGGTGAAGAAACACTTTTTGAGACCTCAGAGTGAGCAAATTGGCCATTTTCATGCAATTTTAACCATTCCACACATCTTGTGTTTAGAGCCCACGTAAGCATGAAAATCACTTTAAACATGCTAATTTTAGCTCTAAAACTAATAATCCACCTACAAATGTGAACTGACGTTCAAAAATAAAACATTTGAAAACGGACCATTTTTCACCTTTCTGAAGCATGACGTAATAGGGGGGTGTTATCTCTTTTGTCAAAAATCAGCTGTTTTTGCTTGAACATTAAATGCCTCCAAATGGTATTTAATTCACTTCCCGGGCCCCTGGAAGCATGAAAATCACTTTAAACATGCTAATTTTAGCTCTAAAACTAATAATCCACCTACAAATGTGAACTGACGTTCAAAAATAAAACATTTGAAAACGGACCGTTTTTCACCTTTCTGAAGCATGACGTAATGGGGGGGTGTTATCTCTTTTGTCAAAAATCAGCCGTTTTTGCTTGAACATTAAATGCTTCCAAATGGTATTTAATTCACTTCCCGGGGTGAAGAAACACTTTTTGAGACCTCAGAGTGAGCAAATTGGCCATTTTCATGCACTTTTAACCATTCCACAAATCTTGTTTTTAGAGCCCCTGGAAGCATGAAAATCACTTTAAACATGCTAATTTTAGCTCTAAAACTAATAATCCACCTAGAAATGTGAACTGACATTCAAAAATAAAACATTTGAAAACAGACCATTTTTCACCTTTCTGAAGAATGACGTAATGGGGGGTGTTATCTCTTTTGTCAAAAATAAGCTGTTTTTGCTTGAACATTTAATGCCTCCAAATGGTATTTAATTCACTTCCCGGGGTGAAGAAACACTTTTTGAGACCTCAGAGTGAGCAAATTGGCCATTTTCATGCAATTTTAACCATTCCACACATCTTGTGTTTAGAGCCCATGGAAGCATGAAAATCACTTTAAACATGCTAATTTTAGCTCTAAAACTAATAATCCACCTACAAATGTGAACTGACGTTCAAAAATAAAACATTTGGAAACGGACCATTTTTCACTTTTCTGAAGCATGACGTAATAGGGGGGTGTTATCTCTTTTGTCAAAAATCAGCTGTTTTTGCTTGAACATTAAATGCCTCCAAATGGTATTTAATTCACTTCCCGGGCCCCTGGAAGCATGAAAATCACTTTAAACATGCTAATTTTAGCTCTAAAACTGATGATCCACCTACAAATGTGAACTGACGTTCAAAAATAAAACATTTGAAAACGGACAATTTTTCACCTTTCTGAAGAATGACGTAATGGGGGGTGTTATCTCTTTTGTCAAAAATCTGCCGTTTTTTCTTGAACATTAAATGCCTCCAAATGGTATTTAATTCACTTTCTGGGGTGAAGAAACACTTTTTGAGACCTCAGAGTAAGCAAATTGGCCATTTTCATGCACTTTTAACCATTCCACAAATCTTGTGTTTAGAGCCCCTGGAAGCATGAAAATCACTTTAAACATGCTAATTTTAGCTCTAAAACTAATAATCCACCTACAAATGTGAACTGACGTTCAAAAATAAAACATTTGAAAACGGACCATTTTTCACCTTTCTGAAGCATGACGTAATGGGGGGGTGTTATCTCTTTTGTCAAAAATCAGCTGTTTTTGCTTGAACATTAAATGCCTACAAATGGTATTTAATTCACTTCCCGGGCCCCTGGAAGCATGAAAATCACTTTAAACATGCTAATTTTAGCTCTAAAACTAATAATCCACCTACAAATGTGAACTGACGTTCAAAAATAAAACATTTGAAAACGGACCGTTTTTCACCTTTCTGAAGCATGACGTAATGGGGGGGTGTTATCTCTTTTGTCAAAAATCAGCCGTTTTTGCTTGAACATTAAATGCTTCCAAATGGTATTTAATTCACTTCCCGGGGTGAAGAAACACTTTTTGAGACCTCAGAGTGAGCAAATTGGCCATTTTCATGCACTTTTAACCATTCCACAAATCTTGTTTTTAGAGCCCCTGGAAGCATGAAAATCACTTTAAACATGCTAATTTTAGCTCTAAAACTAATAATCCACCTAGAAATGTGAACTGACATTCAAAAATAAAACATTTGAAAACGGACCATTTTTCACCTTTCTGAAGAATGACGTAATGGGGGGTGTTATCTCTTTTGTCAAAAATAAGCTGTTTTTGCTTGAACATTTAATGCCTCCAAATGGTATTTAATTCACTTCCCGGGGTGAAGAAACACTTTTTGAGACCTCAGAGTGAGCAAATTGGCCATTTTCATGCAATTTTAACCATTCCACACATCTTGTGTTTAGAGCCCATGGAAGCATGAAAATCACTTTAAACATGCTAATTTTAGCTCTAAAACTAATAACCCACCTACAAATGTGAACTGACGTTCAAAAATAAAACATTTGAAAACGGACCATTTTTCACCTTTCTGAAGCATGACGTAATAGGGGGGTGTTATCTCTTTTGTCAAAAATCAGCTGTTTTTGCTTGAACATTAAATGCCTCCAAATGGTATTTAATTCACTTCCCGGGCCCCTGGAAGCATGAAAATCACTTTAAACATGCTAATTTTAGCTCTAAAACTGATGATCCACCTACACATGTGAACTGACGTTCAAAAATAAAACATTTGAAAACGGACAATTTTTCACCTTTCTGAAGAATGACGTAATGGGGGGTGTTATCTCTTTTGTCAAAAATCTGCCGTTTTTTCTTCAACATTAAATGCCTCCAAATGGTATTTAATTCACTTTCTGGGGTGAAGAAACACTTTTTGAGACCTCAGAGTGAGCAAATTGGCCATTTTCATGCACTTTTAACCATTCCACAAATCTTGTGTTTAGAGCCCCTGGAAGCATGAAAATCACTTTAAACATGCTAATTTTAGCTCTAAAACTAATAATCCACCTACAAATGTGAACTGACGTTCAAAAATAAAACATTTGAAAACGGACCATTTTTCACCTTTCTGAAGCATGACGTAATGGGGGGTGTTATCTCTTTTGTCAAAAATCAGCTGTTTTTGCTTGAACATTAAATGCCTCCAAATGGTATTTAATTCACTTCACGGGCCCCTGGAAGCATGAAAATCACTTTAAACATGCTAATTTTAGCTCTAAAACTAATAATCCACCTACAAATGTGAACTGACGTTCAAAAATAAAACATTTGAAAACGGACCGTTTTTCACCTTTCTGAAGCATGACGTAATGGGGGGGTGTTATCTCTTTTGTCAAAAATCAGCCGTTTTTGCTTGAACATTAAATGCTTCCAAATGGTATTTAATTCACTTCCCGGGGTGAAGAAACACTTTTTGAGACCTCAGAGTGAGCAAATTGGCCATTTTCATGCACTTTTAACCATTCCACAAATCTTGTTTTTAGAGCCCCTAGAAGCATGAAAATCACTTTAAACATGCTAATTTTAGCTCTAAAACTAATAATCCACCTAGAAATGTGAACTGACATTCAAAAATAAAACATTTGAAAACGGACCATTTTTCACCTTTCTGAAGAATGACGTAATGGGGGGTGTTATCTCTTTTGTCAAAAATAAGCTGTTTTTGCTTGAACATTTAATGCCTCCAAATGGTATTTAATTCACTTCCCGGGGTGAAGAAACACTTTTTGAGACCCCAGAGTGAGCAAATTGGCCATTTTCATGCAATTTTAACCATTCCACACATCTTGTGTTTAGAGCCCATGGAAGCATGAAAATCACTTTAAACATGCTAATTTTAGCTCTAAAACTAATAATCCACCTACAAATGTGAACTGACGTTCAAAAATAAAACATTTGAAAACTGACCATTTTTCACCTTTCTGAAGCATGACGTAATAGGGGGGTGTTATCTCTTTTGTCAAAAATCAGCTGTTTTTGCTTGAACATTAAATGCCTCCAAATGGTATTTAATTCACTTCCCGGGCCCCTGGAAGCATGAAAATCACTTTAAACATGCTAATTTTAGCTCTAAAACTGATGATCCACCTACAAATGTGAACTGACGTTCAAAAATAAAACATTTGAAAACGGACAATTTTTTACCTTTCTGAAGAATGACGTAATGGGGGGTGTTATCTCTTTTGTCAAAAATCTGCCGTTTTTTCTTGAACATTAAATGCCTCCAAATGGTATTTAATTCACTTTCTGGGGTGAAGAAACACTTTTTGAGACCTCAGAGTGAGCAAATTGGCCATTTTCATGCACTTTTAACCATTCCACAAATCTTTTGTTTAGAGCCCCTGGAAGCATGAAAATCACTTTAAACATGCTAATTTTAGCTCTAAAACTAATAATCCACCTACAAATGTGAACTGACGTTCAAAAATAAAACATTTGAAAACGGACCATTTTTCACCTTTCTGAAGCATGACGTAATGGGGGGGGTGTTATCTCTTTTGTCAAAAATCAGCTGTTTTTGCTTGAACATTAAATGCCTCCAAATGGTATTTAATTCACTTCCCGGGCCCCTGGAAGCATGAAAATCACTTTAAACATGCTAATTTTAGCTCTAAAACTAATAATCCACCTACAAATGTGAACTGACGTTCAAAAATAAAACATTTGAAAACGGACCGTTTTTCACCTTTCTGAAGCATGACGTAATGGGGGGGTGTTATCTCTTTTGTCAAAAATCAGCCGTTTTTGCTTGAACATTAAATGCTTCCAAATGGTATTTAATTCACTTCCCGGGGTGAAGAAACACTTTTTGAGACCTCAGAGTGAGCAAATTGGCCATTTTCATGCACTTTTAACCATTCCACAAATCTTGTTTTTAGAGCCCCTGGAAGCATGAAAATCACTTTAAACATGCTAATTTTAGCTCTAAAACTAATAATCCACCTAGAAATGTGAACTGACATTCAAAAATAAAACATTTGAAAACGGACCATTTTTCACCTTTCTGAAGCATGACGTAATAGGGGGGTGTTATCTCTTTTGTCAAAAATCAGCTGTTTTTTTCTTGAACATTTAATGCCTCCAAATGGTATTTAATTCACTTCCCGGGCCCCTGGAAGCATGAAAATCACTTTAAACATGCTAATTTTAGCTCTAAAACTGATGATCCACCTACAAATGTGAACTGACGTTCAAAAATAAAACATTTGAAAACGGACAATTTTTCACCTTTCTGAAGAATGACGTAATGGGGGGTGTTATCTCTTTTGTCAAAAATCTGCAGTTTTTTCTTGAACATTAAATGCCTCCAAATGGTATTTAATTCACTTTCTGGGGTGAAGAAACACTTTTTGAGACCTCAGAGTGAGCAAATTGGCCATTTTCATGCACTTTTAACCATTCCACAAATCTTGTTTTTAGAGCCCCTAGAAGCATGAAAATCACTTTAAACATGCTAATTTTAGCTCTAAAACTAATAATCCACCTAGAAATGTGAACTGACATTCAAAAATAAAACATTTGAAAACGGACCATTTTTCACCTTTCTGAAGAATGACGTAATGGGGGGTGTTATCTCTTTTGTCAAAAATAAGCTGTTTTTGCTTGAACATTTAATGCCTCCAAATGGTATTTAATTCACTTCCCGGGGTGAAGAAACACTTTTTGAGACCCCAGAGTGAGCAAATTGGCCATTTTCATGCAATTTTAACCATTCCACACATCTTGTGTTTAGAGCCCATGGAAGCATGAAAATCACTTTAAACATGCTAATTTTAGCTCTAAAACTAATAATCCACCTACAAATGTGAACTGACGTTCAAAAATAAAACATTTGAAAACTGACCATTTTTCACCTTTCTGAAGCATGACGTAATAGGGGGGTGTTATCTCTTTTGTCAAAAATCAGCTGTTTTTGCTTGAACATTAAATGCCTCCAAATGGTATTTAATTCACTTCCCGGGCCCCTGGAAGCATGAAAATCACTTTAAACATGCTAATTTTAGCTCTAAAACTGATGATCCACCTACAAATGTGAACTGACGTTCAAAAATAAAACATTTGAAAACGGACAATTTTTTACCTTTCTGAAGAATGACGTAATGGGGGGTGTTATCTCTTTTGTCAAAAATCTGCCGTTTTTTCTTGAACATTAAATGCCTCCAAATGGTATTTAATTCACTTTCTGGGGTGAAGAAACACTTTTTGAGACCTCAGAGTGAGCAAATTGGCCATTTTCATGCACTTTTAACCATTCCACAAATCTTTTGTTTAGAGCCCCTGGAAGCATGAAAATCACTTTAAACATGCTAATTTTAGCTCTAAAACTAATAATCCACCTACAAATGTGAACTGACGTTCAAAAATAAAACATTTGAAAACGGACCATTTTTCACCTTTCTGAAGCATGACGTAATGGGGGGGGTGTTATCTCTTTTGTCAAAAATCAGCTGTTTTTGCTTGAACATTAAATGCCTCCAAATGGTATTTAATTCACTTCCCGGGCCCCTGGAAGCATGAAAATCACTTTAAACATGCTAATTTTAGCTCTAAAACTAATAATCCACCTACAAATGTGAACTGACGTTCAAAAATAAAACATTTGAAAACGGACCGTTTTTCACCTTTCTGAAGCATGACGTAATGGGGGGGTGTTATCTCTTTTGTCAAAAATCAGCCGTTTTTGCTTGAACATTAAATGCTTCCAAATGGTATTTAATTCACTTCCCGGGGTGAAGAAACACTTTTTGAGACCTCAGAGTGAGCAAATTGGCCATTTTCATGCACTTTTAACCATTCCACAAATCTTGTTTTTAGAGCCCCTGGAAGCATGAAAATCACTTTAAACATGCTAATTTTAGCTCTAAAACTAATAATCCACCTAGAAATGTGAACTGACATTCAAAAATAAAACATTTGAAAACGGACCATTTTTCACCTTTCTGAAGCATGACGTAATAGGGGGGTGTTATCTCTTTTGTCAAAAATCAGCTGTTTTTTTCTTGAACATTTAATGCCTCCAAATGGTATTTAATTCACTTCCCGGGCCCCTGGAAGCATGAAAATCACTTTAAACATGCTAATTTTAGCTCTAAAACTGATGATCCACCTACAAATGTGAACTGACGTTCAAAAATAAAACATTTGAAAACGGACAATTTTTCACCTTTCTGAAGAATGACGTAATGGGGGGTGTTATCTCTTTTGTCAAAAATCTGCCGTTTTTTCTTGAACATTAAATGCCTCCAAATGGTATTTAATTCACTTTCTGGGGTGAAGAAACACTTTTTGAGACCTCAGAGTGAGCAAATTGGCCATTTTCATGCACTTTTAACCATTCCACAAATCTTGTGTTTAGAGCCCCTGGAAGCATGAAAATCACTTTAAACATGCTAATTTTAGCTCTAAAACTAATAATCCACCTACAAATGTGAACTGACGTTCAAAAATAAAACATTTGAAAACGGACCATTTTTCACCTTTCTGAAGCATGACATAATGGGGGGTGTTATCTCTTTTGTCAAAAATCAGCTGTTTTTGCTTGAACATTAAATGCCTCCAAATGGTATTTAATTCACTTCCCGGGCCCCTGGAAGCATGAAAATCACTTTAAACATGCTAATTTTAGCTCTAAAACTAATAATCCACCTACAAATGTGAACTGACGTTCAAAAATAAAACATTTGAAAACGGACCGTTTTTCACCTTTCTGAAGCATGACGTAATGGGGGGGTGTTATCTCTTTTGTCAAAAATCAGCCGTTTTTGCTTGAACATTAAATGCTTCCAAATGGTATTTAATTCACTTCCCGGGGTGAAGAAACACTTTTTGAGACCTCAGAGTGAGCAAATTGGCCATTTTCATGCACTTTTAACCATTCCACAAATCTTGTTTTTAGAGCCCCTGGAAGCATGAAAATCACTTTAAACATGCTAATTTTAGCTCTAAAACTAATAATCCACCTAGAAATGTGAACTGACATTCAAAAATAAAACATTTGAAAACGGACCATTTTTCACCTTTCTGAAGAATGACGTAATGGGGGGTGTTATCTCTTTTGTCAAAAATAAGCTGTTTTTGCTTGAACATTTAATGCCTCCAAATGGTATTTAATTCACTTCCCGGGGTGAAGAAACACTTTTTGAGACCTCAGAGTGAGCAAATTGGCCATTTTCATGCAATTTTAACCATTCCACACATCTTGTGTTTAGAGCCCATGGAAGCATGAAAATCACTTTAAACATGCTAATTTTAGCTCTAAAACTAATAATCCACCTACAAATGTGAACTGACGTTCAAAAATAAAACATTTGAAAACGGACCATTTTTCACCTTTCTGAAGCATGACGTAATAGGGGGGTGTTATCTCTTTTGTCAAAAATCAGCTGTTTTTGCTTGAACATTAAATGCCTCCAAATGGTATTTAATTCACTTCCCGGGCCCCTGGAAGCATGAAAATCACTTTAAACATGCTAATTTTAGCTCTAAAACTGATGATCCACCTACAAATGTGAACTGACGTTCAAAAATAAAACATTTGAAAACGGACAATTTTTCACCTTTCTGAAGAATGACGTAATGGGGGGTGTTATCTCTTTTGTCAAAAATCTGCAGTTTTTTCTTGAACATTAAATGCCTCCAAATGGTATTTAATTCACTTTCTGGGGTGAAGAAACACTTTTTGAGACCTCAGAGTGAGCAAATTGGCCATTTTCATGCACTTTTAACCATTCCACAAATCTTGTGTTTAGAGCCCCTGGAAGCATGAAAATCACTTTAAACATGCTAATTTTAGCTCTAAAACTAATAATCCACCTACAAATGTGAACTGACGTTCAAAAATAAAACATTTGAAAACGGACCATTTTTCACCTTTCTGAAGCATGACGTAATGGGGGGGTGTTATCTCTTTTGTCAAAAATCAGCTGTTTTTGCTTGAACATTAAATGCCTCCAAATGGTATTTAATTCACTTCCAGGGCCCCTGGAAGCATGAAAATCACTTTAAACATGCTAATTTTAGCTCTAAAACTAATAATCCACCTACAAATGTGAACTGACGTTCAAAAATAAAACATTTGAAAACGGACCGTTTTTCACCTTTCTGAAGCATGACGTAATGGGGGGGTGTTATCTCTTTTGTCAAAAATCAGCCGTTTTTGCTTGAACATTAAATGCTTCCAAATGGTATTTAATTCACTTCCCGGGGTGAAGAAACACTTTTTGAGACCTCAGAGTGAGCAAATTGGCCATTTTCATGCACTTTTAACCATTCCACAAATCTTGTTTTTAGAGCCCCTGGAAGCATGAAAATCACTTTAAACATGCTAATTTTAGCTCTAAAACTAATAATCCACCTAGAAATGTGAACTGACATTCAAAAATAAAACATTTGAAAACGGACCATTTTTCACCTTTCTGAAGAATGACGTAATGGGGGGGTGTTATCTCTTTTGTCAAAAATCAAATGTTTTTGCTTGAACATTTAATGCCTCCAAATGGTATTTAATTCACTTCCCGGGGTGAAGAAACACTTTTTGAGACCTCAGAGTGAGCAAATTGGCCATTTTCATGCAATTTTAACCATTCCACACATCTTGTGTTTAGAGCCCATGGAAGCATGAAAATCACTTTAAACATGCTAATTTTAGCTCTAAAACTAATAATCCACCTACAAATGTGAACTGACGTTCAAAAATAAAACATTTGAAAACGGACCATTTTTCACCTTTCTGAAGCATGACGTAATAGGGGGGTGTTATCTCTTTTGTCAAAAATCAGCTGTTTTTGCTTGAACATTAAATGCCTCCAAATGGTATTTAATTCACTTCCCGGGCCCCTGGAAGCATGAAAATCACTTTAAACATGCTAATTTTAGCTCTAAAACTGATGATCCACCTACAAATGTGAACTGACGTTCAAAAATAAAACATTTGAAAACGGACAATTTTTCACCTTTCTGAAGAATGACGTAATGGGGGTTGTTATCTCTTTTGTCAAAAATCTGCCGTTTTTTCTTGAACATTAAATGCCTCCAAATGGTATTTAATTCACTTTCTGGGGTGAAGAAACACTTTTTGAGACCTCAGAGTGAGCAAATTGGCCATTTTCATGCACTTTTAACCATTCCACAAATCTTGTGTTTAGAGCCCCTGGAAGCATGAAAATCACTTTAAACATGCTAATTTTAGCTCTAAAACTAATAATCCACCTACAAATGTGAACTGACGTTCAAAAATAAAACATTTGAAAACGGACCATTTTTCACCTTTCTGAAGCATGACGTAATGGGGGGGTGTTATCTCTTTTGTCAAAAATCAGCTGTTTTTGCTTGAACATTAAATGCCTCCAAATGGTATTTAATTCACTTCCCGGGCCCCTGGAAGCATGAAAATCACTTTAAACATGCTAATTTTAGCTCTAAAACTAATAATCCACCTACAAATGTGAACTGACGTTCAAAAATAAAACATTTGAAAACGGACCGTTTTTCACCTTTCTGAAGCATGACGTAATGGGGGGGTGTTATCTCTTTTGTCAAAAATCAGCCGTTTTTGCTTGAACATTAAATGCTTCCAAATGGTATTTAATTCACTTCCCGGGGTGAAGAAACACTTTTTGAGACCTCAGAGTGAGCAAATTGGCCATTTTCATGCACTTTTAACCATTCCACAAATCTTGTTTTTAGAGCCCCTGGAAGCATGAAAATCACTTTAAACATGCTAATTTTAGCTCTAAAACTAATAATCCACCTAGAAATGTGAACTGACATTCAAAAATAAAACATTTGAAAACGGACCATTTTTCACCTTTCTGAAGCATGACGTAATAGGGGGGTGTTATCTCTTTTGTCAAAAATCAGCTGTTTTTTTCTTGAACATTTAATGCCTCCAAATGGTATTTAATTCACTTCCCGGGCCCCTGGAAGCATGAAAATCACTTTAAACATGCTAATTTTAGCTCTAAAACTGATGATCCACCTACAAATGTGAACTGACGTTCAAAAATAAAACATTTGAAAACGGACAATTTTTCACCTTTCTGAAGAATGACGTAATGGGGGGTGTTATCTCTTTTGTCAAAAATCTGCCGTTTTTTCTTGAACATTAAATGCCTCCAAATGGTATTTAATTCACTTTCTGGGGTGAAGAAACACTTTTTGAGACCTCAGAGTGAGCAAATTGGCCATTTTCATGCACTTTTAACCATTCCACAAATCTTGTGTTTAGAGCCCCTGGAAGCATGAAAATCACTTTAAACATGCTAATTTTAGCTCTAAAACTAATAATCCACCTACAAATGTGAACTGACGTTCAAAAATAAAACATTTGAAAACGGACCATTTTTCACCTTTCTGAAGCATGACATAATGGGGGGTGTTATCTCTTTTGTCAAAAATCAGCTGTTTTTGCTTGAACATTAAATGCCTCCAAATGGTATTTAATTCACTTCCCGGGCCCCTGGAAGCATGAAAATCACTTTAAACATGCTAATTTTAGCTCTAAAACTAATAATCCACCTACAAATGTGAACTGACGTTCAAAAATAAAACATTTGAAAACGGACCGTTTTTCACCTTTCTGAAGCATGACGTAATGGGGGGGTGTTATCTCTTTTGTCAAAAATCAGCCGTTTTTGCTTGAACATTAAATGCTTCCAAATGGTATTTAATTCACTTCCCGGGGTGAAGAAACACTTTTTGAGACCTCAGAGTGAGCAAATTGGCCATTTTCATGCACTTTTAACCATTCCACAAATCTTGTTTTTAGAGCCCCTGGAAGCATGAAAATCACTTTAAACATGCTAATTTTAGCTCTAAAACTAATAATCCACCTAGAAATGTGAACTGACATTCAAAAATAAAACATTTGAAAACGGACCATTTTTCACCTTTCTGAAGAATGACGTAATGGGGGGTGTTATCTCTTTTGTCAAAAATAAGCTGTTTTTGCTTGAACATTTAATGCCTCCAAATGGTATTTAATTCACTTCCCGGGGTGAAGAAACACTTTTTGAGACCTCAGAGTGAGCAAATTGGCCATTTTCATGCAATTTTAACCATTCCACACATCTTGTGTTTAGAGCCCATGGAAGCATGAAAATCACTTTAAACATGCTAATTTTAGCTCTAAAACTAATAATCCACCTACAAATGTGAACTGACGTTCAAAAATAAAACATTTGAAAACGGACCATTTTTCACCTTTCTGAAGCATGACGTAATAGGGGGGTGTTATCTCTTTTGTCAAAAATCAGCTGTTTTTGCTTGAACATTAAATGCCTCCAAATGGTATTTAATTCACTTCCCGGGCCCCTGGAAGCATGAAAATCACTTTAAACATGCTAATTTTAGCTCTAAAACTGATGATCCACCTACAAATGTGAACTGACGTTCAAAAATAAAACATTTGAAAACGGACAATTTTTCACCTTTCTGAAGAATGACGTAATGGGGGGTGTTATCTCTTTTGTCAAAAATCTGCAGTTTTTTCTTGAACATTAAATGCCTCCAAATGGTATTTAATTCACTTTCTGGGGTGAAGAAACACTTTTTGAGACCTCAGAGTGAGCAAATTGGCCATTTTCATGCACTTTTAACCATTCCACAAATCTTGTGTTTAGAGCCCCTGGAAGCATGAAAATCACTTTAAACATGCTAATTTTAGCTCTAAAACTAATAATCCACCTACAAATGTGAACTGACGTTCAAAAATAAAACATTTGAAAACGGACCATTTTTCACCTTTCTGAAGCATGACGTAATGGGGGGGTGTTATCTCTTTTGTCAAAAATCAGCTGTTTTTGCTTGAACATTAAATGCCTCCAAATGGTATTTAATTCACTTCCAGGGCCCCTGGAAGCATGAAAATCACTTTAAACATGCTAATTTTAGCTCTAAAACTAATAATCCACCTACAAATGTGAACTGACGTTCAAAAATAAAACATTTGAAAACGGACCGTTTTTCACCTTTCTGAAGCATGACGTAATGGGGGGGTGTTATCTCTTTTGTCAAAAATCAGCCGTTTTTGCTTGAACATTAAATGCTTCCAAATGGTATTTAATTCACTTCCCGGGGTGAAGAAACACTTTTTGAGACCTCAGAGTGAGCAAATTGGCCATTTTCATGCACTTTTAACCATTCCACAAATCTTGTTTTTAGAGCCCCTGGAAGCATGAAAATCACTTTAAACATGCTAATTTTAGCTCTAAAACTAATAATCCACCTAGAAATGTGAACTGACATTCAAAAATAAAACATTTGAAAACGGACCATTTTTCACCTTTCTGAAGAATGACGTAATGGGGGGTGTTATCTCTTTTGTCAAAAATAAGCTGTTTTTGCTTGAACATTTAATGCCTCCAAATGGTATTTAATTCACTTCCCGGGGTGAAGAAACACTTTTTGAGACCTCAGAGTGAGCAAATTGGCCATTTTCATGCAATTTTAACCATTCCACACATCTTGTGTTTAGAGCCCATGGAAGCATGAAAATCACTTTAAACATGCTAATTTTAGCTCTAAAACTAATAATCCACCTACAAATGTGAACTGACGTTCAAAAATAAAACATTTGAAAACGGACCATTTTTCACCTTTCTGAAGCATGACGTAATAGGGGGGTGTTATCTCTTTTGTCAAAAATCAGCTGTTTTTGCTTGAACATTAAATGCCTCCAAATGGTATTTAATTCACTTCCCGGGCCCCTGGAAGCATGAAAATCACTTTAAACATGCTAATTTTAGCTCTAAAACTGATGATCCACCTACAAATGTGAACTGACGTTCAAAAATAAAACATTTGAAAACGGACAATTTTTCACCTTTCTGAAGAATGACGTAATGGGGGGTGTTATCTCTTTTGTCAAAATTCTGCCGTTTTTTCTTGAACATTAAATGCCTCCAAATGGTATTTAATTCACTTTCTGGGGTGAAGAAACACTTTTTGAGACCTCAGAGTGAGCAAATTGGCCATTTTCATGCACTTTTAACCATTCCACAAATCTTGTGTTTAGAGCCCCTGGAAGCATGAAAATCACTTTAAACATGCTAATTTTAGCTCTAAAACTAATAATCCACCTACAAATGTGAACTGACGTTCAAAAATAAAACATTTGAAAACGGACCATTTTTCACCTTTCTGAAGCATGACGTAATGGGGGAGTGTTATCTCTTTTGTCAAAAATCAGCTGTTTTTGCTTGAACATTAAATGCCTCCAAATGGTATTTAATTCACTTCCCGGGCCCCTGGAAGCATGAAAATCACTTTAAACATGCTAATTTTAGCTCTAAAACTAATAATCCACCTACAAATGTGAACTGACGTTCAAAAATAAAACATTTGAAAACGGACCGTTTTTCACCTTTCGGAAGCATGACGTAATGGGGGGGGTGTTATCTCTTTTGTCAAAAATCTGCCGTTTTTGCTTGAACATTAAATGCTTCCAAATGGTATTTAATTCACTTCCCGGGGTGAAGAAACACTTTTTGAGACCTCAGAGTGAGCAAATTGGCCATTTTCATGCACTTTTAACCATTCCACAAATCTTGTTTTTAGAGCCCCTGGAAGCATGAAAATCACTTTAAACATGCTAATTTTAGCTCTAAAACTAATAATCCACCTAGAAATGTGAACTGACATTCAAAAATAAAACATTTGAAAACGGACCATTTTTCACCTTTCTGAAGAATGACGTAATGGGGGGTGTTATCTCTTTTGTCAAAAATAAGCTGTTTTTGCTTGAACATTTAATGCCTCCAAATGGTATTTAATTCACTTCCCGGGGTGAAGAAACACTTTTTGAGACCTCAGAGTGAGCAAATTGGCCATTTTCATGCAATTTTAACCATTCCACACATCTTGTGTTTAGAGCCCATGGAAGCATGAAAATCACTTTAAACATGCTAATTTTAGCTCTAAAACTAATAATCCACCTACAAATGTGAACTGACGTTCAAAAATAAAACATTTGAAAACGGACCATTTTTCACCTTTCTGAAGCATGACGTAATAGGGGGGTGTTATCTCTTTTGTCAAAAATCAGCTGTTTTTGCTTGAACATTAAATGCCTCCAAATGGTATTTAATTCACTTCCCGGGACCCTGGAAGCATGAAAATCACTTTAAACATGCTAATTTTAGCTCTAAAACTGATGATCCACCTACAAATGTGAACTGACGTTCAAAAATAAAACATTTGAAAACGGACAATTTTTCACCTTTCTGAAGAATGACGTAATGGGGGGTGTTATCTCTTTTGTCAAAAATCTGCAGTTTTTTCTTGAACATTAAATGCCTCCAAATGGTATTTAATTCACTTTCTGGGGTGAAGAAACACTTTTTGAGACCTCAGAGTGAGCAAATTGGCCATTTTCATGCACTTTTAACCATTCCACAAATCTTGTGTTTAGAGCCCCTGGAAGCATGAAAATCACTTTAAACATGCTAATTTTAGCTCTAAAACTAATAATCCACCTACAAATGTGAACTGACGTTCAAAAATAAAACATTTGAAAACGGACCATTTTTCACCTTTCTGAAGCATGACGTAATGGGGGGGTGTTATCTCTTTTGTCAAAAATCAGCTGTTTTTGCTTGAACATTAAATGCCTCCAAATGGTATTTAATTCACTTCCAGGGCCCCTGGAAGCATGAAAATCACTTTAAACATGCTAATTTTAGCTCTAAAACTAATAATCCACCTACAAATGTGAACTGACGTTCAAAAATAAAACATTTGAAAACGGACCGTTTTTCACCTTTCTGAAGCATGACGTAATGGGGGGTGTTATCTCTTTTGTCAAAAATCAGCCGTTTTTGCTTGAACATTAAATGCTTCCAAATGGTATTTAATTCACTTCCCGGGGTGAAGAAACACTTTTTGAGACCTCAGAGTGAGCAAATTGGCCATTTTCATGCACTTTTAACCATTCCACAAATCTTGTTTTTAGAGCCCCTGGAAGCATGAAAATCACTTTAAACATGCTAATTTTAGCTCTAAAACTAATAATCCACCTAGAAATGTGAACTGACATTCAAAAATAAAACATTTGAAAACGGACCATTTTTCACCTTTCTGAAGAATGACGTAATGGGGGGTGTTATCTCTTTTGTCAAAAATAAGCTGTTTTTGCTTGAACATTTAATGCCTCCAAATGGTATTTAATTCACTTCCCGGGCCCCTGGAAGCATGAAAATCACTTTAAACATGCTAATTTTAGCTCTAAAACTGATGATCCACCTACAAATGTGAACTGACGTTCAAAAATAAAACATTTGAAAACAGACAATTTTTCACCTTTCTGAAGAATGACGTAATGGGGGGTGTTATCTCTTTTGTCAAAAATCTGCTGGTTTTTCTTGAACATTAAATGCCTCCAAATGGTATTTAATTCACTTTCTGGGGTGAAGAAACACTTTTTGAGACCTCAGAGTGAGCAAATTGGCCATTTTCATGCACTTTTAGCCATTCCACAAATCTTGTGTTTAGAGCCCCTGGAAGCATGAAAATCACTTTAAACATGCTAATTTTAGCTCTAAAACTAATAATCCACCTACAAATGTGAACTGACGTTCAAAAATAAAACATTTGAAAACGGACCATTTTTCACCTTTCTGAAGCATGACGTAATGGGGGGGTGTTATCTCTTTTGTCAAAAATCAGCTGTTTTTGCTTGAACATTAAATGCCTCCAAATGGTATTTAATTCACTTCCCGGGCCCCTGGAAGCATGAAAATCACTTTAAACATGCTAATTTTAGCTCTAAAACTGATGATCCACCTACAAATGTGAACTGACGTTCAAAAATAAAACATTTGAAAACGGACAATTTTTCACCTTTCTGAAGAATGACGTAATGGGGGGTGTTATCTCTTTTGTCAAAAATCTGCTGTTTTTTCTTGAACATTAAATGCCTCCAAATGGTATTTAATTCACTTTCTGGGGTGAAGAAACACTTTTTGAGACCTCAGAGTGAGCAAATTGGCCATTTTCATGCACTTTTAGCCATTCCACAAATCTTGTGTTTAGAGCCCCTGGAAGCATGAAAATCACTTTAAACATGCTAATTTTAGCTCAAAAACGAATAATCCACCTACAAATGTGAACTGACGTTCAAAAATAAAACATTTGAAAACGGACCATTTTTCACCTTTCTGAAGCATGACGTAATGGGGGGGTGTTATCTCTTTTGTCAAAAATCAGCTGTTTTTGCTTGAACATTAAATGCCTCCAAATGGTATTTAATTCACTTCCCGGGCCCCTGGAAGCATGAAAATCACTTTAAACATGCTAATTTTAGCTCTAAAACTAATAATCCACCTACAAATGTGAACTGACGTTCAAAAATAAAACATTTGAAAACGGACCGTTTTTCACCTTTCTGAAGCATGACGTAATGGGGGGGTGTTATCTCTTTTGTCAAAAATCAGCCGTTTTTGCTTGAACATTAAATGCTTCCAAATGGTATTTAATTAACTTCCCGGGGTGAAGAAACTTTTTTTGAGACCTCAATGTGAGCAAATTGGCCATTTTCATGCACTTTTAACCATTCCACAAATCTTGTTTTTAGAGCCCCTGGAAGCATGAAAATCACTTTAAACATGCTAATTTTAGCTCTAAAACTAATAATCCACCTAGAAATGTGAACTGACATTCAAAAATAAAACATTTGAAAACGGACCATTTTTCACCTTTCTGAAGAATGACGTAATGGGGGGTGTTATCTCTTTTGTCAAAAATAAGCTGTTTTTGCTCGAACATTTAATGCCTCCAAATGGTATTTAATTCACTTCCCGGGGTGAAGAAACACTTTTTGAGACCTCAGAGTGAGCAAATTGGCCATTTTCATGCAATTTTAACCATTCCACACATCTTGTGTTTAGAGCCCACGTAAGCATGAAAATCACTTTAAACATGCTAATTTTAGCTCTAAAACTAATAATCCACCTACAAATGTGAACTGACGTTCAAAAATAAAACATTTGAAAACGGACCATTTTTCACCTTTCTGAAGCATGACGTAATAGGGGGGTGTTATCTCTTTTGTCAAAAATCAGCTGTTTTTGCTTGAACATTAAATGCCTCCAAATGGTATTTAATTCACTTCCCGGGCCCCTGGAAGCATGAAAATCACTTTAAACATGCTAATTTTAGCTCTAAAACTAATAATCCACCTACAAATGTGAACTGACGTTCAAAAATAAAACATTTGAAAACGGACCGTTTTTCACCTTTCTGAAGCATGACGTAATGGGGGGGTGTTATCTCTTTTGTCAAAAATCAGCCGTTTTTGCTTGAACATTAAATGCTTCCAAATGGTATTTAATTCACTTCCCGGGGTGAAGAAACACTTTTTGAGACCTCAGAGTGAGCAAATTGGCCATTTTCATGCACTTTTAACCATTCCACAAATCTTGTTTTTAGAGCCCCTGGAAGCATGAAAATCACTTTAAACATGCTAATTTTAGCTCTAAAACTAATAATCCACCTAGAAATGTGAACTGACATTCAAAAATAAAACATTTGAAAACAGACCATTTTTCACCTTTCTGAAGAATGACGTAATGGGGGGTGTTATCTCTTTTGTCAAAAATAAGCTGTTTTTGCTTGAACATTTAATGCCTCCAAATGGTATTT
Source organism: Lissotriton helveticus (assembly GCF_964261635.1). Classification (NCBI taxonomy): domain Eukaryota; kingdom Metazoa; phylum Chordata; class Amphibia; order Caudata; family Salamandridae; genus Lissotriton; species Lissotriton helveticus. The sequence goes on from NW_027611949.1 coordinate 130,827, forward strand.
AATTCACTTCCCGGGGTGAAGAAACACTTTTTGAGACCTCAGAGTGAGCAAATTGGCCATTTTCATGCAATTTTAACCATTCCACACATCTTGTGTTTAGAGCCCATGGAAGCATGAAAATCACTTTAAACATGCTAATTTTAGCTCTAAAACTAATAATCCACCTACAAATGTGAACTGACGTTCAAAAATAAAACATTTGAAAACGGACAATTTTTCACCTTTCTGAAGAATGACGTAATGGGGGGTGTTATCTCTTTTGTCAAAAATCTGCCGTTTTTTCTTGAACATTAAATGCCTCCAAATGGTATTTAATTCACTTTCTGGGGTGAAGAAACACTTTTTGAGACCTCAGAGTAAGCAAATTGGCCATTTTCATGCACTTTTAACCATTCCACAAATCTTGTGTTTAGAGCCCCTGGAAGCATGAAAATCACTTTAAACATGCTAATTTTAGCTCTAAAACTAATAATCCACCTACAAATGTGAACTGACGTTCAAAAATAAAACATTTGAAAACGGACCATTTTTCACCTTTCTGAAGCATGACGTAATGGGGGGGTGTTATCTCTTTTGTCAAAAATCAGCTGTTTTTGCTTGAACATTAAATGCCTACAAATGGTATTTAATTCACTTCCCGGGCCCCTGGAAGCATGAAAATCACTTTAAACATGCTAATTTTAGCTCTAAAACTAATAATCCACCTACAAATGTGAACTGACGTTCAAAAATAAAACATTTGAAAACGGACCGTTTTTCACCTTTCTGAAGCATGACGTAATGGGGGGGTGTTATCTCTTTTGTCAAAAATCAGCCGTTTTTGCTTGAACATTAAATGCTTCCAAATGGTATTTAATTCACTTCCCGGGGTGAAGAAACACTTTTTGAGACCTCAGAGTGAGCAAATTGGCCATTTTCATGCACTTTTAACCATTCCACAAATCTTGTTTTTAGAGCCCCTGGAAGCATGAAAATCACTTTAAACATGCTAATTTTAGCTCTAAAACTAATAATCCACCTAGAAATGTGAACTGACATTCAAAAATAAAACATTTGAAAACGGACCATTTTTCACCTTTCTGAAGAATGACGTAATGGGGGGTGTTATCTCTTTTGTCAAAAATAAGCTGTTTTTGCTTGAACATTTAATGCCTCCAAATGGTATTTAATTCACTTCCCGGGGTGAAGAAACACTTTTTGAGACCTCAGAGTGAGCAAATTGGCCATTTTCATGCAATTTTAACCATTCCACACATCTTGTGTTTAGAGCCCATGGAAGCATGAAAATCACTTTAAACATGCTAATTTTAGCTCTAAAACTAATAACCCACCTACAAATGTGAACTGACGTTCAAAAATAAAACATTTGAAAACGGACCATTTTTCACCTTTCTGAAGCATGACGTAATAGGGGGGTGTTATCTCTTTTGTCAAAAATCAGCTGTTTTTGCTTGAACATTAAATGCCTCCAAATGGTATTTAATTCACTTCCCGGGCCCCTGGAAGCATGAAAATCACTTTAAACATGCTAATTTTAGCTCTAAAACTGATGATCCACCTACAAATGTGAACTGACGTTCAAAAATAAAACATTTGAAAACGGACAATTTTTCACCTTTCTGAAGAATGACGTAATGGGGGGTGTTATCTCTTTTGTCAAAAATCTGCCGTTTTTTCTTCAACATTAAATGCCTCCAAATGGTATTTAATTCACTTTCTGGGGTGAAGAAACACTTTTTGAGACCTCAGAGTGAGCAAATTGGCCATTTTCATGCACTTTTAACCATTCCACAAATCTTGTGTTTAGAGCCCCTGGAAGCATGAAAATCACTTTAAACATGCTAATTTTAGCTCTAAAACTAATAATCCACCTACAAATGTGAACTGACGTTCAAAAATAAAACATTTGAAAACGGACCATTTTTCACCTTTCTGAAGCATGACGTAATGGGGGGTGTTATCTCTTTTGTCAAAAATCAGCTGTTTTTGCTTGAACATTAAATGCCTCCAAATGGTATTTAATTCACTTCACGGGCCCCTGGAAGCATGAAAATCACTTTAAACATGCTAATTTTAGCTCTAAATCTAATAATCCACCTACAAATGTGAACTGACGTTCAAAAATAAAACATTTGAAAACGGACCGTTTTTCACCTTTCTGAAGCATGACGTAATGGGGGGGTGTTATCTCTTTTGTCAAAAATCAGCCGTTTTTGCTTGAACATTAAATGCTTCCAAATGGTATTTAATTCACTTCCCGGGGTGAAGAAACACTTTTTGAGACCTCAGAGTGAGCAAATTGGCCATTTTCATGCACTTTTAACCATTCCACAAATCTTGTTTTTAGAGCCCCTAGAAGCATGAAAATCACTTTAAACATGCTAATTTTAGCTCTAAAACTAATAATCCACCTAGAAATGTGAACTGACATTCAAAAATAAAACATTTGAAAACGGACCATTTTTCACCTTTCTGAAGAATGACGTAATGGGGGGTGTTATCTCTTTTGTCAAAAATAAGCTGTTTTTGCTTGAACATTTAATGCCTCCAAATGGTATTTAATTCACTTCCCGGGGTGAAGAAACACTTTTTGAGACCCCAGAGTGAGCAAATTGGCCATTTTCATGCAATTTTAACCATTCCACACATCTTGTGTTTAGAGCCCATGGAAGCATGAAAATCACTTTAAACATGCTAATTTTAGCTCTAAAACTAATAATCCACCTACAAATGTGAACTGACGTTCAAAAATAAAACATTTGAAAACGGACCATTTTTCACCTTTCTGAAGCATGACGTAATAGGGGGGTGTTATCTCTTTTGTCAAAAATCAGCTGTTTTTGCTTGAACATTAAATGCCTCCAAATGGTATTTAATTCACTTCCCGGGCCCCTGGAAGCATGAAAATCACTTTAAACATGCTAATTTTAGCTCTAAAACTGATGACCCACCTACAAATGTGAACTGACGTTCAAAAATAAAACATTTGAAAACGGACAATTTTTTACCTTTCTGAAGAATGACGTAATGGGGGGTGTTATCTCTTTTGTCAAAAATCTGCCGTTTTTTCTTGAACATTAAATGCCTCCAAATGGTATTTAATTCACTTTCTGGGGTGAAGAAACACTTTTTGAGACCTCAGAGTGAGCAAATTGGCCATTTTCATGCACTTTTAACCATTCCACAAATCTTGTGTTTAGAGCCCCTGGAAGCATGAAAATCACTTTAAACATGCTAATTTTAGCTCTAAAACTAATAATCCACCTACAAATGTGAACTGACGTTCAAAAATAAAACATTTGAAAACGGACCATTTTTCACCTTTCTGAAGCATGACGTAATGGGGGGGGTGTTATCTCTTTTGTCAAAAATCAGCTGTTTTTGCTTGAACATTAAATGCCTCCAAATGGTATTTAATTCACTTCCCGGGCCCCTGGAAGCATGAAAATCACTTTAAACATGCTAATTTTAGCTCTAAAACTAATAATCCACCTACAAATGTGAACTGACGTTCAAAAATAAAACATTTGAAAACGGACCGTTTTTCACCTTTCTGAAGCATGACGTAATGGGGGGGTGTTATCTCTTTTGTCAAAAATCAGCCGTTTTTGCTTGAACATTAAATGCTTCCAAATGGTATTTAATTCACTTCCCGGGGTGAAGAAACACTTTTTGAGACCTCAGAGTGAGCAAATTGGCCATTTTCATGCACTTTTAACCATTCCACAAATCTTGTTTTTAGAGCCCCTGGAAGCATGAAAATCACTTTAAACATGCTAATTTTAGCTCTAAAACTAATAATCCACCTAGAAATGTGAACTGACATTCAAAAATAAAACATTTGAAAACGGACCATTTTTCACCTTTCTGAAGCATGACGTAATAGGGGGGTGTTATCTCTTTTGTCAAAAATCAGCTGTTTTTTTCTTGAACATTTAATGCCTCCAAATGGTATTTAATTCACTTCCCGGGCCCCTGGAAGCATGAAAATCACTTTAAACATGCTAATTTTAGCTCTAAAACTGATGATCCACCTACAAATGTGAACTGACGTTCAAAAATAAAACATTTGAAAACGGACAATTTTTCACCTTTCTGAAGAATGACGTAATGGGGGGTGTTATCTCTTTTGTCAAAAATCTGCCGTTTTTTCTTGAACATTAAATGCCTCCAAATGGTATTTAATTCACTTTCTGGGGTGAAGAAACACTTTTTGAGACCTCAGAGTGAGCAAATTGGCCATTTTCATGCACTTTTAACCATTCCACAAATCTTGTGTTTAGAGCCCCTGGAAGCATGAAAATCACTTTAAACATGCTAATTTTAGCTCTAAAACTAATAATCCACCTACAAATGTGAACTGACGTTCAAAAATAAAACATTTGAAAACGGACCATTTTTCACCTTTCTGAAGCATGACATAATGGGGGGTGTTATCTCTTTTGTCAAAAATCAGCTGTTTTTGCTTGAACATTAAATGCCTCCAAATGGTATTTAATTCACTTCCCGGGCCCCTGGAAGCATGAAAATCACTTTAAACATGCTAATTTTAGCTCTAAAACTAATAATCCACCTACAAATGTGAACTGACGTTCAAAAATAAAACATTTGAAAACGGACCGTTTTTCACCTTTCTGAAGCATGACGTAATGGGGGGGTGTTATCTCTTTTGTCAAAAATCAGCCGTTTTTGCTTGAACATTAAATGCTTCCAAATGGTATTTAATTCACTTCCCGGGGTGAAGAAACACTTTTTGAGACCTCAGAGTGAGCAAATTGGCCATTTTCATGCACTTTTAACCATTCCACAAATCTTGTTTTTAGAGCCCCTGGAAGCATGAAAATCACTTTAAACATGCTAATTTTAGCTCTAAAACTAATAATCCACCTAGAAATGTGAACTGACATTCAAAAATAAAACATTTGAAAACGGACCATTTTTCACCTTTCTGAAGAATGACGTAATGGGGGGTGTTATCTCTTTTGTCAAAAATAAGCTGTTTTTGCTTGAACATTTAATGCCTCCAAATGGTATTTAATTCACTTCCCGGGGTGAAGAAACACTTTTTGAGACCTCAGAGTGAGCAAATTGGCCATTTTCATGCAATTTTAACCATTCCACACATCTTGTGTTTAGAGCCCATGGAAGCATGAAAATCACTTTAAACATGCTAATTTTAGCTCTAAAACTAATAATCCACCTACAAATGTGAACTGACGTTCAAAAATAAAACATTTGAAAACGGACCATTTTTCACCTTTCTGAAGCATGACGTAATAGGGGGGTGTTATCTCTTTTGTCAAAAATCAGCTGTTTTTGCTTGAACATTAAATGCCTCCAAATGGTATTTAATTCACTTCCCGGGCCCCTGGAAGCATGAAAATCACTTTAAACATGCTAATTTTAGCTCTAAAACTGATGATCCACCTACAAATGTGAACTGACGTTCAAAAATAAAACATTTGAAAACGGACAATTTTTCACCTTTCTGAAGAATGACGTAATGGGGGGTGTTATCTCTTTTGTCAAAAATCTGCCGTTTTTTCTTGAACATTAAATGCCTCCAAATGGTATTTAATTCACTTTCTGGGATGAAGAAACACTTTTTGAGACCTCAGAGTGAGCAAATTGGCCATTTTCATGCACTTTTAACCATTCCACAAATCTTGTGTTTAGAGCCCCTGGAAGCATGAAAATCACTTTAAACATGCTAATTTTAGCTCTAAAACTAATAATCCACCTACAAATGTGAACTGACGTTCAAAAATAAAACATTTGAAAACGGACCATTTTTCACCTTTCTGAAGCATGACGTAATGGGGGGTGTTATCTCTTTTGTCAAAAATCAGCTGTTTTTGCTTGAACATTAAATGCCTCCAAATGGTATTTAATTCACTTCACGGGCCCCTGGAAGCATGAAAATCACTTTAAACATGCTAATTTTAGCTCTAAAACTAATAATCCACCTACAAATGTGAACTGACGTTCAAAAATAAAACATTTGAAAACGGACCGTTTTTCACCTTTCTGAAGCATGACGTAATGGGGGGGTGTTATCTCTTTTGTCAAAAATCAGCCGTTTTTGCTTGAACATTAAATGCTTCCAAATGGTATTTAATTCACTTCCCGGGGTGAAGAAACACTTTTTGAGACCTCAGAGTGAGCAAATTGGCCATTTTCATGCACTTTTAACCATTCCACAAATCTTGTTTTTAGAGCCCCTAGAAGCATGAAAATCACTTTAAACATGCTAATTTTAGCTCTAAAACTAATAATCCACCTAGAAATGTGAACTGACATTCAAAAATAAAACATTTGAAAACGGACCATTTTTCACCTTTCTGAAGAATGACGTAATGGGGGGTGTTATCTCTTTTGTCAAAAATAAGCTGTTTTTGCTTGAACATTTAATGCCTCCAAATGGTATTTAATTCACTTCCCGGGGTGAAGAAACACTTTTTGAGACCCCAGAGTGAGCAAATTGGCCATTTTCATGCAATTTTAACCATTCCACACATCTTGTGTTTAGAGCCCATGGAAGCATGAAAATCACTTTAAACATGCTAATTTTAGCTCTAAAACTAATAATCCACCTACAAATGTGAACTGACGTTCAAAAATAAAACATTTGAAAACGGACCATTTTTCACCTTTCTGAAGCATGACGTAATAGGGGGGTGTTATCTCTTTTGTCAAAAATCAGCTGTTTTTGCTTGAACATTAAATGCCTCCAAATGGTATTTAATTCACTTCCCGGGCCCCTGGAAGCATGAAAATCACTTTAAACATGCTAATTTTAGCTCTAAAACTGATGATCCACCTACAAATGTGAACTGACGTTCAAAAATAAAACATTTGAAAACGGACAATTTTTTACCTTTCTGAAGAATGACGTAATGGGGGGTGTTATCTCTTTTGTCAAAAATCTGCCGTTTTTTCTTGAACATTAAATGCCTCCAAATGGTATTTAATTCACTTTCTGGGATGAAGAAACACTTTTTGAGACCTCAGAGTGAGCAAATTGGCCATTTTCATGCACTTTTAACCATTCCACAAATCTTGTGTTTAGAGCCCCTGGAAGCATGAAAATCACTTTAAACATGCTAATTTTAGCTCTAAAACTAATAATCCACCTACAAATGTGAACTGACGTTCAAAAATAAAACATTTGAAAACGGACCATTTTTCACCTTTCTGAAGCATGACGTAATGGGGGGTGTTATCTCTTTTGTCAAAAATCAGCTGTTTTTGCTTGAACATTAAATGCCTCCAAATGGTATTTAATTCACTTCACGGGCCCCTGGAAGCATGAAAATCACTTTAAACATGCTAATTTTAGCTCTAAAACTAATAATCCACCTACAAATGTGAACTGACGTTCAAAAATAAAACATTTGAAAACGGACCGTTTTTCACCTTTCTGAAGCATGACGTAATGGGGGGGTGTTATCTCTTTTGTCAAAAATCAGCCGTTTTTGCTTGAACATTAAATGCTTCCAAATGGTATTTAATTCACTTCCCGGGGTGAAGAAACACTTTTTGAGACCTCAGAGTGAGCAAATTGGCCATTTTCATGCACTTTTAACCATTCCACAAATCTTGTTTTTAGAGCCCCTAGAAGCATGAAAATCACTTTAAACATGCTAATTTTAGCTCTAAAACTAATAATCCACCTAGAAATGTGAACTGACATTCAAAAATAAAACATTTGAAAACGGACCATTTTTCACCTTTCTGAAGAATGACGTAATGGGGGGTGTTATCTCTTTTGTCAAAAATAAGCTGTTTTTGCTTGAACATTTAATGCCTCCAAATGGTATTTAATTCACTTCCCGGGGTGAAGAAACACTTTTTGAGACCCCAGAGTGAGCAAATTGGCCATTTTCATGCAATTTTAACCATTCCACACATCTTGTGTTTAGAGCCCATGGAAGCATGAAAATCACTTTAAACATGCTAATTTTAGCTCTAAAACTAATAATCCACCTACAAATGTGAACTGACGTTCAAAAATAAAACATTTGAAAACGGACCATTTTTCACCTTTCTGAAGCATGACGTAATAGGGGGGTGTTATCTCTTTTGTCAAAAATCAGCTGTTTTTGCTTGAACATTAAATGCCTCCAAATGGTATTTAATTCACTTCCCGGGCCCCTGGAAGCATGAAAATCACTTTAAACATGCTAATTTTAGCTCTAAAACTGATGATCCACCTACAAATGTGAACTGACGTTCAAAAATAAAACATTTGAAAACGGACAATTTTTTACCTTTCTGAAGAATGACGTAATGGGGGGTGTTATCTCTTTTGTCAAAAATCTGCCGTTTTTTCTTGAACATTAAATGCCTCCAAATGGTATTTAATTCACTTTCTGGGGTGAAGAAACACTTTTTGAGACCTCAGAGTGAGCAAATTGGCCATTTTCATGCACTTTTAACCATTCCACAAATCTTGTGTTTAGAGCCCCTGGAAGCATGAAAATCACTTTAAACATGCTAATTTTAGCTCTAAAACTAATAATCCACCTACAAATGTGAACTGACGTTCAAAAATAAAACATTTGAAAACGGACCATTTTTCACCTTTCTGAAGCATGACGTAATGGGGGGGGTGTTATCTCTTTTGTCAAAAATCAGCTGTTTTTGCTTGAACATTAAATGCCTCCAAATGGTATTTAATTCACTTCCCGGGCCCCTGGAAGCATGAAAATCACTTTAAACATGCTAATTTTAGCTCTAAAACTAATAATCCACCTACAAATGTGAACTGACGTTCAAAAATAAAACATTTGAAAACGGACCGTTTTTCACCTTTCTGAAGCATGACGTAATGGGGGGGTGTTATCTCTTTTGTCAAAAATCAGCCGTTTTTGCTTGAACATTAAATGCTTCCAAATGGTATTTAATTCACTTCCCGGGGTGAAGAAACACTTTTTGAGACCTCAGAGTGAGCAAATTGGCCATTTTCATGCACTTTTAACCATTCCACAAATCTTGTTTTTAGAGCCCCTGGAAGCATGAAAATCACTTTAAACATGCTAATTTTAGCTCTAAAACTAATAATCCACCTAGAAATGTGAACTGACATTCAAAAATAAAACATTTGAAAACGGACCATTTTTCACCTTTCTGAAGAATGACGTAATGGGGGGTGTTATCTCTTTTGTCAAAAATAAGCTGTTTTTGCTTGAACATTTAATGCCTCCAAATGGTATTTAATTCACTTCCCGGGGTGAAGAAACACTTTTTGAGACCTCAGAGTGAGCAAATTGGCCATTTTCATGCAATTTTAACCATTCCACACATCTTGTGTTTAGAGCCCATGGAAGCATGAAAATCACTTTAAACATGCTAATTTTAGCTCTAAAACTAATAATCCACCTACAAATGTGAACTGACGTTCAAAAATAAAACATTTGAAAACGGACCATTTTTCACCTTTCTGAAGCATGACGGAATAGGGGGGTGTTATCTCTTTTGTCAAAAATCAGCTGTTTTTGCTTGAACATTAAATGCCTCCAAATGGTATTTAATTCACTTCCCGGGCCCCTGGAAGCATGAAAATCACTTTAAACATGCTAATTTTAGCTCTAAAACTGATGATCCACCTACAAATGTGAACTGACGTTCAAAAATAAAACATTTGAAAACGGACAATTTTTTACCTTTCTGAAGAATGATGTAATGGGGGGTGTTATCTCTTTTGTCAAAAATCTGCCGTTTTTTCTTGAACATTAAATGCCTCCAAATGGTATTTAATTCACTTTCTGGGGTGAAGAAACACTTTTTGAGACCTCAGAGTGAGCAAATTGGCCATTTTCATGCACTTTTAACCATTCCACAAATCTTGTGTTTAGAGCCCCTGGAAGCATGAAAATCACTTTAAACATGCTAATTTTAGCTCTAAAACTAATAATCCACCTACAAATGTGAACTGACGTTCAAAAATAAAACATTTGAAAACGGACCATTTTTCACCTTTCTGAAGCATGACGTAATGGGGGGGTGTTATCTCTTTTGTCAAAAATCAGCTGTTTTTGCTTGAACATTAAATGCCTCCAAATGGTATTTAATTCACTTCCCGGGCCCCTGGAAGCATGAAAATCACTTTAAACATGCTAATTTTAGCTCTAAAACTAATAATCCACCTACAAATGTGAACTGACGTTCAAAAATAAAACATTTGAAAACGGACCGTTTTTCACCTTTCTGAAGCATGACGTAATGGGGGGGTGTTATCTCTTTTGTCAAAAATCAGCCGTTTTTGCTTGAACATTAAATGCTTCCAAATGGTATTTAATTCACTTCCCGGGGTGAAGAAACACTTTTTGAGACCTCAGAGTGAGCAAATTGGCCATTTTCATGCACTTTTAACCATTCCACAAATCTTGTTTTTAGAGCCCCTGGAAGCATGAAAATCACTTTAAACATGCTAATTTTAGCTCTAAAACTAATAATCCACCTAGAAATGTGAACTGACATTCAAAAATAAAACATTTGAAAACGGACCATTTTTCACCTTTCTGAAGAATGACGTAATGGGGGGTGTTATCTCTTTTGTCAAAAATAAGCTGTTTTTGCTTGAACATTTAATGCCTCCAAATGGTATTTAATTCACTTCCCGGGGTGAAGAAACACTTTTTGAGACCTCAGAGTGAGCAAATTGGCCATTTTCATGCAATTTTAACCATTCCACACATCTTGTGTTTAGAGCCCATGGAAGCATGAAAATCACTTTAAACATGCTAATTTTAGCTCTAAAACTAATAATCCACCTACAAATGTGAACTGACGTTCAAAAATAAAACATTTGAAAACGGACCATTTTTCACCTTTCTGAAGCATGACGTAATAGGGGGGTGTTATCTCTTTTGTCAAAAATCAGCTGTTTTTGCTTGAACATTAAATGCCTCCAAATGGTATTTAATTCACTTCCCGGGCCCCTGGAAGCATGAAAATCACTTTAAACATGCTAATTTTAGCTCTAAAACTGATGATCCACCTACAAATGTGAACTGACGTTCAAAAATAAAACATTTGAAAACGGACAATTTTTCACCTTTCTGAAGAATGACGTAATGGGGGGTGTTATCTCTTTTGTCAAAAATCTGCCGTTTTTTCTTGAACATTAAATGCCTCCAAATGGTATTTAATTCACTTTCTGGGGTGAAGAAACACTTTTTGAGACCTCAGAGTGAGCAAATTGGCCATTTTCATGCACTTTTAACCATTCCACAAATCTTGTGTTTAGAGCCCCTGGAAGCATGAAAATCACTTTAAACATGCTAATTTTAGCTCTAAAACTAATAATCCACCTACAAATGTGAACTGACGTTCAAAAATAAAACATTTGAAAACGGACCATTTTTCACCTTTCTGAAGCATGACATAATGGGGGGTGTTATCTCTTTTGTCAAAAATCAGCTGTTTTTGCTTGAACATTAAATGCCTCCAAATGGTATTTAATTCACTTCCCGGGCCCCTGGAAGCATGAAAATCACTTTAAACATGCTAATTTTAGCTCTAAAACTAATAATCCACCTACAAATGTGAACTGACGTTCAAAAATAAAACATTTGAAAACGGACCGTTTTTCACCTTTCTGAAGCATGACGTAATGGGGGGGTGTTATCTCTTTTGTCAAAAATCAGCCGTTTTTGCTTGAACATTAAATGCTTCCAAATGGTATTTAATTCACTTCCCGGGGTGAAGAAACACTTTTTGAGACCTCAGAGTGAGCAAATTGGCCATTTTCATGCACTTTTAACCATTCCACAAATCTTGTTTTTAGAGCCCCTGGAAGCATGAAAATCACTTTAAACATGCTAATTTTAGCTCTAAAACTAATAATCCACCTAGAAATGTGAACTGACATTCAAAAATAAAACATTTGAAAACGGACCATTTTTCACCTTTCTGAAGAATGACGTAATGGGGGGTGTTATCTCTTTTGTCAAAAATAAGCTGTTTTTGCTTGAACATTTAATGCCTCCAAATGGTATTTAATTCACTTCCCGGGGTGAAGAAACACTTTTTGAGACCTCAGAGTGAGCAAATTGGCCATTTTCATGCAATTTTAACCATTCCACACATCTTGTGTTTAGAGCCCATGGAAGCATGAAAATCACTTTAAACATGCTAATTTTAGCTCTAAAACTAATAATCCACCTACAAATGTGAACTGACGTTCAAAAATAAAACATTTGAAAACGGACCATTTTTCACCTTTCTGAAGCATGACGTAATAGGGGGGTGTTATCTCTTTTGTCAAAAATCAGCTGTTTTTGCTTGAACATTAAATGCCTCCAAATGGTATTTAATTCACTTCCCGGGCCCCTGGAAGCATGAAAATCACTTTAAACATGCTAATTTTAGCTCTAAAACTGATGATCCACCTACAAATGTGAACTGACGTTCAAAAATAAAACATTTGAAAACGGACAATTTTTCACCTTTCTGAAGAATGACGTAATGGGGGGTGTTATCTCTTTTGTCAAAAATCTGCCGTTTTTTCTTGAACATTAAATGCCTCCAAATGGTATTTAATTCACTTTCTGGGATGAAGAAACACTTTTTGAGACCTCAGAGTGAGCAAATTGGCCATTTTCATGCACTTTTAACCATTCCACAAATCTTGTGTTTAGAGCCCCTGGAAGCATGAAAATCACTTTAAACATGCTAATTTTAGCTCTAAAACTAATAATCCACCTACAAATGTGAACTGACGTTCAAAAATAAAACATTTGAAAACGGACCATTTTTCACCTTTCTGAAGCATGACGTAATGGGTGGGTGTTATCTCTTTTGTCAAAAATCAGCTGTTTTTGCTTGAACATTAAATGCCTACAAATGGTATTTAATTCACTTCCCGGGCCCCTGGAAGCATGAAAATCACTTTAAACATGCTAATTTTAGCTCTAAAACTAATAATCCACCTACAAATGTGAACTGACGTTCAAAAATAAAACATTTGAAAACGGACCGTTTTTCACCTTTCTGAAGCATGACGTAATGGGGGGGTGTTATCTCTTTTGTCAAAAATCAGCCGTTTTTGCTTGAACATTAAATGCTTCCAAATGGTATTTAATTCACTTCCCGGGGTGAAGAAACACTTTTTGAGACCTCAGAGTGAGCAAATTGGCCATTTTCATGCACTTTTAACCATTCCACAAATCTTGTTTTTAGAGCCCCTGGAAGCATGAAAATCACTTTAAACATGCTAATTTTAGCTCTAAAACTAATAATCCACCTAGAAATGTGAACTGACATTCAAAAATAAAACATTTGAAAACGGACCATTTTTCACCTTTCTGAAGAATGACGTAATGGGGGGTGTTATCTCTTTTGTCAAAAATAAGCTGTTTTTGCTTGAACATTTAATGCCTCCAAATGGTATTTAATTCACTTCCCGGGGTGAAGAAACACTTTTTGAGACCTCAGAGTGAGCAAATTGGCCATTTTCATGCAATTTTAACCATTCCACACATCTTGTGTTTAGAGCCCATGGAAGCATGAAAATCACTTTAAACATGCTAATTTTAGCTCTAAAACTAATAATCCACCTACAAATGTGAACTGACGTTCAAAAATAAAACATTTGAAAACGGACCATTTTTCACCTTTCTGAAGCATGACGTAATAAGGGGGTGTTATCTCTTTTGTCAAAAATCAGCTGTTTTTGCTTGAACATTAAATGCCTCCAAATGGTATTTAATTCACTTCCCGGGCCCCTGGAAGCATGAAAATCACTTTAAACATGCTAATTTTAGCTCTAAAACTGATGATCCACCTACAAATGTGAACTGACATTCAAAAATAAAACATTTGAAAACGGACAATTTTTCACCTTTCTGAAGAATGACGTAATGGGGGGTGTTATCTCTTTTGTCAAAAATCTGCCGTTTTTTCTTGAACATTAAATGCCTCCAAATGGTATTTAATTTACTTTCTGGGGTGAAGAAACACTTTTTGAGACCTCAGAGTGAGCAAATTGGCCATTTTCATGCACTTTTAACCATTCCACAAATCTTGTGTTTAGAGCCCCTGGAAGCATGAAAATCACTTTAAACATGCTAATTTTAGCTCTAAAACTAATAATCCACCTACAAATGTGAACTGACGTTCAAAAATAAAACATTTGAAAACGGACCATTTTTCACCTTTCTGAAGCATGACGTAATGGGGGGGTGTTATCTCTTTTGTCAAAAATCAGCTGTTTTTGCTTGAACATTAAATGCCTCCAAATGGTATTTAATTCACTTCCCGGGCCCCTGGAAGCATGAAAATCACTTTAAACATGCTAATTTTAGCTCTAAAACTAATAATCCACCTACAAATGTGAACTGACGTTCAAAAATAAAACATTTGAATACGGACCGTTTTTCACCTTTCTGAAGCATGACGTAATGGGGGGGTGTTATCTCTTTTGTCAAAAATCAGCCGTTTTTGCTTGAACATTAAATGCTTCCAAATGGTATTTAATTCACTTCCCGGGGTGAAGAAACACTTTTTGAGACCTCAGAGTGAACAAATTGGCCATTTTCATGCACTTTTAACCATTCCACAAATCTTGTTTTTAGAGCCCCTGGAAGCATGAAAATCACTTTAAACATGCTAATTTTAGCTCTAAAACTAATAATCCACCTAGAAATGTGAACTGACATTCAAAAATAAAACATTTGAAAACGGACCATTTTTCACCTTTCTGAAGAATGACGTAATGGGGGGTGTTATCTCTTTTGTCAAAAATAAGCTGTTTTTGCTTGAACATTTAATGCCTCCAAATGGTATTTAATTCACTTCCCGGGGTGAAGAAACACTTTTTGAGACCTCAGAGTGAGCAAATTGGCCATTTTCATGCAATTTTAACCATTCCACACATCTTGTGTTTAGAGCCCATGGAAGCATGAAAATCACTTTAAACATGCTAATTTTAGCTCTAAAACTAATAATCCACCTACAAATGTGAACTGACGTTCAAAAATAAAACATTTGAAAATGGACCATTTTTCACCTTTCTGAAGCATGACGTAATAGGGGGGTGTTATCTCTTTTGTCAAAAATCAGCTGTTTTTGCTTGAACATTAAATGCCTCCAAATGGTATTTAATTCACTTCCCGGGCCCCTGGAAGCATGAAAATCACTTTAAACATGCTAATTTTAGCTCTAAAACTGATGATCCACCTACAAATGTGAACTGACGTTCAAAAATAAAACATTTGAAAACGGACAATTTTTCACCTTTCTGAAGAATGACGTAATGGGGGGTGTTATCTCTTTTGTCAAAAATCTGCTGTTTTTTCTTGAACATTAAATGCCTCCAAATGGTATTTAATTCACTTTCTGGGGTGAAGAAACACTTTTTGAGACCTCAGAGTGAGCAAATTGGCCATTTTCATGCACTTTTAACCATTCCACAAATCTTGTGTTTAGAGCCCCTGGAAGCATGAAAATCACTTTAAACATGCTAATTTTAGCTCTAAAACTAATAATCCACCTACAAATGTGAACTGACGTTCAAAAATAAAACATTTGAAAACGGACCATTTTTCACCTTTCTGAAGCATGACGTAATGGGGGGGGTGTTATCTCTTTTGTCAAAAATCAGCTGTTTTTGCTTGAACATTAAATGCCTCCAAATGGTATTTAATTCACTTCCCGGGCCCCTGGAAGCATGAAAATCACTTTAAACATGCTAATTTTAGCTCTAAAACTAATAATCCACCTACAAATGTGAACTGACGTTCAAAAATAAAACATTTGAAAACGGACCGTTTTTCACCTTTCTGAAGCATGACGTAATGGGGGGGTGTTATCTCTTTTGTCAAAAATCAGCCGTTTTTGCTTGAACATTAAATGCTTCCAAATGGTATTTAATTCACTTCCCGGGGTGAAGAAACACTTTTTGAGACCTCAGAGTGAGCAAATTGGCCATTTTCATGCACTTTTAACCATTCCACAAATCTTGTTTTTAGAGCCCCTGGAAGCATGAAAATCACTTTAAACATGCTAATTTTAGCTCTAAAACTAATAATCCACCTAGAAATGTGAACTGACATTCAAAAATAAAACATTTGAAAACGGACCATTTTTCACCTTTCTGAAGAATGACGTAATGGGGGGTGTTATCTCTTTTGTCAAAAATAAGCTGTTTTTGCTTGAACATTTAATGCCTCCAAATGGTATTTAATTCACTTCCCGGGGTGAAGAAACACTTTTTGAGACCTCAGAGTGAGCAAATTGGCCATTTTCATGCAATTTTAACCATTCCACACATCTTGTGTTTAGAGCCCATGGAAGCATGAAAATCACTTTAAACATGCTAATTTTAGCTCTAAAACTAATAATCCACCTACAAATGTGAACTGATGTTCAAAAATAAAACATTTGAAAACGGACCATTTTTCACCTTTCTGAAGCATGACGTAATAGGGGGGTGTTATCTCTTTTGTCAAAAATCAGCTGTTTTTGCTTGAACATTAAATGCCTCCAAATGGTATTTAATTCACTTCCCGGGCCCCTGGAAGCATGAAAATCACTTTAAACATGCTAATTTTAGCTCTAAAACTAATAATCCACCTACAAATGTGAACTGACGTTCAAAAATAAAACATTTGAAAACGGACCGTTTTTCACCTTTCTGAAGCATGACGTAATGGGGGGGTGTTATCTCTTTTGTCAAAAATCAGCCGTTTTTGCTTGAACATTAAATGCTTCCAAATGGTATTTAATTCACTTCCCGGGGTGAAGAAACACTTTTTGAGACCTCAGAGTGAGCAAATTGGCCATTTTCATGCACTTTTAACCATTCCACAAATCTTGTTTTTAGAGCCCCTGGAAGCATGAAAATCACTTTAAACATGCCAATTTTAGCTCTAAAACTAATAATCCACCTAGAAATGTGAACTGACATTCAAAAATAAAACATTTGAAAACGGACCATTTTTCACCTTTCTGAAGAATGACGTAATGGGGGGTGTTATCTCTTTTGTCAAAAATAAGATGTTTTTGCTTGAACATTTAATGCCTCCAAATGGTATTTAATTCACTTCCCGGGGTGAAGAAACACTTTTTGAGACCTCAGAGTGAGCAAATTGGCCATTTTCATGCAATTTTAACCATTCCACACATCTTGTGTTTAGAGCCCATGGAAGCATGAAAATCACTTTAAACATGCTAATTTTAGCTCTAAAACTAATAATCCACCTACAAATGTGAACTGACGTTCAAAAATAAAACATTTGAAAATGGACCATTTTTCACCTTTCTGAAGCATGACCTAATAGGGGGGTGTTATCTCTTTTGTCAAAAATCAGCTGTTTTTACTTGAACATTAAATGCCTCCAAATGGTATTTAATTCACTTCCCGGGCCCCTGGAAGCATGAAAATCACTTTAAACATGCTAATTTTAGCTTTAAAACTGATGATCCACCTACAAATGTGAACTGACGTTCAAAAATAAAACATTTGAAAACGGACAATTTTTCACCTTTCTGAAGAATGACGTAATGGGGGGTGTTATCTCTTTTGTCAAAAATCTGCCGTTTTTTCTTGAACATTAAATGCCTCCAAATGGTATTTAATTCACTTTCTGGGGTGAAGAAACACTTTTTGAGACCTCAGAGTGAGCAAATTGGCCATTTTCATGCACTTTTAACCATTCCACAAATCTTGTGTTTAGAGCCCCTGGAAGCATGAAAATCACTTTAAACATGCTAATTTTAGCTCTAAAACTAATAATCCACCTACAAATGTGAACTGACGTTCAAAAATAAAACATTTGAAAACGGACCATTTTTCACCTTTCTGAAGCATGACGTAATGGGGGGGTGTTATCTCTTTTGTCAAAAATCAGCTGTTTTTGCTTGAACATTAAATGCCTCCAAATGGTATTTAATTCACTTCCCGGGCCCCTGGAAGCATGAAAATCACTTTAAACATGCTAATTTTAGCTCTAAAACTAATAATCCACCTACAAATGTGAACTGACGTTCAAAAATAAAACATTTGAAAACGGACCGTTTTTCACCTTTCTGAAGCATGACGTAATGGGGGGGTGTTATCTCTTTTGTCAAAAATCAGCCGTTTTTGCTTGAACATTAAATGCTTCCAAATGGTATTTAATTCACTTCCCGGGGTGAAGAAACACTTTTTGAGACCTCAGAGTGAGCAAATTGGCTATTTTCATGCACTTTTAACCATTCCACAAATCTTGTTTTTAGAGCCCCTGGAAGCATGAAAATCACTTTAAACATGCTAATTTTAGCTCTAAAACTAATAATCCACCTAGAAATGTGAACTGACATTCAAAAATAAAACATTTGAAAACGGACCATTTTTCACCTTTCTGAAGAATGACGTAATGGGGGGTGTTATCTCTTTTGTCAAAAATAAGCTGTTTTTGCTTGAACATTTAATGCCTCCAAATGGTATTTAATTCACTTCCCGGGGTGAAGAAACACTTTTTGAGACCTCAGAGTGAGCAAATTGGCCATTTTCATGCAATTTTAACCATTCCACACATCTTGTGTTTAGAGCCCATGGAAGCATGAAAATCACTTTACACATGCTAATTTTAGCTCTAAAACTAATAATCCACCTACAAATGTGAACTGACGTTCAAAAATAAAACATTTGAAAACGGACCATTTTTCACCTTTCTGAAGCATGACGTAATAGGGGGGTGTTATCTCTTTTGTCTAAAATCAGCTGTTTTTGCTTGAACATTAAATGCCTCCAAATGGTATTTAATTCACTTCCCGGGCCCCTGGAAGCATGAAAATCACTTTAAACATGCTAATTTTAGCTCTAAAACTGATGATCCACCTACAAATGTGAACTGACGTTCAAAAATAAAACATTTGAAAACGGACAATTTTTCACCTTTCTGAAGAATGACGTAATGGGGGGTGTTATCTCTTTTGTCAAAAATCTGCCGTTTTTTCTTGAACATTAAATGCCTCCAAATGGTATTTAATTCACTTTCTGGGGTGAAGAAACACTTTTTGAGACCTCAGAGTGAGCAAATTGGCCATTTTCATGCACTTTTAACCATTCCACAAATCTTGTGTTTAGAGCCCCTGGAAGCATGAAAATCACTTTAAACATGCTAATTTTAGCTCTAAAACTAATAATCCACCTACAAATGTGAACTGACGTTCAAAAATAAAACATTTGAAAACGGACCATTTTTCACCTTTCTGAAGCATGACGTAATGGGGGGGTGTTATCTCTTTTGTCAAAAATCAGCTGTTTTTGCTTGAACATTAAATGCCTCCAAATGGTATTTAATTCACTTCCCGGGCCCCTGGAAGCATGAAAATCACTTTAAACATGCTAATTTTAGCTCTAAAACTAATAATCCACCTACAAATGTGAACTGACGTTCAAAAATAAAACATTTGAAAACGGACCGTTTTTCACCTTTCTGAAGCATGACGTAATGGGGGGGTGTTATCTCTTTTGTCAAAAATCAGCCGTTTTTGCTTGAACATTAAATGCTTCCAAATGGTATTTAATTCACTTCCCGGGGTGAAGAAACACTTTTTGAGACCTCAGAGTGAGTAAATTGGCCATTTTCATGCACTTTTAACCATTCCACAAATCTTGTTTTTAGAGCCCCTGGACGCATGAAAATCACTTTAAACATGCTAATTTTAGCTCTAAAACTAATAATCCACCTAGAAATGTGAACTGACATTCAAAAATAAAACATTTGAAAACGGACCATTTTTCACCTTTCTGAAGAATGACGTAATGGGGGGTGTTGTCTCTTTTGTCAAAAATAAGCTGTTTTTGCTTGAACATTTAATGCCTCCAAATGGTATTTAATTCACTTCCCGGGGTGAAGAAACACTTTTTGAGACCTCAGAGTGAGCAAATTGGCCATTTTCATGCAATTTTAACCATTCCACACATCTTGTGTTTAGAGCCCATGGAAGCATGAAAATCACTTTAAACATGCTAATTTTAGCTCTAAAACTAATAATCCACCTACAAATGTGAACTGACGTTCAAAAATAAAACATTTGAAAACGGACCGTTTTTCACCTTTCTGAAGCATGACGTAATGGGGGGGTGTTATCTCTTTTGTCAAAAATCAGCCGTTTTTGCTTGAACATTAAATGCTTCCAAATGGTATTTAATTCACTTCCCGGGGTGAAGAAACACTTTTTGAGACCTCAGAGTGAGCAAATTGGCCATTTTCATGCACTTTTAACCATTCCACAAATCTTGTTTTTAGAGCCCCTGGAAGCATGAAAATCACTTTAAACATGCTAATTTTAGCTCTAAAACTAATAATCCACCTAGAAATGTGAACTGACATTCAAAAATAAAACATTTGAAAACGGACCATTTTTCACCTTTCTGAAGAATGACGTAATGGGGGGTGTTATCTCTTTTGTCAAAAATAAGCTGTTTTTGCTTGAACATTTAATGCCTCCAAATGGTATTTAATTCACTTCCCGGGGTGAAGAAACACTTTTTGAGACCTCAGAGTGAGCAAATTGGCCATTTTCATGCAATTTTAACCATTCCACACATCTTGTGTTTAGAGCCCATGGAAGCATGAAAATCACTTTAAACATGCTAATTTTAGCTCTAAAACTAATAATCCACCTACAAATGTGAACTGACGTTCAAAAATAAAACATTTGAAAACGGACCATTTTTCACCTTTCTGAAGCATGACGTAATAGGGGGGTGTTATCTCTTTTGTCAAAAATCAGCTGTTTTTGCTTGAACATTAAATGCCTCCAAATGGTATTTAATTCACTTCCCGGGCCCCTGGAAGCATGAAAATCACTTTAAACATGCTAATTTTAGCTCTAAAACTGATGATCCACCTACAAATGTGAACTGACATTCAAAAATAAAACATTTGAAAACGGACAATTTTTCACCTTTCTGAAGAATGACGTAATGGGGGGTGTTATCTCTTTTGTCAAAAATCTGCCGTTTTTTCTTGAACATTAAATGCCTCCAAATGGTATTTAATTTACTTTCTGGGGTGAAGAAACACTTTTTGAGACCTCAGAGTGAGCAAATTGGCCATTTTCATGCACTTTTAACCATTCCACAAATCTTGTGTTTAGAGCCCCTGGAAGCATGAAAATCACTTTAAACATGCTAATTTTAGCTCTAAAACTAATAATCCACCTACAAATGTGAACTGACGTTCAAAAATAAAACATTTGAAAACGGACCATTTTTCACCTTTCTGAAGCATGACGTAATGGGGGGGTGTTATCTCTTTTGTCAAAAATCAGCTGTTTTTGCTTGAACATTAAATGCCTCCAAATGGTATTTAATTCACTTCCCGGGCCCCTGGAAGCATGAAAATCACTTTAAACATGCTAATTTTAGCTCTAAAACTAATAATCCACCTACAAATGTGAACTGACGTTCAAAAATAAAACATTTGAATACGGACCGTTTTTCACCTTTCTGAAGCATGACGTAATGGGGGGTGTTATCTCTTTTGTCAAAAATCAGCCGTTTTTGCTTGAACATTAAATGCTTCCAAATGGTATTTAATTCACTTCCCGGGGTGAAGAAACACTTTTTGAGACCTCAGAGTGAGCAAATTGGCCATTTTCATGCACTTTTAACCATTCCACAAATCTTGTTTTTAGAGCCCCTGGAAGCATGAAAATCACTTTAAACATGCTAATTTTAGCTCTAAAACTAATAATCCACCTAGAAATGTGAACTGACATTCAAAAATAAAACATTTGAAAACGGACCATTTTTCACCTTTCTGAAGAATGACGTAATGGGGGGTGTTATCTCTTTTGTCAAAAATAAGCTGTTTTTGCTTGAACATTTAATGCCTCCAAATGGTATTTAATTCACTTCCCGGGGTGAAGAAACACTTTTTGAGACCTCAGAGTGAGCAAATTGGCCATTTTCATGCAATTTTAACCATTCCACACATCTTGTGTTTAGAGCCCATGGAAGCATGAAAATCACTTTAAACATGCTAATTTTAGCTCTAAAACTAATAATCCACCTACAAATGTGAACTGACGTTCAAAAATAAAACATTTGAAAACGGACCATTTTTCACCTTTCTGAAGCATGACGTAATAGGGGGGTGTTATCTCTTTTGTCAAAAATCAGCTGTTTTTGCTTGAACATTAAATGCCTCCAAATGGTATTTAATTCACTTCCCGGGCCCCTGGAAGCATGAAAATCACTTTAAACATGCTAATTTTAGCTCTAAAACTGATGATCCACCTACAAATGTGAACTGACGTTCAAAAATAAAACATTTGAAAACGGACAATTTTTCACCTTTCTGAAGAATGACGTAATGGGGGGTGTTATCTCTTTTGTCAAAAATCTGCTGTTTTTTCTTGAACATTAAATGCCTCCAAATGGTATTTAATTCACTTTCTGGGGTGAAGAAACACTTTTTGAGACCTCAGAGTGAGCAAATTGGCCATTTTCATGCACTTTTAACCATTCCACAAATCTTGTGTTTAGAGCCCCTGGAAGCATGAAAATCACTTTAAACATGCTAATTTTAGCTCTAAAACTAATAATCCACCTACAAATGTGAACTGACGTTCAAAAATAAAACATTTGAAAACGGACCATTTTTCACCTTTCTGAAGCATGACGTAATGGGGGGGGTGTTATCTCTTTTGTCAAAAATCAGCTGTTTTTGCTTGAACATTAAATGCCTCCAAATGGTATTTAATTCACTTCCCGGGCCCCTGGAAGCATGAAAATCACTTTAAACATGCTAATTTTAGCTCTAAAACTAATAATCCACCTACAAATGTGAACTGACGTTCAAAAATAAAACATTTGAAAACGGACCGTTTTTCACCTTTCTGAAGCATGACGTAATGGGGGGGTGTTATCTCTTTTGTCAAAAATCAGCCGTTTTTGCTTGAACATTAAATGCTTCCAAATGGTATTTAATTCACTTCCCGGGGTGAAGAAACACTTTTTGAGACCTCAGAGTGAGCAAATTGGCCATTTTCATGCACTTTTAACCATTCCACAAATCTTGTTTTTAGAGCCCCTGGAAGCATGAAAATCACTTTAAACATGCTAATTTTAGCTCTAAAACTAATAATCCACCTAGAAATGTGAACTGACATTCAAAAATAAAACATTTGAAAACGGACCATTTTTCACCTTTCTGAAGAATGACGTAATGGGGGGTGTTATCTCTTTTGTCAAAAATAAGCTGTTTTTGCTTGAACATTTAATGCCTCCAAATGGTATTTAATTCACTTCCCGGGGTGAAGAAACACTTTTTGAGACCTCAGAGTGAGCAAATTGGCCATTTTCATGCAATTTTAACCATTCCACACATCTTGTGTTTAGAGCCCATGGAAGCATGAAAATCACTTTAAACATGCTAATTTTAGCTCTAAAACTAATAATCCACCTACAAATGTGAACTGATGTTCAAAAATAAAACATTTGAAAACGGACCATTTTTCACCTTTCTGAAGCATGACGTAATAGGGGGGTGTTATCTCTTTTGTCAAAAATCTGCTGTTTTTGCTTGAACATTAAATGCCTCCAAATGCTATTTAATTCACTTCCCGGGCCCCTGGAAGCATGAAAATCACTTTAAACATGCTAATTTTAGCTCTAAAACTAATAATCCACCTACAAATGTGAACTGACGTTCAAAAATAAAACATTTGAAAACGGACCGTTTTTCACCTTTCTGAAGCATGACGTAATGGGGGGGTGTTATCTCTTTTGTCAAAAATCAGCCGTTTTTGCTTGAACATTAAATGCTTCCAAATGGTATTTAATTCACTTCCCGGGGTGAAGAAACACTTTTTGAGACCTCAGAGTGAGCAAATTGGCCATTTTCATGCACTTTTAACCATTCCACAAATCTTGTTTTTAGAGCCCCTGGAAGCATGAAAATCACTTTAAACATGCCAATTTTAGCTCTAAAACTAATAATCCACCTAGAAATGTGAACTGACATTCAAAAATAAAACATTTGAAAACGGACCATTTTTCACCTTTCTGAAGAATGACGTAATGGGGGGTGTTATCTCTTTTGTCAAAAATAAGATGTTTTTGCTTGAACATTTAATGCCTCCAAATGGTATTTAATTCACTTCCCGGGGTGAAGAAACACTTTTTGAGACCTCAGAGTGAGCAAATTGGCCATTTTCATGCAATTTTAACCATTCCACACATCTTGTGTTTAGAGCCCATGGAAGCATGAAAATCACTTTAAACATGCTAATTTTAGCTCTAAAACTAATAATCCACCTACAAATGTGAACTGACGTTCAAAAATAAAACATTTGAAAACAGACCATTTTTCACCTTTCTGAAGCATGACGTAATAGGGGGGTGTTATCTCTTTTGTCAAAAATCAGCTGTTTTTGCTTGAACATTAAATGCCTCCAAATGGTATTTAATTCACTTCCCGGGCCCCTGGAAGCATGAAAATCACTTTAAACATGCTAATTTTAGCTCTAAAACTGATGATCCACCTACAAATGTGAACTGAAGTTCAAAAATAAAACATTTGAAAACGGACAATTTTTCACCTTTCTGAAGAATGACGTAATGGGGGGTGTTATCTCTTTTGTCAAAAATCTGCTGTTTTTTCTTGAACATTAAATGCCTCCAAATGGTATTTAATTCACTTTCTGGGGTGAAGAAACACTTTTTGAGACCTCAGAGTGAGCAAATTGGCCATTTTCATGCACTTTTAACCATTCCACAAATCTTGTGTTTAGAGCCCCTGGAAGCATGAAAATCACTTTAAACATGCTAATTTTAGCTCTAAAACTAATAATCCACCTACAAATGTGAACTGACGTTCAAAAATAAAACATTTGAAAACGGACCATTTTTCACCTTTCTGAAGCATGACGTAATGGGGGGGGTGTTATCTCTTTTGTCAAAAATCAGCTGTTTTTGCTTGAACATTAAATGCCTCCAAATGGTATTTAATTCACTTCCCGGGCCCCTGGAAGCATGAAAATCACTTTAAACATGCTAATTTTAGCTCTAAAACTAATAATCCACCTACAAATGTGAACTGACGTTCAAAAATAAAACATTTGAAAACGGACCGTTTTTCACCTTTCTGAAGCATGACGTAATGGGGGGGTGTTATCTCTTTTGTCAAAAATCAGCCGTTTTTGCTTGAACATTAAATGCTTCCAAATGGTATTTAATTCACTTCCCGGGGTGAAGAAACACTTTTTGAGACCTCAGAGTGAGCAAATTGGCCATTTTCATGCACTTTTAACCATTCCACAAATCTTGTTTTTAGAGCCCCTGGAAGCATGAAAATCACTTTAAACATGCTAATTTTAGCTCTAAAACTAATAATCCACCTAGAAATGTGAACTGACATTCAAAAATAAAACATTTGAAAACGGACCATTTTTCACCTTTCTGAAGAATGACGTAATGGGGGGTGTTATCTCTTTTGTCAAAAATAAGCTGTTTTTGCTTGAACATTTAATGCCTCCAAATGGTATTTAATTCACTTCCCGGGGTGAAGAAACACTTTTTGAGACCTCAGAGTGAGCAAATTGGCCATTTTCATGCAATTTTAACCATTCCACACATCTTGTGTTTAGAGCCCATGGAAGCATGAAAATCACTTTAAACATGCTAATTTTAGCTCTAAAACTAATAATCCACCTACAAATGTGAACTGATGTTCAAAAATAAAACATTTGAAAACGGACCATTTTTCACCTTTCTGAAGCATGACGTAATAGGGGGGTGTTATCTCTTTTGTCAAAAATCAGCTGTTTTTGCTTGAACATTAAATGCCTCCAAATGGTATTTAATTCACTTCCCGGGCCCCTGGAAGCATGAAAATCACTTTAAACATGCTAATTTTAGCTCTAAAACTAATAATCCACCTACAAATGTGAACTGACGTTCAAAAATAAAACATTTGAAAACGGACCGTTTTTCACCTTTCTGAAGCATGACGTAATGGGGGGGTGTTATCTCTTTTGTCAAAAATCAGCCGTTTTTGCTTGAACATTAAATGCTTCCAAATGGTATTTAATTCACTTCCCGGGGTGAAGAAACACTTTTTGAGACCTCAGAGTGAGCAAATTGGCCATTTTCATGCACTTTTAACCATTCCACAAATCTTGTTTTTAGAGCCCCTGGAAGCATGAAAATCACTTTAAACATGCCAATTTTAGCTCTAAAACTAATAATCCACCTAGAAATGTGAACTGACATTCAAAAATAAAACATTTGAAAACGGACCATTTTTCACCTTTCTGAAGAATGACGTAATGGGGGGTGTTATCTCTTTTGTCAAAAATAAGATGTTTTTGCTTGAACATTTAATGCCTCCAAATGGTATTTAATTCACTTCCCGGGGTGAAGAAACACTTTTTGAGACCTCAGAGTGAGCAAATTGGCCATTTTCATGCAATTTTAACCATTCCACACATCTTGTGTTTAGAGCCCATGGAAGCATGAAAATCACTTTAAACATGCTAATTTTAGCTCTAAAACTAATAATCCACCTACAAATGTGAACTGACGTTCAAAAATAAAACATTTGAAAACGGACCATTTTTCACCTTTCTGAAGCATGACGTAATAGGGGGGTGTTATCTCTTTTGTCAAAAATCAGCTGTTTTTACTTGAACATTAAATGCCTCCAAATGGTATTTAATTCACTTCCCGGGCCCCTGGAAGCATGAAAATCACTTTAAACATGCTAATTTTAGCTTTAAAACTGATGATCCACCTACAAATGTGAACTGACGTTCAAAAATAAAACATTTGAAAACGGACAATTTTTCACCTTTCTGAAGAATGACGTAATGGGGGGTGTTATCTCTTTTGTCAAAAATCTGCCGTTTTTTCTTGAACATTAAATGCCTCCAAATGGTATTTAATTCACTTTCTGGGGTGAAGAAACACTTTTTGAGACCTCAGAGTGAGCAAATTGGCCATTTTCATGCACTTTTAACCATTCCACAAATCTTGTGTTTAGAGCCCCTGGAAGCATGAAAATCACTTTAAACATGCTAATTTTAGCTCTAAAACTAATAATCCACCTACAAATGTGAACTGACGTTCAAAAATAAAACATTTGAAAACGGACCATTTTTCACCTTTCTGAAGCATGACGTAATGGGGGGGTGTTATCTCTTTTGTCAAAAATCAGCTGTTTTTGCTTGAACATTAAATGCCTCCAAATGGTATTTAATTCACTTCCCGGGCCCCTGGAAGCATGAAAATCACTTTAAACATGCTAATTTTAGCTCTAAAACTAATAATCCACCTACAAATGTGAACTGACGTTCAAAAATAAAACATTTGAAAACGGACCGTTTTTCACCTTTCTGAAGCATGACGTAATGGGGGGGTGTTATCTCTTTTGTCAAAAATCAGCCGTTTTTGCTTGAACATTAAATGCTTCCAAATGGTATTTAATTCACTTCCCGGGGTGAAGAAACACTTTTTGAGACCTCAGAGTGAGCAAATTGGCTATTTTCATGCACTTTTAACCATTCCACAAATCTTGTTTTTAGAGCCCCTGGAAGCATGAAAATCACTTTAAACATGCTAATTTTAGCTCTAAAACTAATAATCCACCTAGAAATGTGAACTGACATTCAAAAATAAAACATTTGAAAACGGACCATTTTTCACCTTTCTGAAGAATGACGTAATGGGGGGTGTTATCTCTTTTGTCAAAAATAAGCTGTTTTTGCTTGAACATTTAATGCCTCCAAATGGTATTTAATTCACTTCCCGGGGTGAAGAAACACTTTTTGAGACCTCAGAGTGAGCAAATTGGCCATTTTCATGCAATTTTAACCATTCCACACATCTTGTGTTTAGAGCCCATGGAAGCATGAAAATCACTTTAAACATGCTAATTTTAGCTCTAAAACTAATAATCCACCTACAAATGTGAACTGACGTTCAAAAATAAAACATTTGAAAACGGACCATTTTTCACCTTTCTGAAGCATGACGTAATAGGGGGGTGTTATCTCTTTTGTCAAAAATCAGCTGTTTTTGCTTGAACATTAAATGCCTCCAAATGGTATTTAATTCACTTCCCGGGCCCCTGGAAGCATGAAAATCACTTTAAACATGCTAATTTTAGCTCTAAAACTGATGATCCACCTACAAATGTGAACTGACATTCAAAAATAAAACATTTGAAAACGGACAATTTTTCACCTTTCTGAAGAATGACGTAATGGGGGGTGTTATCTCTTTTGTCAAAAATCTGCCGTTTTTTCTTGAACATTAAATGCCTCCAAATGGTATTTAATTTACTTTCTGGGGTGAAGAAACACTTTTTGAGACCTCAGAGTGAGCAAATTGGCCATTTTCATGCACTTTTAACCATTCCACAAATCTTGTGTTTAGAGCCCCTGGAAGCATGAAAATCACTTTAAACATGCTAATTTTAGCTCTAAAACTAATAATCCACCTACAAATGTGAACTGACGTTCAAAAATAAAACATTTGAAAACGGACCATTTTTCACCTTTCTGAAGCATGACGTAATGGGGGGGTGTTATCTCTTTTGTCAAAAATCAGCTGTTTTTGCTTGAACATTAAATGCCTCCAAATGGTATTTAATTCACTTCCCGGGCCCCTGGAAGCATGAAAATCACTTTAAACATGCTAATTTTAGCTCTAAAACTAATAATCCACCTACAAATGTGAACTGACGTTCAAAAATAAAACATTTGAATACGGACCGTTTTTCACCTTTCTGAAGCATGACGTAATGGGGGGGTGTTATCTCTTTTGTCAAAAATCAGCCGTTTTTGCTTGAACATTAAATGCTTCCAAATGGTATTTAATTCACTTCCCGGGGTGAAGAAACACTTTTTGAGACCTCAGAGTGAGCAAATTGGCCATTTTCATGCACTTTTAACCATTCCACAAATCTTGTTTTTAGAGCCCCTGGAAGCATGAAAATCACTTTAAACATGCTAATTTTAGCTCTAAAACTAATAATCCACCTAGAAATGTGAACTGACATTCAAAAATAAAACATTTGAAAACGGACCATTTTTCACCTTTCTGAAGAATGACGTAATGGGGGGTGTTATCTCTTTTGTCAAAAATAAGCTGTTTTTGCTTGAACATTTAATGCCTCCAAATGGTATTTAATTCACTTCCCGGGGTGAAGAAACACTTTTTGAGACCTCAGAGTGAGCAAATTGGCCATTTTCATGCAATTTTAACCATTCCACACATCTTGTGTTTAGAGCCCATGGAAGCATGAAAATCACTTTAAACATGCTAATTTTAGCTCTAAAACTAATAATCCACCTACAAATGTGAACTGACGTTCAAAAATAAAACATTTGAAAACGGACCATTTTTCACCTTTCTGAAGCATGACGTAATAGGGGGGTGTTATCTCTTTTGTCAAAAATCAGCTGTTTTTGCTTGAACATTAAATGCCTCCAAATGGTATTTAATTCACTTCCCGGGCCCCTGGAAGCATGAAAATCACTTTAAACATGCTAATTTTAGCTCTAAAACTGATGATCCACCTACAAATGTGAACTGACGTTCAAAAATAAAACATTTGAAAACGGACAATTTTTCACCTTTCTGAAGAATGACGTAATGGGGGGTGTTATCTCTTTTGTCAAAAATCTGCTGTTTTTTCTTGAACATTAAATGCCTCCAAATGGTATTTAATTCACTTTCTGGGGTGAAGAAACACTTTTTGAGACCTCAGAGTGAGCAAATTGGCCATTTTCATGCACTTTTAACCATTCCACAAATCTTGTGTTTAGAGCCCCTGGAAGCATGAAAATCACTTTAAACATGCTAATTTTAGCTCTAAAACTAATAATCCACCTACAAATGTGAACTGACGTTCAAAAATAAAACATTTGAAAACGGACCATTTTTCACCTTTCTGAAGCATGACGTAATGGGGGGGGTGTTATCTCTTTTGTCAAAAATCAGCTGTTTTTGCTTGAACATTAAATGCCTCCAAATGGTATTTAATTCACTTCCCGGGCCCCTGGAAGCATGAAAATCACTTTAAACATGCTAATTTTAGCTCTAAAACTAATAATCCACCTACAAATGTGAACTGACGTTCAAAAATAAAACATTTGAAAACGGACCGTTTTTCACCTTTCTGAAGCATGACGTAATGGGGGGGTGTTATCTCTTTTGTCAAAAATCAGCCGTTTTTGCTTGAACATTAAATGCTTCCAAATGGTATTTAATTCACTTCCCGGGGTGAAGAAACACTTTTTGAGACCTCAGAGTGAGCAAATTGGCCATTTTCATGCACTTTTAACCATTCCACAAATCTTGTTTTTAGAGCCCCTGGAAGCATGAAAATCACTTTAAACATGCTAATTTTAGCTCTAAAACTAATAATCCACCTAGAAATGTGAACTGACATTCAAAAATAAAACATTTGAAAACGGACCATTTTTCACCTTTCTGAAGAATGACGTAATGGGGGGTGTTATCTCTTTTGTCAAAAATAAGCTGTTTTTGCTTGAACATTTAATGCCTCCAAATGGTATTTAATTCACTTCCCGGGGTGAAGAAACACTTTTTGAGACCTCAGAGTGAGCAAATTGGCCATTTTCATGCAATTTTAACCATTCCACACATCTTGTGTTTAGAGCCCATGGAAGCATGAAAATCACTTTAAACATGCTAATTTTAGCTCTAAAACTAATAATCCACCTACAAATGTGAACTGATGTTCAAAAATAAAACATTTGAAAACGGACCATTTTTCACCTTTCTGAAGCATGACGTAATAGGGGGGTGTTATCTCTTTTGTCAAAAATCATCTGTTTTTGCTTGAACATTAAATGCCTCCAAATGGTATTTAATTCACTTCCCGGGCCCCTGGAAGCATGAAAATCACTTTAAACATGCTAATTTTAGCTCTAAAACTAATAATCCACCTACAAATGTGAACTGACGTTCAAAAATAAAACATTTGAAAACGGACCGTTTTTCACCTTTCTGAAGCATGACGTAATGGGGGGGTGTTATCTCTTTTGTCAAAAATCAGCCGTTTTTGCTTGAACATTAAATGCTTCCAAATGGTATTTAATTCACTTCCCGGGGTGAAGAAACACTTTTTGAGACCTCAGAGTGAGCAAATTGGCCATTTTCATGCACTTTTAACCATTCCACAAATCTTGTTTTTAGAGCCCCTGGAAGCATGAAAATCACTTTAAACATGCCAATTTTAGCTCTAAAACTAATAATCCACCTAGAAATGTGAACTGACATTCAAAAATAAAACATTTGAAAACGGACCATTTTTCACCTTTCTGAAGAATGACGTAATGGGGGGTGTTATCTCTTTTGTCAAAAATAAGATGTTTTTGCTTGAACATTTAATGCCTCCAAATGGTATTTAATTCACTTCCCGGGGTGAAGAAACACTTTTTGAGACCTCAGAGTGAGCAAATTGGCCATTTTCATGCAATTTTAACCATTCCACACATCTTGTGTTTAGAGCCCATGGAAGCATGAAAATCACTTTAAACATGCTAATTTTAGCTCTAAAACTAATAATCCACCTACAAATGTGAACTGACGTTCAAAAATAAAACATTTGAAAACGGACCATTTTTCACCTTTCTGAAGCATGACGTAATAGGGGGGTGTTATCTCTTTTGTCAAAAATCAGCTGTTTTTGCTTGAACATTAAATGCCTCCAAATGGTATTTAATTCACTTCCCGGGCCCCTGGAAGCATGAAAATCACTTTAAACATGCTAATTTTAGCTCTAAAACTGATGATCCACCTACAAATGTGAACTGAAGTTCAAAAATAAAACATTTGAAAACGGACAATTTTTCACCTTTCTGAAGAATGACGTAATGGGGGGTGTTATCTCTTTTGTCAAAAATCTGCTGTTTTTTCTTGAACATTAAATGCCTCCAAATGGTATTTAATTCACTTTCTGGGGTGAAGAAACACTTTTTGAGACCTCAGAGTGAGCAAATTGGCCATTTTCATGCACTTTTAACCATTCCACAAATCTTGTGTTTAGAGCCCCTGGAAGCATGAAAATCACTTTAAACATGCTAATTTTAGCTCTAAAACTAATAATCCACCTACAAATGTGAACTGACGTTCAAAAATAAAACATTTGAAAACGGACCATTTTTCACCTTTCTGAAGCATGACGTAATGGGGGGGGTGTTATCTCTTTTGTCAAAAATCAGCTGTTTTTGCTTGAACATTAAATGCCTCCAAATGGTATTTAATTCACTTCCCGGGCCCCTGGAAGCATGAAAATCACTTTAAACATGCTAATTTTAGCTCTAAAACTAATAATCCACCTACAAATGTGAACTGACGTTCAAAAATAAAACATTTGAAAACGGACCGTTTTTCACCTTTCTGAAGCATGACGTAATGGGGGGGTGTTATCTCTTTTGTCAAAAATCAGCCGTTTTTGCTTGAACATTAAATGCTTCCAAATGGTATTTAATTCACTTCCCGGGGTGAAGAAACACTTTTTGAGACCTCAGAGTGAGCAAATTGGCCATTTTCATGCACTTTTAACCATTCTACAAATCTTGTTTTTAGAGCCCCTGGAAGCATGAAAATCACTTTAAACATGCTAATTTTAGCTCTAAAACTAATAATCCACCTAGAAATGTGAACTGACATTCAAAAATAAAACATTTGAAAACGGACCATTTTTCACCTTTCTGAAGAATGACGTAATGGGGGGTGTTATCTCTTTTGTCAAAAATAAGCTGTTTTTGCTTGAACATTTAATGCCTCCAAATGGTATTTAATTCACTTCCCGGGGTGAAGAAACACTTTTTGAGACCTCAGAGTGAGCAAATTGGCCATTTTCATGCAATTTTAACCATTCCACACATCTTGTGTTTAGAGCCCATGGAAGCATGAAAATCACTTTAAACATGCTAATTTTAGCTCTAAAACTAATAATCCACCTACAAATGTGAACTGATGTTCAAAAATAAAACATTTGAAAACGGACCATTTTTCACCTTTCTGAAGCATGACGTAATAGGGGGGTGTTATCTCTTTTGTCAAAAATCAGCTGTTTTTGCTTGAACATTAAATGCCTCCAAATGGTATTTAATTCACTTCCCGGGCCCCTGGAAGCATGAAAATCACTTTAAACATGCTAATTTTAGCTCTAAAACTAATAATCCACCTACAAATGTGAACTGACGTTCAAAAATAAAACATTTGAAAACGGACCGTTTTTCACCTTTCTGAAGCATGACGTAATGGGGGGGTGTTATCTCTTTTGTCAAAAATCAGCCGTTTTTGCTTGAACATTAAATGCTTCCAAATGGTATTTAATTCACTTCCCGGGGTGAAGAAACACTTTTTGAGACCTCAGAGTGAGCAAATTGGCCATTTTCATGCACTTTTAACCATTCCACAAATCTTGTTTTTAGAGCCCCTGGAAGCATGAAAATCACTTTAAACATGCCAATTTTAGCTCTAAAACTAATAA
This sequence comes from Lissotriton helveticus, assembly GCF_964261635.1. Classification (NCBI taxonomy): domain Eukaryota; kingdom Metazoa; phylum Chordata; class Amphibia; order Caudata; family Salamandridae; genus Lissotriton; species Lissotriton helveticus. The sequence goes on from NW_027611949.1 coordinate 164,306, forward strand.
TCCACCTAGAAATGTGAACTGACATTCAAAAATAAAACATTTGAAAACGGACCATTTTTCACCTTTCTGAAGAATGACGTAATGGGGGGTGTTATCTCTTTTGTCAAAAATAAGATGTTTTTGCTTGAACATTTAATGCCTCCAAATGGTATTTAATTCACTTCCCGGGGTGAAGAAACACTTTTTGAGACCTCAGAGTGAGCAAATTGGCCATTTTCATGCAATTTTAACCATTCCACACATCTTGTGTTTAGAGCCCATGGAAGCATGAAAATCACTTTAAACATGCTAATTTTAGCTCTAAAACTAATAATCCACCTACAAATGTGAACTGACGTTCAAAAATAAAACATTTGAAAACGGACCATTTTTCACCTTTCTGAAGCATGACGTAATAGGGGGGTGTTATCTCTTTTGTCAAAAATCAGCTGTTTTTACTTGAACATTAAATGCCTCCAAATGGTATTTAATTCACTTCCCGGGCCCCTGGAAGCATGAAAATCACTTTAAACATGCTAATTTTAGCTTTAAAACTGATGATCCACCTACAAATGTGAACTGACGTTCAAAAATAAAACATTTGAAAACGGACAATTTTTCACCTTTCTGAAGAATGACGTAATGGGGGGTGTTATCTCTTTTGTCAAAAATCTGCCGTTTTTTCTTGAACATTAAATGCCTCCAAATGGTATTTAATTCACTTTCTGGGGTGAAGAAACACTTTTTGAGACCTCAGAGTGAGCAAATTGGCCATTTTCATGCACTTTTAACCATTCCACAAATCTTGTGTTTAGAGCCCCTGGAAGCATGAAAATCACTTTAAACATGCTAATTTTAGCTCTAAAACTAATAATCCACCTACAAATGTGAACTGACGTTCAAAAATAAAACATTTGAAAACGGACCATTTTTCACCTTTCTGAAGCATGACGTAATGGGGGGGTGTTATCTCTTTTGTCAAAAATCAGCTGTTTTTGCTTGAACATTAAATGCCTCCAAATGGTATTTAATTCACTTCCCGGGCCCCTGGAAGCATGAAAATCACTTTAAACATGCTAATTTTAGCTCTAAAACTAATAATCCACCTACAAATGTGAACTGACGTTCAAAAATAAAACATTTGAAAACGGACCGTTTTTCACCTTTCTGAAGCATGACGTAATGGGGGGGTGTTATCTCTTTTGTCAAAAATCAGCCGTTTTTGCTTGAACATTAAATGCTTCCAAATGGTATTTAATTCACTTCCCGGGGTGAAGAAACACTTTTTGAGACCTCAGAGTGAGCAAATTGGCTATTTTCATGCACTTTTAACCATTCCACAAATCTTGTTTTTAGAGCCCCTGGAAGCATGAAAATCACTTTAAACATGCTAATTTTAGCTCTAAAACTAATAATCCACCTAGAAATGTGAACTGACATTCAAAAATAAAACATTTGAAAACGGACCATTTTTCACCTTTCTGAAGAATGACGTAATGGGGGGTGTTATCTCTTTTGTCAAAAATAAGCTGTTTTTGCTTGAACATTTAATGCCTCCAAATGGTATTTAATTCACTTCCCGGGGTGAAGAAACACTTTTTGAGACCTCAGAGTGAGCAAATTGGCCATTTTCATGCAATTTTAACCATTCCACACATCTTGTGTTTAGAGCCCATGGAAGCATGAAAATCACTTTAAACATGCTAATTTTAGCTCTAAAACTAATAATCCACCTACAAATGTGAACTGACGTTCAAAAATAAAACATTTGAAAACGGACCATTTTTCACCTTTCTGAAGCATGACGTAATAGGGGGGTGTTATCTCTTTTGTCAAAAATCAGCTGTTTTTGCTTGAACATTAAATGCCTCCAAATGGTATTTAATTCACTTCCCGGGCCCCTGGAAGCATGAAAATCACTTTAAACATGCTAATTTTAGCTCTAAAACTGATGATCCACCTACAAATGTGAACTGACGTTCAAAAATAAAACATTTGAAAACGGACAATTTTTCACCTTTCTGAAGAATGACGTAATGGGGGGTGTTATCTCTTTTGTCAAAAATCTGCCGTTTTTTCTTGAACATTAAATGCCTCCAAATGGTATTTAATTCACTTCCCGGGCCCCTGGAAGCATGAAAATCACTTTAAACATGCTAATTTTAGCTCTAAAACTAATAATCCACCTAGAAATGTGAACTGACATTCAAAAATAAAACATTTGAAAACGGACCATTTTTCACCTTTCTGAAGAATGACGTAAAACGGGGATGTTATCTCTTTTGTCAAAAATAAGCTGTTTTTGCTTGAACATTTAATGCCTCCAAATGGTATTTAATTCACTTCCCGGGGTGAAGAAACACTTTTTGAGACCTCAGAGTGAGCAAATTGGCCATTTTCATGCAATTTTAACCATTCCACACATCTTGTGTTTAGAGCCCATGGAAGCATGAAAATCACTTTAAACATGCTAATTTTAGCTCTAAAACTAATAATCCACCTACAAATGTGAACTGACGTTCAAAAATAAAACATTTGAAAACGGACCATTTTTCACCTTTCTGAAGCATGACGTAATAGGGGGGGTTATCTCTTTTGTCAAAAATCAGCTGTTTTTACTTGAACATTAAATGCCTCCAAATGGTATTTAATTCACTTCCCGGGCCCCTGGAAGCATGAAAATCACTTTAAACATGCTAATTTTAGCTTTAAAACTGATGATCCACCTACAAATGTGAACTGACGTTCAAAAATAAAACATTTGAAAACGGACAATTTTTCACCTTTCTGAAGAATGACGTAATGGGGGTTGTTATCTCTTTTGTCAAAAATCTGCCGTTTTTTCTTGAACATTAAATGCCTCCAAATGGTATTTAATTCACTTTCTGGGGTGAAGAAACACTTTTTGAGACCTCAGAGTGAGCAAATTGGCCATTTTCATGCACTTTTAACCATTCCACAAATCTTGTGTTTAGAGCCCCTGGAAGCATGAAAATCACTTTAAACATGCTAATTTTAGCTCTAAAACTAATAATCCACCTACAAATGTGAACTGACGTTCAAAAATAAAACATTTGAAAACGGACCATTTTTCACCTTTCTGAAGCATGACGTAATGGGGGGGTGTTATCTCTTTTGTCAAAAATCAGCTGTTTTTGCTTGAACATTAAATGCCTCCAAATGGTATTTAATTCACTTCCCGGGCCCCTGGAAGCATGAAAATCACTTTAAACATGCTAATTTTAGCTCTAAAACTAATAATCCACCTACAAATGTGAACTGACGTTCAAAAATAAAACATTTGAAAACGGACCGTTTTTCACCTTTCTGAAGCATGACGTAATGGGGGGGTGTTATCTCTTTTGTCAAAAATCAGCCGTTTTTGCTTGAACATTAAATGCTTCCAAATGGTATTTAATTCACTTCCCGGGGTGAAGAAACACTTTTTGAGACCTCAGAGTGAGCAAATTGGCTATTTTCATGCACTTTTAACCATTCCACAAATCTTGTTTTTAGAGCCCCTGGAAGCATGAAAATCACTTTAAACATGCTAATTTTAGCTCTAAAACTAATAATCCACCTAGAAATGTGAACTGACATTCAAAAATAAAACATTTGAAAACGGACCATTTTTCACCTTTCTGAAGAATGACGTAATGGGGGGTGTTATCTCTTTTGTCAAAAATAAGCTGTTTTTGCTTGAACATTTAATGCCTCCAAATGGTATTTAATTCACTTCCCGGGGTGAAGAAACACTTTTTGAGACCTCAGAGTGAGCAAATTGGCCATTTTCATGCAATTTTAACCATTCCACACATCTTGTGTTTAGAGCCCATGGAAGCATGAAAATCACTTTAAACATGCTAATTTTAGCTCTAAAACTAATAATCCACCTACAAATGTGAACTGACGTTCAAAAATAAAACATTTGAAAACGGACCATTTTTCACCTTTCTGAAGCATGACGTAATAGGGGGGTGTTATCTCTTTTGTCAAAAATCAGCTGTTTTTGCTTGAACATTAAATGCCTCCAAATGGTATTTAATTCACTTCCCGGGCCCCTGGAAGCATGAAAATCACTTTAAACATGCTAATTTTAGCTCTAAAACTGATGATCCACCTACAAATGTGAACTGACGTTCAAAAATAAAACATTTGAAAACGGACAATTTTTCACCTTTCTGAAGAATGACGTAATGGGGGGTGTTATCTCTTTTGTCAAAAATCTGCCGTTTTTTCTTGAACATTAAATACCTCCAAATGGTATTTAATTCACTTTCTGGGGTGAAGAAACACTTTTTGAGACCTCAGAGTGAGCAAATTGGCCATTTTCATGCACTTTTAACCATTCCACAAATCTTGTGTTTAGAGCCCCTGGAAGCATGAAAATCACTTTAAACATGCTAATTTTAGCTCTAAAACTAATAATCCACCTACAAATGTGAACTGACGTTCAAAAATAAAACATTTGAAAACGGACCATTTTTTACCTTTCTGAAGCATGACGTAATGGGGGGGTGTTATCTCTTTTGTCAAAAATCAGCTGTTTTTGCTTGAACATTAAATGCCTCCAAATGGTATTTAATTCACTTCCCGGGCCCCTGGAAGCATGAAAATCACTTTAAACATGCTAATTTTAGCTCTAAAACTAATAATCCACCTACAAATGTGAACTGACGTTCAAAAATAAAACATTTGAAAACGGACCGTTTTTCACCTTTCTGAAGCATGACGTAATGGGGGGGTGTTATCTCTTTTGTCAAAAATCAGCCGTTTTTGCTTGAACATTAAATGCTTCCAAATGGTATTTAATTCACTTCCCGGGGTGAAGAAACACTTTTTGAGACCTCAGAGTGAGCAAATTGGCCATTTTCATGCACTTTTAACCATTCCACAAATCTTGTTTTTAGAGCCCCTGGAAGCATGAAAATCACTTTAAACATGCTAATTTTAGCTCTAAAACTAATAATCCACCTAGAAATGTGAACTGACATTCAAAAATAAAACATTTGAAAACGGACCATTTTTCACCTTTCTGAAGAATGACGTAATGGGGCGTGTTATCTCTTTTGTCAAAAATAAGCTGTTTTTGCTTGAACATTTAATGCCTCCAAATGGTATTTAATTCACTTCCCGGGGTGAAGAAACACTTTTTGAGACCTCAGAGTGAGCAAATTGGCCATTTTCATGCAATTTTAACCATTCCACACATCTTGTGTTTAGAGCCCATGGAAGCATGAAAATCACTTTAAACATGCTAATTTTAGCTCTAAAACTAATAATCCACCTACAAATGTGAACTGACGTTCAAAAATAAAACATTTGAAAACGGACCATTTTTCACCTTTCTGAAGCATGACGTAATAGGGGGGTGTTATCTCTTTTGTCAAAAATCAGCTGTTTTTGCTTGAACATTAAATGCCTCCAAATGGTATTTAATTCACTTCCCGGGCCCCTGGAAGCATGAAAATCACTTTAAACATGCTAATTTTAGCTCTAAAACTAATAATCCACCTACAAATGTGAACTGACGTTCAAAAATAAAACATTTGAAAACGGACCGTTTTTCACCTTTCTGAAGCATGACGTAATGGGGGGGTGTTATCTCTTTTGTCAAAAATCAGCCGTTTTTGCTTGAACATTAAATGCTTCCAAATGGTATTTAATTCACTTCCCGGGGTGAAGAAACACTTTTTGAGACCTCAGAGTGAGCAAATTGGCCATTTTCATGCACTTTTAACCATTCCACAAATCTTGTTTTTAGAGCCCCTGGAAGCATGAAAATCACTTTAAACATGCCAATTTTAGCTCTAAAACTAATAATCCACCTAGAAATGTGAACTGACATTCAAAAATAAAACATTTGAAAACGGACCATTTTTCACCTTTCTGAAGAATGACGTAATGGGGGGTGTTATCTCTTTTGTCAAAAATAAGATGTTTTTGCTTGAACATTTAATGCCTCCAAATGGTATTTAATTCACTTCCCGGGGTGAAGAAACACTTTTTGAGACCTCAGAGTGAGCAAATTAGCCATTTTCATGCAATTTTAACCATTCCACACATCTTGTGTTTAGAGCCCATGGAAGCATGAAAATCACTTTAAACATGCTAATTTTAGCTCTAAAACTAATAATCCACCTACAAATGTGAACTGACGTTCAAAAATAAAACATTTGAAAACGGACCATTTTTCACCTTTCTGAAGCATGACGTAATAGGGGGGTGTTATCTCTTTTGTCAAAAATCAGCTGTTTTTACTTGAACATTAAATGCCTCCAAATGGTATTTAATTCACTTCCCGGGCCCCTGGAAGCATGAAAATCACTTTAAACATGCTAATTTTAGCTTTAAAACTGATGATCCACCTACAAATGTGAACTGACGTTCAAAAATAAAACATTTGAAAACAGACAATTTTTCACCTTTCTGAAGAATGACGTAATGGGGGGTGTTATCTCTTTTGTCAAAAATCTGCCGTTTTTTCTTGAACATTAAATGCCTCCAAATGGTATTTAATTCACTTTCTGGGGTGAAGAAACACTTTTTGAGACCTCAGAGTGAGCAAATTGGCCATTTTCATGCACTTTTAACCATTCCACAAATCTTGTGTTTAGAGCCCCTGGAAGCATGAAAATCACTTTAAACATGCTAATTTTAGCTCTAAAACTAATAATCCACCTACAAATGTGAACTGACGTTCAAAAATAAAACATTTGAAAACGGACCATTTTTCACCTTTCTGAAGCATGACGTAATGGGGGGGTGTTATCTCTTTTGTCAAAAATCAGCTGTTTTTGCTTGAACATTAAATGCCTCCAAATGGTATTTAATTCACTTCCCGGGCCCCTGGAAGCATGAAAATCACTTTAAACATGCTAATTTTAGCTCTAAAACTAATAATCCACCTACAAATGTGAACTGACGTTCAAAAATAAAACATTTGAAAACGGACCGTTTTTCACCTTTCTGAAGCATGACGTAATGGGGGGGTGTTATCTCTTTTGTCAAAAATCAGCCGTTTTTGCTTGAACATTAAATGCTTCCAAATGGTATTTAATTCACTTCCCGGGGTGAAGAAACACTTTTTGAGACCTCAGAGTGAGCAAATTGGCTATTTTCATGCACTTTTAACCATTCCACAAATCTTGTTTTTAGAGCCCCTGGAAGCATGAAAATCACTTTAAACATGCTAATTTTAGCTCTAAAACTAATAATCCACCTAGAAATGTGAACTGACATTCAAAAATAAAACATTTGAAAACGGACCATTTTTCACCTTTCTGAAGAATGACGTAATGGGGGGTGTTATCTCTTTTGTCAAAAATAAGCTGTTTTTGCTTGAACATTTAATGCCTCCAAATGGTATTTAATTCACTTCCCGGGGTGAAGAAACACTTTTTGAGACCTCAGAGTGAGCAAATTGGCCATTTTCATGCAATTTTAACCATTCCACACATCTTGTGTTTAGAGCCCATGGAAGCATGAAAATCACTTTAAACATGCTAATTTTAGCTCTAAAACTAATAATCCACCTACAAATGTGAACTGACGTTCAAAAATAAAACATTTGAAAACGGACCATTTTTCACCTTTCTGAAGCATGACGTAATAGGGGGGTGTTATCTCTTTTGTCAAAAATCAGCTGTTTTTGCTTGAACATTAAATGCCTCCAAATGGTATTTAATTCACTTCCCGGGCCCCTGGAAGCATGAAAATCACTTTAAACATGCTAATTTTAGCTCTAAAACTGATGATCCACCTACAAATGTGAACTGACATTCAAAAATAAAACATTTGAAAACGGACAATTTTTCACCTTTCTGAAGAATGACGTAATGGGGGGTGTTATCTCTTTTGTCAAAAATCTGCCGTTTTTTCTTGAACATTAAATGCCTCCAAATGGTATTTAATTTACTTTCTGGGGTGAAGAAACACTTTTTGAGACCTCAGAGTGAGCAAATTGGCCATTTTCATGCACTTTTAACCATTCCACAAATCTTGTGTTTAGAGCCCCTGGAAGCATGAAAATCACTTTAAACATGCTAATTTTAGCTCTAAAACTAATAATCCACCTACAAATGTGAACTGACGTTCAAAAATAAAACATTTGAAAACGGACCATTTTTCACCTTTCTGAAGCATGACGTAATGGGGGGGTGTTATCTCTTTTGTCAAAAATCAGCTGTTTTTGCTTGAACATTAAATGCCTCCAAATGGTATTTAATTCACTTCCCGGGCCCCTGGAAGCATGAAAATCACTTTAAACATGCTAATTTTAGCTCTAAAACTAATAATCCACCTACAAATGTGAACTGACGTTCAAAAATAAAACATTTGAATACGGACCGTTTTTCACCTTTCTGAAGCATGACGTAATGGGGGGGTGTTATCTCTTTTGTCAAAAATCAGCCGTTTTTGCTTGAACATTAAATGCTTCCAAATGGTATTTAATTCACTTCCCGGGGTGAAGAAACACTTTTTGAGACCTCAGAGTGAGCAAATTGGCCATTTTCATGCACTTTTAACCATTCCACAAATCTTGTTTTTAGAGCCCCTGGAAGCATGAAAATCACTTTAAACATGCTAATTTTAGCTCTAAAACTAATAATCCACCTAGAAATGTGAACTGACATTCAAAAATAAAACATTTGAAAACGGACCATTTTTCACCTTTCTGAAGAATGACGTAATGGGGGGTGTTATCTCTTTTGTCAAAAATAAGCTGTTTTTGCTTGAACATTTAATGCCTCCAAATGGTATTTAATTCACTTCCCGGGGTGAAGAAACACTTTTTGAGACCTCAGAGTGAGCAAATTGGCCATTTTCATGCAATTTTAACCATTCCACACATCTTGTGTTTAGAGCCCATGGAAGCATGAAAATCACTTTAAACATGCTAATTTTAGCTCTAAAACTAATAATCCACCTACAAATGTGAACTGACGTTCAAAAATAAAACATTTGAAAACGGACCATTTTTCACCTTTCTGAAGCATGACGTAATAGGGGGGTGTTATCTCTTTTGTCAAAAATCAGCTGTTTTTGCTTGAACATTAAATGCCTCCAAATGGTATTTAATTCACTTCCCGGGCCCCTGGAAGCATGAAAATCACTTTAAACATGCTAATTTTAGCTCTAAAACTGATGATCCACCTACAAATGTGAACTGACGTTCAAAAATAAAACATTTGAAAACGGACAATTTTTCACCTTTCTGAAGAATGACGTAATGGGGGGTGTTATCTCTTTTGTCAAAAATCTGCTGTTTTTTCTTGAACATTAAATGCCTCCAAATGGTATTTAATTCACTTTCTGGGGTGAAGAAACACTTTTTGAGACCTCAGAGTGAGCAAATTGGCCATTTTCATGCACTTTTAACCATTCCACAAATCTTGTGTTTAGAGCCCCTGGAAGCATGAAAATCACTTTAAACATGCTAATTTTAGCTCTAAAACTAATAATCCACCTACAAATGTGAACTGACGTTCAAAAATAAAACATTTGAAAACGGACCATTTTTCACCTTTCTGAAGCATGACGTAATGGGGGGGGTGTTATCTCTTTTGTCAAAAATCAGCTGTTTTTGCTTGAACATTAAATGCCTCCAAATGGTATTTAATTCACTTCCCGGGCCCCTGGAAGCATGAAAATCACTTTAAACATGCTAATTTTAGCTCTAAAACTAATAATCCACCTACAAATGTGAACTGACGTTCAAAAATAAAACATTTGAAAACGGACCGTTTTTCACCTTTCTGAAGCATGACGTAATGGGGGGGTGTTATCTCTTTTGTCAAAAATCAGCCGTTTTTGCTTGAACATTAAATGCTTCCAAATGGTATTTAATTCACTTCCCGGGGTGAAGAAACACTTTTTGAGACCTCAGAGTGAGCAAATTGGCCATTTTCATGCACTTTTAACCATTCCACAAATCTTGTTTTTAGAGCCCCTGGAAGCATGAAAATCACTTTAAACATGCTAATTTTAGCTCTAAAACTAATAATCCACCTAGAAATGTGAACTGACATTCAAAAATAAAACATTTGAAAACGGACCATTTTTCACCTTTCTGAAGAATGACGTAATGGGGGGTGTTATCTCTTTTGTCAAAAATAAGCTGTTTTTGCTTGAACATTTAATGCCTCCAAATGGTATTTAATTCACTTCCCGGGGTGAAGAAACACTTTTTGAGACCTCAGAGTGAGCAAATTGGCCATTTTCATGCAATTTTAACCATTCCACACATCTTGTGTTTAGAGCCCATGGAAGCATGAAAATCACTTTAAACATGCTAATTTTAGCTCTAAAACTAATAATCCACCTACAAATGTGAACTGATGTTCAAAAATAAAACATTTGAAAACGGACCATTTTTCACCTTTCTGAAGCATGACGTAATAGGGGGGTGTTATCTCTTTTGTCAAAAATCATCTGTTTTTGCTTGAACATTTAATGCCTCCAAATGGTATTTAATTCACTTCCCGGGCCCCTGGAAGCATGAAAATCACTTTAAACATGCTAATTTTAGCTCTAAAACTAATAATCCACCTACAAATGTGAACTGACGTTCAAAAATAAAACATTTGAAAACGGACCGTTTTTCACCTTTCTGAAGCATGACGTAATGGGGGGGTGTTATCTCTTTTGTCAAAAATCAGCCGTTTTTGCTTGAACATTAAATGCTTCCAAATGGTATTTAATTCACTTCCCGGGGTGAAGAAACACTTTTTGAGACCTCAGAGTGAGCAAATTGGCCATTTTCATGCACTTTTAACCATTCCACAAATCTTGTTTTTAGAGCCCCTGGAAGCATGAAAATCACTTTAAACATGCCAATTTTAGCTCTAAAACTAATAATCCACCTAGAAATGTGAACTGACATTCAAAAATAAAACATTTGAAAACGGACCATTTTTCACCTTTCTGAAGAATGACGTAATGGGGGGTGTTATCTCTTTTGTCAAAAATAAGATGTTTTTGCTTGAACATTTAATGCCTCCAAATGGTATTTAATTCACTTCCCGGGGTGAAGAAACACTTTTTGAGACCTCAGAGTGAGCAAATTGGCCATTTTCATGCAATTTTAACCATTCCACACATCTTGTGTTTAGAGCCCATGGAAGCATGAAAATCACTTTAAACATGCTAATTTTAGCTCTAAAACTAATAATCCACCTACAAATGTGAACTGACGTTCAAAAATAAAACATTTGAAAACGGACCATTTTTCACCTTTCTGAAGCATGACGTAATAGGGGGGTGTTATCTCTTTTGTCAAAAATCAGCTGTTTTTGCTTGAACATTAAATGCCTCCAAATGGTATTTAATTCACTTCCCGGGCCCCTGGAAGCATGAAAATCACTTTAAACATGCTAATTTTAGCTCTAAAACTGATGATCCACCTACAAATGTGAACTGAAGTTCAAAAATAAAACATTTGAAAACGGACAATTTTTCACCTTTCTGAAGAATGACGTAATGGGGGGTGTTATCTCTTTTGTCAAAAATCTGCTGTTTTTTCTTGAACATTAAATGCCTCCAAATGGTATTTAATTCACTTTCTGGGGTGAAGAAACACTTTTTGAGACCTCAGAGTGAGCAAATTGGCCATTTTCATGCACTTTTAACCATTCCACAAATCTTGTGTTTAGAGCCCCTGGAAGCATGAAAATCACTTTAAACATGCTAATTTTAGCTCTAAAACTAATAATCCACCTACAAATGTGAACTGACGTTCAAAAATAAAACATTTGAAAACGGACCATTTTTCACCTTTCTGAAGCATGACGTAATGGGGGGGGTGTTATCTCTTTTGTCAAAAATCAGCTGTTTTTGCTTGAACATTAAATGCCTCCAAATGGTATTTAATTCACTTCCCGGGCCCCTGGAAGCATGAAAATCACTTTAAACATGCTAATTTTAGCTCTAAAACTAATAATCCACCTACAAATGTGAACTGACGTTCAAAAATAAAACATTTGAAAACGGACCGTTTTTCACCTTTCTGAAGCATGACGTAATGGGGGGGTGTTATCTCTTTTGTCAAAAATCAGCCGTTTTTGCTTGAACATTAAATGCTTCCAAATGGTATTTAATTCACTTCCCGGGGTGAAGAAACACTTTTTGAGACCTCAGAGTGAGCAAATTGGCCATTTTCATGCACTTTTAACCATTCTACAAATCTTGTTTTTAGAGCCCCTGGAAGCATGAAAATCACTTTAAACATGCTAATTTTAGCTCTAAAACTAATAATCCACCTAGAAATGTGAACTGACATTCAAAAATAAAACATTTGAAAACGGACCATTTTTCACCTTTCTGAAGAATGACGTAATGGGGGGTGTTATCTCTTTTGTCAAAAATAAGCTGTTTTTGCTTGAACATTTAATGCCTCCAAATGGTATTTAATTCACTTCCCGGGGTGAAGAAACACTTTTTGAGACCTCAGAGTGAGCAAATTGGCCATTTTCATGCAATTTTAACCATTCCACACATCTTGTGTTTAGAGCCCATGGAAGCATGAAAATCACTTTAAACATGCTAATTTTAGCTCTAAAACTAATAATCCACCTACAAATGTGAACTGATGTTCAAAAATAAAACATTTGAAAACGGACCATTTTTCACCTTTCTGAAGCATGACGTAATAGGGGGGTGTTATCTCTTTTGTCAAAAATCAGCTGTTTTTGCTTGAACATTAAATGCCTCCAAATGGTATTTAATTCACTTCCCGGGCCCCTGGAAGCATGAAAATCACTTTAAACATGCTAATTTTAGCTCTAAAACTAATAATCCACCTACAAATGTGAACTGACGTTCAAAAATAAAACATTTGAAAACGGACCGTTTTTCACCTTTCTGAAGCATGACGTAATGGGGGGGTGTTATCTCTTTTGTCAAAAATCAGCCGTTTTTGCTTGAACATTAAATGCTTCCAAATGGTATTTAATTCACTTCCCGGGGTGAAGAAACACTTTTTGAGACCTCAGAGTGAGCAAATTGGCCATTTTCATGCACTTTTAACCATTCCACAAATCTTGTTTTTAGAGCCCCTGGAAGCATGAAAATCACTTTAAACATGCCAATTTTAGCTCTAAAACTAATAATCCACCTAGAAATGTGAACTGACATTCAAAAATAAAACATTTGAAAACGGACCATTTTTCACCTTTCTGAAGAATGACGTAATGGGGGGTGTTATCTCTTTTGTCAAAAATAAGATGTTTTTGCTTGAACATTTAATGCCTCCAAATGGTATTTAATTCACTTCCCGGGGTGAAGAAACACTTTTTGAGACCTCAGAGTGAGCAAATTGGCCATTTTCATGCAATTTTAACCATTCCACACATCTTGTGTTTAGAGCCCATGGAAGCATGAAAATCACTTTAAACATGCTAATTTTAGCTCTAAAACTAATAATCCACCTACAAATGTGAACTGACGTTCAAAAATAAAACATTTGAAAACGGACCATTTTTCACCTTTCTGAAGCATGACGTAATGGGGGGGTGTTATCTCTTTTGTCAAAAATCAGCTGTTTTTGCTTGAACATTAAATGCCTCCAAATGGTATTTAATTCACTTCCCGGGCCCCTGGAAGCATGAAAATCACTTTAAACATGCTAATTTTAGCTCTAAAACTAATAATCCACCTACAAATGTGAACTGACGTTCAAAAATAAAACATTTGAAAACGGACCGTTTTTCACCTTTCTGAAGCATGACGTAATGGGGGGGTGTTATCTCTTTTGTCAAAAATCAGCCGTTTTTGCTTGAACATTAAATGCTTCCAAATGGTATTTAATTCACTTCCCGGGGTGAAGAAACACTTTTTGAGACCTCAGAGTGAGCAAATTGGCTATTTTCATGCACTTTTAACCATTCCACAAATCTTGTTTTTAGAGCCCCTGGAAGCATGAAAATCACTTTAAACATGCTAATTTTAGCTCTAAAACTAATAATCCACCTAGAAATGTGAACTGACATTCAAAAATAAAACATTTGAAAACGGACCATTTTTCACCTTTCTGAAGAATGACGTAATGGGGGGTGTTATCTCTTTTGTCAAAAATAAGATGTTTTTGCTTGAACATTTAATGCCTCCAAATGGTATTTAATTCACTTCCCGGGGTGAAGAAACACTTTTTGAGACCTCAGAGTGAGCAAATTGGCCATTTTCATGCAATTTTAACCATTCCACACATCTTGTGTTTAGAGCCCATGGAAGCATGAAAATCACTTTAAACATGCTAATTTTAGCTCTAAAACTAATAATCCACCTACAAATGTGAACTGACGTTCAAAAATAAAACATTTGAAAACGGACCATTTTTCACCTTTCTGAAGCATGACGTAATAGGGGGGTGTTATCTCTTTTGTCAAAAATCAGCTGTTTTTGCTTGAACATTAAATGCCTCCAAATGGTATTTAATTCACTTCCCGGGCCCCTGGAAGCATGAAAATCACTTTAAACATGCTAATTTTAGCTCTAAAACTGATGATCCACCTACAAATGTGAACTGAAGTTCAAAAATAAAACATTTGAAAACGGACAATTTTTCACCTTTCTGAAGAATGACGTAATGGGGGGTGTTATCTCTTTTGTCAAAAATCTGCTGTTTTTTCTTGAACATTAAATGCCTCCAAATGGTATTTAATTCACTTTCTGGGGTGAAGAAACACTTTTTGAGACCTCAGAGTGAGCAAATTGGCCATTTTCATGCACTTTTAACCATTCCACAAATCTTGTGTTTAGAGCCCCTGGAAGCATGAAAATCACTTTAAACATGCTAATTTTAGCTCTAAAACTAATAATCCACCTACAAATGTGAACTGACGTTCAAAAATAAAACATTTGAAAACGGACCATTTTTCACCTTTCTGAAGCATGACGTAATGGGGGGGGTGTTATCTCTTTTGTCAAAAATCAGCTGTTTTTGCTTGAACATTAAATGCCTCCAAATGGTATTTAATTCACTTCCCGGGCCCCTGGAAGCATGAAAATCACTTTAAACATGCTAATTTTAGCTCTAAAACTAATAATCCACCTACAAATGTGAACTGACGTTCAAAAATAAAACATTTGAAAACGGACCGTTTTTCACCTTTCTGAAGCATGACGTAATGGGGGGGTGTTATCTCTTTTGTCAAAAATCAGCCGTTTTTGCTTGAACATTAAATGCTTCCAAATGGTATTTAATTCACTTCCCGGGGTGAAGAAACACTTTTTGAGACCTCAGAGTGAGCAAATTGGCCATTTTCATGCACTTTTAACCATTCTACAAATCTTGTTTTTAGAGCCCCTGGAAGCATGAAAATCACTTTAAACATGCTAATTTTAGCTCTAAAACTAATAATCCACCTAGAAATGTGAACTGACATTCAAAAATAAAACATTTGAAAACGGACCATTTTTCACCTTTCTGAAGAATGACGTAATGGGGGGTGTTATCTCTTTTGTCAAAAATAAGCTGTTTTTGCTTGAACATTTAATGCCTCCAAATGGTATTTAATTCACTTCCCGGGGTGAAGAAACACTTTTTGAGACCTCAGAGTGAGCAAATTGGCCATTTTCATGCAATTTTAACCATTCCACACATCTTGTGTTTAGAGCCCATGGAAGCATGAAAATCACTTTAAACATGCTAATTTTAGCTCTAAAACTAATAATCCACCTACAAATGTGAACTGATGTTCAAAAATAAAACATTTGAAAACGGACCATTTTTCACCTTTCTGAAGCATGACGTAATAGGGGGGTGTTATCTCTTTTGTCAAAAATCAGCTGTTTTTGCTTGAACATTAAATGCCTCCAAATGGTATTTAATTCACTTCCCGGGCCCCTGGAAGCATGAAAATCACTTTAAACATGCTAATTTTAGCTCTAAAACTAATAATCCACCTACAAATGTGAACTGACGTTCAAAAATAAAACATTTGAAAACGGACCGTTTTTCACCTTTCTGAAGCATGACGTAATGGGGGGTGTTATCTCTTTTGTCAAAAATCAGCCGTTTTTGCTTGAACATTAAATGCTTCCAAATGGTATTTAATTCACTTCCCGGGGTGAAGAAACACTTTTTGAGACCTCAGAGTGAGCAAATTGGCCATTTTCATGCACTTTTAACCATTCCACAAATCTTGTTTTTAGAGCCCCTGGAAGCATGAAAATCACTTTAAACATGCCAATTTTAGCTCTAAAACTAATAATCCACCTAGAAATGTGAACTGACATTCAAAAATAAAACATTTGAAAACGGACCATTTTTCACCTTTCTGAAGAATGACGTAATGGGGGGTGTTATCTCTTTTGTCAAAAATAAGATGTTTTTGCTTGAACATTTAATGCCTCCAAATGGTATTTAATTCACTTCCCGGGGTGAAGAAACACTTTTTGAGACCTCAGAGTGAGCAAATTGGCCATTTTCATGCAATTTTAACCATTCCACACATCTTGTGTTTAGAGCCCATGGAAGCATGAAAATCACTTTAAACATGCTAATTTTAGCTCTAAAACTAATAATCCACCTACAAATGTGAACTGACGTTCAAAAATAAAACATTTGAAAACGGACCATTTTTCACCTTTCTGAAGCATGACGTAATGGGGGGGTGTTATCTCTTTTGTCAAAAATCAGCTGTTTTTGCTTGAACATTAAATGCCTCCAAATGGTATTTAATTCACTTCCCGGGCCCCTGGAAGCATGAAAATCACTTTAAACATGCTAATTTTAGCTCTAAAACTAATAATCCACCTACAAATGTGAACTGACGTTCAAAAATAAAACATTTGAAAACGGACCGTTTTTCACCTTTCTGAAGCATGACGTAATGGGGGGGTGTTATCTCTTTTGTCAAAAATCAGCCGTTTTTGCTTGAACATTAAATGCTTCCAAATGGTATTTAATTCACTTCCCGGGGTGAAGAAACACTTTTTGAGACCTCAGAGTGAGCAAATTGGCTATTTTCATGCACTTTTAACCATTCCACAAATCTTGTTTTTAGAGCCCCTGGAAGCATGAAAATCACTTTAAACATGCTAATTTTAGCTCTGAAACTAATAATCCACCTAGAAATGTGAACTGACATTCAAAAATAAAACATTTGAAAACGGACCATTTTTCACCTTTCTGAAGAATGACGTAATGGGGGGTGTTATCTCTTTTGTCAAAAATAAGCTGTTTTTGCTTGAACATTTAATGCCTCCAAATGGTATTTAATTCACTTCCCGGGGTGAAGAAACACTTTTTGAGACCTCAGAGTGAGCAAATTGGCCATTTTCATGCAATTTTAACCATTCCACACATCTTGTGTTTAGAGCCCATGGAAGCATGAAAATCACTTTAAACATGCTAATTTTAGCTCTAAAACTAATAATCCACCTACAAATGTGAACTGACGTTCAAAAATAAAACATTTGAAAACGGACCATTTTTCACCTTTCTGAAGCATGACGTAATAGGGGGGTGTTATCTCTTTTGTCAAAAATCAGCTGTTTTTGCTTGAACATTAAATGCCTCCAAATGGTATTTAATTCACTTCCCGGGCCCCTGGAAGCATGAAAATCACTTTAAACATGCTAATTTTAGCTCTAAAACTGATGATCCACCTACAAATGTGAACTGACGTTCAAAAATAAAACATTTGAAAACGGACAATTTTTCACCTTTCTGAAGAATGACGTAATGGGGGGTGTTATCTCTTTTGTCAAAAATCTGCCGTTTTTTCTTGAACATTAAATGCCTCCAAATGGTATTTAATTCACTTCCCGGGCCCCTGGAAGCATGAAAATCACTTTAAACATGCTAATTTTAGCTCTAAAACTAATAATCCACCTAGAAATGTGAACTGACATTCAAAAATAAAACATTTGAAAACGGACCATTTTTCACCTTTCTGAAGAATGACGTAAAACGGGGATGTTATCTCTTTTGTCAAAAATAAGCTGTTTTTGCTTGAACATTTAATGCCTCCAAATGGTATTTAATTCACTTCCCGGGGTGAAGAAACACTTTTTGAGACCTCAGAGTGAGCAAATTGGCCATTTTCATGCAATTTTAACCATTCCACACATCTTGTGTTTAGAGCCCATGGAAGCATGAAAATCACTTTAAACATGCTAATTTTAGCTCTAAAACTAATAATCCACCTACAAATGTGAACTGACGTTCAAAAATAAAACATTTGAAAACGGACCATTTTTCACCTTTCTGAAGCATGACGTAATAGGGGGGTGTTATCTCTTTTGTCAAAAATCAGCTGTTTTTACTTGAACATTAAATGCCTCCAAATGGTATTTAATTCACTTCCCGGGCCCCTGGAAGCATGAAAATCACTTTAAACATGCTAATTTTAGCTTTAAAACTGATGATCCACCTACAAATGTGAACTGACGTTCAAAAATAAAACATTTGAAAACGGACAATTTTTCACCTTTCTGAAGAATGACGTAATGGGGGGTGTTATCTCTTTTGTCAAAAATCTGCCGTTTTTTCTTGAACATTAAATGCCTCCAAATGGTATTTAATTCACTTTCTGGGGTGAAGAAACACTTTTTGAGACCTCAGAGTGAGCAAATTGGCCATTTTCATGCACTTTTAACCATTCCACAAATCTTGTGTTTAGAGCCCCTGGAAGCATGAAAATCACTTTAAACATGCTAATTTTAGCTCTAAAACTAATAATCCACCTACAAATGTGAACTGACGTTCAAAAATAAAACATTTGAAAACGGACCATTTTTCACCTTTCTGAAGCATGACGTAATGGGGGGGTGTTATCTCTTTTGTCAAAAATCAGCTGTTTTTGCTTGAACATTAAATGCCTCCAAATGGTATTTAATTCACTTCCCGGGCCCCTGGAAGCATGAAAATCACTTTAAACATGCTAATTTTAGCTCTAAAACTAATAATCCACCTACAAATGTGAACTGACGTTCAAAAATAAAACATTTGAAAACGGACCGTTTTTCACCTTTCTGAAGCATGACGTAATGGGGGGGTGTTATCTCTTTTGTCAAAAATCAGCCGTTTTTGCTTGAACATTAAATGCTTCCAAATGGTATTTAATTCACTTCCCGGGGTGAAGAAACACTTTTTGAGACCTCAGAGTGAGCAAATTGGCTATTTTCATGCACTTTTAACCATTCCACAAATCTTGTTTTTAGAGCCCCTGGAAGCATGAAAATCACTTTAAACATGCTAATTTTAGCTCTAAAACTAATAATCCACCTAGAAATGTGAACTGACATTCAAAAATAAAACATTTGAAAACGGACCATTTTTCACCTTTCTGAAGAATGACGTAATGGGGGGTGTTATCTCTTTTGTCAAAAATAAGCTGTTTTTGCTTGAACATTTAATGCCTCCAAATGGTATTTAATTCACTTCCCGGGGTGAAGAAACACTTTTTGAGACCTCAGAGTGAGCAAATTGGCCATTTTCATGCAATTTTAACCATTCCACACATCTTGTGTTTAGAGCCCATGGAAGCATGAAAATCACTTTAAACATGCTAATTTTAGCTCTAAAACTAATAATCCACCTACAAATGTGAACTGACGTTCAAAAATAAAACATTTGAAAACGGACCATTTTTCACCTTTCTGAAGCATGACGTAATAGGGGGGTGTTATCTCTTTTGTCAAAAATCAGCTGTTTTTGCTTGAACATTAAATGCCTCCAAATGGTATTTAATTCACTTCCCGGGCCCCTGGAAGCATGAAAATCACTTTAAACATGCTAATTTTAGCTCTAAAACTAATAATCCACCTACAAATGTGAACTGACGTTCAAAAATAAAACATTTGAAAACGGACCGTTTTTCACCTTTCTGAAGCATGACGTAATGGGGGGGTGTTATCTCTTTTGTCAAAAATCAGCCGTTTTTGCTTGAACATTAAATGCTTCCAAATGGTATTTAATTCACTTCCCGGGGTGAAGAAACACTTTTTGAGACCTCAGAGTGAGCAAATTGGCCATTTTCATGCACTTTTAACCATTCCACAAATCTTGTTTTTAGAGCCCCTGGAAGCATGAAAATCACTTTAAACATGCCAATTTTAGCTCTAAAACTAATAATCCACCTAGAAATGTGAACTGACATTCAAAAATAAAACATTTGAAAACGGACCATTTTTCACCTTTCTGAAGAATGACGTAATGGGGGGTGTTATCTCTTTTGTCAAAAATAAGATGTTTTTGCTTGAACATTTAATGCCTCCAAATGGTATTTAATTCACTTCCCGGGGTGAAGAAACACTTTTTGAGACCTCAGAGTGAGCAAATTGGCCATTTTCATGCAATTTTAACCATTCCACACATCTTGTGTTTAGAGCCCATGGAAGCATGAAAATCACTTTAAACATGCTAATTTTAGCTCTAAAACTAATAATCCACCTACAAATGTGAACTGACGTTCAAAAATAAAACATTTGAAAACGGACCATTTTTCACCTTTCTGAAGCATGACGTAATAGGGGGGTGTTATCTCTTTTGTCAAAAATCAGCTGTTTTTACTTGAACATTAAATGCCTCCAAATGGTATTTAATTCACTTCCCGGGCCCCTGGAAGCATGAAAATCACTTTAAACATGCTAATTTTAGCTTTAAAACTGATGATCCACCTACAAATGTGAACTGACGTTCAAAAATAAAACATTTGAAAACGGACAATTTTTCACCTTTCTGAAGAATGACGTAATGGGGGGTGTTATCTCTTTTGTCAAAAATCTGCCGTTTTTTCTTGAACATTAAATGCCTCCAAATGGTATTTAATTCACTTTCTGGGGTGAAGAAACACTTTTTGAGACCTCAGAGTGAGCAAATTGGCCATTTTCATGCACTTTTAACCATTCCACAAATCTTGTGTTTAGAGCCCCTGGAAGCATGAAAATCACTTTAAACATGCTAATTTTAGCTCTAAAACTAATAATCCACCTACAAATGTGAACTGACGTTCAAAAATAAAACATTTGAAAACGGACCATTTTTCACCTTTCTGAAGCATGACGTAATGGGGGG
The DNA here is from genome assembly GCF_964261635.1 of Lissotriton helveticus. NCBI lineage: Eukaryota > Metazoa > Chordata > Amphibia > Caudata > Salamandridae > Lissotriton > Lissotriton helveticus. Next base: position 185,307 of record NW_027611949.1, read on the forward strand.
GTGTTATCTCTTTTGTCAAAAATCAGCTGTTTTTGCTTGAACATTAAATGCCTCCAAATGGTATTTAATTCACTTCCCGGGCCCCTGGAAGCATGAAAATCACTTTAAACATGCTAATTTTAGCTCTAAAACTAATAATCCACCTACAAATGTGAACTGACGTTCAAAAATAAAACATTTGAAAACGGACCGTTTTTCACCTTTCTGAAGCATGACGTAATGGGGGGGTGTTATCTCTTTTGTCAAAAATCAGCCGTTTTTGCTTGAACATTAAATGCTTCCAAATGGTATTTAATTCACTTCCCGGGGTGAAGAAACACTTTTTGAGACCTCAGAGTGAGCAAATTGGCTATTTTCATGCACTTTTAACCATTCCACAAATCTTGTTTTTAGAGCCCCTGGAAGCATGAAAATCACTTTAAACATGCTAATTTTAGCTCTAAAACTAATAATCCACCTAGAAATGTGAACTGACATTCAAAAATAAAACATTTGAAAACGGACCATTTTTCACCTTTCTGAAGAATGACGTAATGGGGGGTGTTATCTCTTTTGTCAAAAATAAGCTGTTTTTGCTTGAACATTTAATGCCTCCAAATGGTATTTAATTCACTTCCCGGGGTGAAGAAACACTTTTTGAGACCTCAGAGTGAGCAAATTGGCCATTTTCATGCAATTTTAACCATTCCACACATCTTGTGTTTAGAGCCCATGGAAGCATGAAAATCACTTTAAACATGCTAATTTTAGCTCTAAAACTAATAATCCACCTACAAATGTGAACTGACGTTCAAAAATAAAACATTTGAAAACGGACCATTTTTCACCTTTCTGAAGAATGACGTAATGGGGGGTGTTATCTCTTTTGTCAAAAATCTGCCGTTTTTTCTTGAACATTAAATGCCTCCAAATGGTATTTAATTTACTTTCTGGGGTGAAGAAACACTTTTTGAGACCTCAGAGTGAGCAAATTGGCCATTTTCATGCACTTTTAACCATTCCACAAATCTTGTGTTTAGAGCCCCTGGAAGCATGAAAATCACTTTAAACATGCTAATTTTAGCTCTAAAACTAATAATCCACCTACAAATGTGAACTGACGTTCAAAAATAAAACATTTGAAAACGGACCATTTTTCACCTTTCTGAAGCATGACGTAATGGGGGGGTGTTATCTCTTTTGTCAAAAATCAGCTGTTTTTGCTTGAACATTAAATGCCTCCAAATGGTATTTAATTCACTTCCCGGGCCCCTGGAAGCATGAAAATCACTTTAAACATGCTAATTTTAGCTCTAAAACTAATAATCCACCTACAAATGTGAACTGACGTTCAAAAATAAAACATTTGAATACGGACCGTTTTTCACCTTTCTGAAGCATGACGTAATGGGGGGGTGTTATCTCTTTTGTCAAAAATCAGCCGTTTTTGCTTTAACATTAAATGCTTCCAAATGGTATTTAATTCACTTCCCGGGGTGAAGAAACACTTTTTGAGACCTCAGAGTGAGCAAATTGGCCATTTTCATGCACTTTTAACCATTCCACAAATCTTGTTTTTAGAGCCCCTGGAAGCATGAAAATCACTTTAAACATGCTAATTTTAGCTCTAAAACTAATAATCCACCTAGAAATGTGAACTGACATTCAAAAATAAAACATTTGAAAACGGACCATTTTTCACCTTTCTGAAGAATGACGTAATGGGGGGTGTTATCTCTTTTGTCAAAAATAAGCTGTTTTTGCTTGAACATTTAATGCCTCCAAATGGTATTTAATTCACTTCCCGGGGTGAAGAAACACTTTTTGAGACCTCAGAGTGAGCAAATTGGCCATTTTCATGCAATTTTAACCATTCCACACATCTTGTGTTTAGAGCCCATGGAAGCATGAAAATCACTTTAAACATGCTAATTTTAGCTCTAAAACTAATAATCCACCTACAAATGTGAACTGACGTTCAAAAATAAAACATTTGAAAACGGACCATTTTTCACCTTTCTGAAGCATGACGTAATAGGGGGGTGTTATCTCTTTTGTCAAAAATCAGCTGTTTTTGCTTGAACATTAAATGCCTCCAAATGGTATTTAATTCACTTCCCGGGCCCCTGGAAGCATGAAAATCACTTTAAACATGCTAATTTTAGCTCTAAAACTGATGATCCACCTACAAATGTGAACTGACGTTCAAAAATAAAACATTTGAAAACGGACAATTTTTCACCTTTCTGAAGAATGACGTAATGGGGGGTGTTATCTCTTTTGTCAAAAATCTGCTGTTTTTTCTTGAACATTAAATGCCTCCAAATGGTATTTAATTCACTTTCTGGGGTGAAGAAACACTTTTTGAGACCTCAGAGTGAGCAAATTGGCCATTTTCATGCACTTTTAACCATTCCACAAATCTTGTGTTTAGAGCCCCTGGAAGCATGAAAATCACTTTAAACATGCTAATTTTAGCTCTAAAACTAATAATCCACCTACAAATGTGAACTGACGTTCAAAAATAAAACATTTGAAAACGGACCATTTTTCACCTTTCTGAAGCATGACGTAATGGGGGGGGTGTTATCTCTTTTGTCAAAAATCAGCTGTTTTTGCTTGAACATTAAATGCCTCCAAATGGTATTTAATTCACTTCCCGGGCCCCTGGAAGCATGAAAATCACTTTAAACATGCTAATTTTAGCTCTAAAACTAATAATCCACCTACAAATGTGAACTGACGTTCAAAAATAAAACATTTGAAAACGGACCGTTTTTCACCTTTCTGAAGCATGACGTAATGGGGGGGTGTTATCTCTTTTGTCAAAAATCAGCCGTTTTTGCTTGAACATTAAATGCTTCCAAATGGTATTTAATTCACTTCCCGGGGTGAAGAAACACTTTTTGAGACCTCAGAGTGAGCAAATTGGCCATTTTCATGCACTTTTAACCATTCCACAAATCTTGTTTTTAGAGCCCCTGGAAGCATGAAAATCACTTTAAACATGCTAATTTTAGCTCTAAAACTAATAATCCACCTAGAAATGTGAACTGACATTCAAAAATAAAACATTTGAAAACGGACCATTTTTCACCTTTCTGAAGAATGACGTAATGGGGGGTGTTATCTCTTTTGTCAAAAATAAGCTGTTTTTGCTTGAACATTTAATGCCTCCAAATGGTATTTAATTCACTTCCCGGGGTGAAGAAACACTTTTTGAGACCTCAGAGTGAGCAAATTGGCCATTTTCATGCAATTTTAACCATTCCACACATCTTGTGTTTAGAGCCCATGGAAGCATGAAAATCACTTTAAACATGCTAATTTTAGCTCTAAAACTAATAATCCACCTACAAATGTGAACTGATGTTCAAAAATAAAACATTTGAAAACGGACCATTTTTCACCTTTCTGAAGCATGACGTAATAGGGGGGTGTTATCTCTTTTGTCAAAAATCATCTGTTTTTGCTTGAACATTAAATGCCTCCAAATGGTATTTAATTCACTTCCCGGGCCCCTGGAAGCATGAAAATCACTTTAAACATGCTAATTTTAGCTCTAAAACTAATAATCCACCTACAAATGTGAACTGACGTTCAAAAATAAAACATTTGAAAACGGACCGTTTTTCACCTTTCTGAAGCATGACGTAATGGGGGGGTGTTATCTCTTTTGTCAAAAATCAGCCGTTTTTGCTTGAACATTAAATGCTTCCAAATGGTATTTAATTCACTTCCCGGGGTGAAGAAACACTTTTTGAGACCTCAGAGTGAGCAAATTGGCCATTTTCATGCACTTTTAACCATTCCACAAATCTTGTTTTTAGAGCCCCTGGAAGCATGAAAATCACTTTAAACATGCCAATTTTAGCTCTAAAACTAATAATCCACCTAGAAATGTGAACTGACATTCAAAAATAAAACATTTGAAAACGGACCATTTTTCACCTTTCTGAAGAATGACGTAATGGGGGGTGTTATCTCTTTTGTCAAAAATAAGATGTTTTTGCTTGAACATTTAATGCCTCCAAATGGTATTTAATTCACTTCCCGGGGTGAAGAAACACTTTTTGAGACCTCAGAGTGAGCAAATTGGCCATTTTCATGCAATTTTAACCATTCCACACATCTTGTGTTTAGAGCCCATGGAAGCATGAAAATCACTTTAAACATGCTAATTTTAGCTCTAAAACTAATAATCCACCTACAAATGTGAACTGACGTTCAAAAATAAAACATTTGAAAACGGACCATTTTTCACCTTTCTGAAGCATGACGTAATAGGGGGGTGTTATCTCTTTTGTCAAAAATCAGCTGTTTTTGCTTGAACATTAAATGCCTCCAAATGGTATTTAATTCACTTCCCGGGCCCCTGGAAGCATGAAAATCACTTTAAACATGCTAATTTTAGCTCTAAAACTGATGATCCACCTACAAATGTGAACTGAAGTTCAAAAATAAAACATTTGAAAACGGACAATTTTTCACCTTTCTGAAGAATGACGTAATGGGGGGTGTTATCTCTTTTGTCAAAAATCTGCTGTTTTTTCTTGAACATTAAATGCCTCCAAATGGTATTTAATTCACTTTCTGGGGTGAAGAAACACTTTTTGAGACCTCAGAGTGAGCAAATTGGCCATTTTCATGCACTTTTAACCATTCCACAAATCTTGTGTTTAGAGCCCCTGGAAGCATGAAAATCACTTTAAACATGCTAATTTTAGCTCTAAAACTAATAATCCACCTACAAATGTGAACTGACGTTCAAAAATAAAACATTTGAAAACGGACCATTTTTCACCTTTCTGAAGCATGACGTAATGGGGGGGGTGTTATCTCTTTTGTCAAAAATCAGCTGTTTTTGCTTGAACATTAAATGCCTCCAAATGGTATTTAATTCACTTCCCGGGCCCCTGGAAGCATGAAAATCACTTTAAACATGCTAATTTTAGCTCTAAAACTAATAATCCACCTACAAATGTGAACTGACGTTCAAAAATAAAACATTTGAAAACGGACCGTTTTTCACCTTTCTGAAGCATGACGTAATGGGGGGGTGTTATCTCTTTTGTCAAAAATCAGCCGTTTTTGCTTGAACATTAAATGCTTCCAAATGGTATTTAATTCACTTCCCGGGGTGAAGAAACACTTTTTGAGACCTCAGAGTGAGCAAATTGGCCATTTTCATGCACTTTTAACCATTCTACAAATCTTGTTTTTAGAGCCCCTGGAAGCATGAAAATCACTTTAAACATGCTAATTTTAGCTCTAAAACTAATAATCCACCTAGAAATGTGAACTGACATTCAAAAATAAAACATTTGAAAACGGACCATTTTTCACCTTTCTGAAGAATGACGTAATGGGGGGTGTTATCTCTTTTGTCAAAAATAAGCTGTTTTTGCTTGAACATTTAATGCCTCCAAATGGTATTTAATTCACTTCCCGGGGTGAAGAAACACTTTTTGAGACCTCAGAGTGAGCAAATTGGCCATTTTCATGCAATTTTAACCATTCCACACATCTTGTGTTTAGAGCCCATGGAAGCATGAAAATCACTTTAAACATGCTAATTTTAGCTCTAAAACTAATAATCCACCTACAAATGTGAACTGATGTTCAAAAATAAAACATTTGAAAACGGACCATTTTTCACCTTTCTGAAGCATGACGTAATAGGGGGGTGTTATCTCTTTTGTCAAAAATCAGCTGTTTTTGCTTGAACATTAAATGCCTCCAAATGGTATTTAATTCACTTCCCGGGCCCCTGGAAGCATGAAAATCACTTTAAACATGCTAATTTTAGCTCTAAAACTAATAATCCACCTACAAATGTGAACTGACGTTCAAAAATAAAACATTTGAAAACGGACCGTTTTTCACCTTTCTGAAGCATGACGTAATGGGGGGGTGTTATCTCTTTTGTCAAAAATCAGCCGTTTTTGCTTGAACATTAAATGCTTCCAAATGGTATTTAATTCACTTCCCGGGGTGAAGAAACACTTTTTGAGACCTCAGAGTGAGCAAATTGGCCATTTTCATGCACTTTTAACCATTCCACAAATCTTGTTTTTAGAGCCCCTGGAAGCATGAAAATCACTTTAAACATGCCAATTTTAGCTCTAAAACTAATAATCCACCTAGAAATGTGAACTGACATTCAAAAATAAAACATTTGAAAACGGACCATTTTTCACCTTTCTGAAGAATGACGTAATGGGGGGTGTTATCTCTTTTGTCAAAAATAAGATGTTTTTGCTTGAACATTTAATGCCTCCAAATGGTATTTAATTCACTTCCCGGGGTGAAGAAACACTTTTTGAGACCTCAGAGTGAGCAAATTGGCCATTTTCATGCAATTTTAACCATTCCACACATCTTGTGTTTAGAGCCCATGGAAGCATGAAAATCACTTTAAACATGCTAATTTTAGCTCTAAAACTAATAATCCACCTACAAATGTGAACTGACGTTCAAAAATAAAACATTTGAAAACGGACCATTTTTCACCTTTCTGAAGCATGACGTAATGGGGGGGTGTTATCTCTTTTGTCAAAAATCAGCTGTTTTTGCTTGAACATTAAATGCCTCCAAATGGTATTTAATTCACTTCCCGGGCCCCTGGAAGCATGAAAATCACTTTAAACATGCTAATTTTAGCTCTAAAACTAATAATCCACCTACAAATGTGAACTGACGTTCAAAAATAAAACATTTGAAAACGGACCGTTTTTCACCTTTCTGAAGCATGACGTAATGGGGGGGTGTTATCTCTTTTGTCAAAAATCAGCCGTTTTTGCTTGAACATTAAATGCTTCCAAATGGTATTTAATTCACTTCCCGGGGTGAAGAAACACTTTTTGAGACCTCAGAGTGAGCAAATTGGCTATTTTCATGCACTTTTAACCATTCCACAAATCTTGTTTTTAGAGCCCCTGGAAGCATGAAAATCACTTTAAACATGCTAATTTTAGCTCTAAAACTAATAATCCACCTAGAAATGTGAACTGACATTCAAAAATAAAACATTTGAAAACGGACCATTTTTCACCTTTCTGAAGAATGACGTAATGGGGGGTGTTATCTCTTTTGTCAAAAATAAGCTGTTTTTGCTTGAACATTTAATGCCTCCAAATGGTATTTAATTCACTTCCCGGGGTGAAGAAACACTTTTTGAGACCTCAGAGTGAGCAAATTGGCCATTTTCATGCAATTTTAACCATTCCACACATCTTGTGTTTAGAGCCCATGGAAGCATGAAAATCACTTTAAACATGCTAATTTTAGCTCTAAAACTAATAATCCACCTACAAATGTGAACTGACGTTCAAAAATAAAACATTTGAAAACGGACCATTTTTCACCTTTCTGAAGCATGACGTAATAGGGGGGTGTTATCTCTTTTGTCAAAAATCAGCTGTTTTTGCTTGAACATTAAATGCCTCCAAATGGTATTTAATTCACTTCCCGGGCCCCTGGAAGCATGAAAATCACTTTAAACATGCTAATTTTAGCTCTAAAACTGATGATCCACCTACAAATGTGAACTGACGTTCAAAAATAAAACATTTGAAAACGGACAATTTTTCACCTTTCTGAAGAATGACGTAATGGGGGGTGTTATCTCTTTTGTCAAAAATCTGCCGTTTTTTCTTGAACATTAAATGCCTCCAAATGGTATTTAATTCACTTCCCGGGCCCCTGGAAGCATGAAAATCACTTTAAACATGCTAATTTTAGCTCTAAAACTAATAATCCACCTAGAAATGTGAACTGACATTCAAAAATAAAACATTTGAAAACGGACCATTTTTCACCTTTCTGAAGAATGACGTAAAACGGGGATGTTATCTCTTTTGTCAAAAATAAGCTGTTTTTGCTTGAACATTTAATGCCTCCAAATGGTATTTAATTCACTTCCCGGGGTGAAGAAACACTTTTTGAGACCTCAGAGTGAGCAAATTGGCCATTTTCATGCAATTTTAACCATTCCACACATCTTGTGTTTAGAGCCCATGGAAGCATGAAAATCACTTTAAACATGCTAATTTTAGCTCTAAAACTAATAATCCACCTACAAATGTGAACTGACGTTCAAAAATAAAACATTTGAAAACGGACCATTTTTCACCTTTCTGAAGCATGACGTAATAGGGGGGTGTTATCTCTTTTGTCAAAAATCAGCTGTTTTTACTTGAACATTAAATGCCTCCAAATGGTATTTAATTCACTTCCCGGGCCCCTGGAAGCATGAAAATCACTTTAAACATGCTAATTTTTGCTTTAAAACTGATGATCCACCTACAAATGTGAACTGACGTTCAAAAATAAAACATTTGAAAACGGACAATTTTTCACCTTTCTGAAGAATGACGTAATGGGGGGTGTTATCTCTTTTGTCAAAAATCTGCCGTTTTTTCTTGAACATTAAATGCCTCCAAATGGTATTTAATTCACTTTCTGGGGTGAAGAAACACTTTTTGAGACCTCAGAGTGAGCAAATTGGCCATTTTCATGCACTTTTAACCATTCCACAAATCTTGTGTTTAGAGCCCCTGGAAGCATGAAAATCACTTTAAACATGCTAATTTTAGCTCTAAAACTAATAATCCACCTACAAATGTGAACTGACGTTCAAAAATAAAACATTTGAAAACGGACCATTTTTCACCTTTCTGAAGCATGACGTAATGGGGGGGTGTTATCTCTTTTGTCAAAAATCAGCTGTTTTTGCTTGAACATTAAATGCCTCCAAATGGTATTTAATTCACTTCCCGGGCCCCTGGAAGCATGAAAATCACTTTAAACATGCTAATTTTAGCTCTAAAACTAATAATCCACCTACAAATGTGAACTGACGTTCAAAAATAAAACATTTGAAAACGGACCGTTTTTCACCTTTCTGAAGCATGACGTAATGGGGGGGTGTTATCTCTTTTGTCAAAAATCAGCCGTTTTTGCTTGAACATTAAATGCTTCCAAATGGTATTTAATTCACTTCCCGGGGTGAAGAAACACTTTTTGAGACCTCAGAGTGAGCAAATTGGCTATTTTCATGCACTTTTAACCATTCCACAAATCTTGTTTTTAGAGCCCCTGGAAGCATGAAAATCACTTTAAACATGCTAATTTTAGCTCTAAAACTAATAATCCACCTAGAAATGTGAACTGACATTCAAAAATAAAACATTTGAAAACGGACCATTTTTCACCTTTCTGAAGAATGACGTAATGGGGGGTGTTATCTCTTTTGCCAAAAATAAGCTGTTTTTGCTTGAACATTTAATGCCTCCAAATGGTATTTAATTCACTTCCCGGGCCCCTGGAAGCATGAAAATCACTTTAAACATGCTAATTTTAGCTCTAAAACTGATGATCCACCTACAAATGTGAACTGACGTTCAAAAATAAAACATTTGAAAACGGACAATTTTTCACCTTTCTGAAGAATGACGTAATGGGGGGTGTTATCTCTTTTGTCAAAAATCTGCCGTTTTTTCTTGAACATTAAATACCTCCAAATGGTATTTAATTCACTTTCTGGGGTGAAGAAACACTTTTTGAGACCTCAGAGTGAGCAAATTGGCCATTTTCATGCACTTTTAACCATTCCACAAATCTTGTGTTTAGAGCCCCTGGAAGCATGAAAATCACTTTAAACATGCTAATTTTAGCTCTAAAACTAATAATCCACCTACAAATGTGAACTGACGTTCAAAAATAAAACATTTGAAAACGGACCATTTTTTACCTTTCTGAAGCATGACGTAATGGGGGGGTGTTATCTCTTTTGTCAAAAATCAGCTGTTTTTGCTTGAACATTAAATGCCTCCAAATGGTATTTAATTCACTTCCCGGGCCCCTGGAAGCATGAAAATCACTTTAAACATGCTAATTTTAGCTCTAAAACTAATAATCCACCTACAAATGTGAACTGACGTTCAAAAATAAAACATTTGAAAACGGACCGTTTTTCACCTTTCTGAAGCATGACGTAATGGGGGGGTGTTATCTCTTTTGTCAAAAATCAGCCGTTTTTGCTTGAACATTAAATGCTTCCAAATGGTATTTAATTCACTTCCCGGGGTGAAGAAACACTTTTTGAGACCTCAGAGTGAGCAAATTGGCCATTTTCATGCACTTTTAACCATTCCACAAATCTTGTTTTTAGAGCCCCTGGAAGCATGAAAATCACTTTAAACATGCTAATTTTAGCTCTAAAACTAATAATCCACCTAGAAATGTGAACTGACATTCAAAAATAAAACATTTGAAAACGGACCATTTTTCACCTTTCTGAAGAATGACGTAATGGGGCGTGTTATCTCTTTTGTCAAAAATAAGCTGTTTTTGCTTGAACATTTAATGCCTCCAAATGGTATTTAATTCACTTCCCGGGGTGAAGAAACACTTTTTGAGACCTCAGAGTGAGCAAATTGGCCATTTTCATGCAATTTTAACCATTCCACACATCTTGTGTTTAGAGCCCATGGAAGCATGAAAATCACTTTAAACATGCTAATTTTAGCTCTAAAACTAATAATCCACCTACAAATGTGAACTGACGTTCAAAAATAAAACATTTGAAAACGGACCATTTTTCACCTTTCTGAAGCATGACGTAATAGGGGGGTGTTATCTCTTTTGTCAAAAATCAGCTGTTTTTGCTTGAACATTAAATGCCTCCAAATGGTATTTAATTCACTTCCCGGGCCCCTGGAAGCATGAAAATCACTTTAAACATGCTAATTTTAGCTCTAAAACTGATGATCCACCTACAAATGTGAACTGACGTTCAAAAATAAAACATTTGAAAACGGACAATTTTTCACCTTTCTGAAGAATGACGTAATGGGGGTGTTATCTCTTTTGTCAAAAATCTGCCATTTTTTCTTGAACATTAAATGCCTCCAAATGGTATTTAATTCACTTTCTGGGGTGAAGAAACACTTTTTGAGACCTCAGAGTGAGCAAATTGGCCATTTTCATGCACTTTTAACCATTCCACAAATCTTGTGTTTAGAGCCCCTGGAAGCATGAAAATCACTTTAAACATGCTAATTTTAGCTCTAAAACTAATAATCCACCTACAAATGTGAACTGACGTTCAAAAATAAAACATTTGAAAACGGACCATTTTTCACCTTTCTGAAGCATGACGTAATGGTGGGGTGTTATCTCTTTTGTCAAAAATCAGCTGTTTTTGCTTGAACATTAAATGCCTCCAAATGGTATTTAATTCACTTCCCGGGCCCCTGGAAGCATGAAAATCACTTTAAACATGCTAATTTTAGCTCTAAAACTAATAATCCACCTACAAATGTGAACTGACGTTCAAAAATAAAACATTTGAAAACGGACCGTTTTTCACCTTTCTGAAGCATGACGTAATGGGGGGTGTTATCTCTTTTGTCAAAAATCAGCCGTTTTTGCTTGAACATTAAATGCTTCCAAATGGTATTTAATTCACTTCCCGGGGTGAAGAAACACTTTTTGAGACCTCAGAGTGAGCAAATTGGCCATTTTCATGCACTTTTAACCATTCCACAAATCTTGTTTTTAGAGCCCCTGGAAGCATGAAAATCACTTTAAACATGCTAATTTTAGCTCTAAAACTAATAATCCACCTAGAAATGTGAACTGACATTCAAAAATAAAACATTTGAAAACGGACCATTTTTCACCTTTCTGAAGAATGACGTAATGGGGGGTGTTATCTCTTTTGTCAAAAATAAGCTGTTTTTGCTTGAACATTTAATGCCTCCAAATGGTATTTAATTCACTTCCCGGGGTGAAGAAACACTTTTTGAGACCTCAGAGTGAGCAAATTGGCCATTTTCATGCAATTTTAACCATTCCACACATCTTGTGTTTAGAGCCCATGGAAGCATGAAAATCACTTTAAACATGCTAATTTTAGCTCTAAAACTAATAATCCACCTACAAATGTGAACTGACGTTCAAAAATAAAACATTTGAAAACGGACCATTTTTCACCTTTCTGAAGCATGACGTAATAGGGGGGTGTTATCTCTTTTGTCAAAAATCAGCTGTTTTTGCTTGAACATTAAATGCCTCCAAATGGTATTTAATTCACTTCCCGGGCCCCTGGAAGCATGAAAATCACTTTAAACATGCTAATTTTAGCTCTAAAACTGATGATCCACCTACAAATGTGAACTGACGTTCAAAAATAAAACATTTGAAAACGGACAATTTTTCACCTTTCTGAAGAATGACGTAATGGGGGATGTTATCTCTTTTGTCAAAAATCTGCCGTTTTTTCTTGAACATTAAATGCCTCCAAATGGTATTTAATTCACTTTCTGGGGTGAAGAAACACTTTTTGAGACCTCAGAGTGAGCAAATTGGCCATTTTCATGCACTTTTAACCATTCCACAAATCTTGTGTTTAGAGCCCCTGGAAGCATGAAAATCACTTTAAACATGCTAATTTTAGCTCTAAAACTAATAATCCACCTACAAATGTGAACTGACGTTCAAAAATAAAACATTTGAAAACGGACCATTTTTCACCTTTCTGAAGCATGACGTAATGGGGGGGTGTTATCTCTTTTGTCAAAAATCAGCTGTTTTTGCTTGAACATTAAATGCCTCCAAATGGTATTTAATTCACTTCCCGGGCCCCTGGAAGCATGAAAATCACTTTAAACATGCTAATTTTAGCTCTAAAACTAATAATCCACCTACAAATGTGAACTGACGTTCAAAAATAAAACATTTGAAAACGGACCGTTTTTCACCTTTCTGAAGCATGACGTAATGGGGGGGTGTTATCTCTTTTGTCAAAAATCAGCCGTTTTTGCTTGAACATTAAATGCTTCCAAATGGTATTTAATTCACTTCCCGGGGTGAAGAAACACTTTTTGAGACCTCAGAGTGAGCAAATTGGCCATTTTCATGCACTTTTAACCATTCCACAAATCTTGTTTTTAGAGCCCCTGGAAGCATGAAAATCACTTTAAACATGCTAATTTTAGCTCTAAAACTAATAATCCACCTAGAAATGTGAACTGACATTCAAAAATAAAACATTTGAAAACGGACCATTTTTCACCTTTCTGAAGAATGACGTAATGGGGGGTGTTATCTCTTTTGTCAAAAATAAGCTGTTTTTGCTTGAACATTTAATGCCTCCAAATGGTATTTAATTCACTTCCCGGGGTGAAGAAACACTTTTTGAGACCTCAGAGTGAGCAAATTGGCCATTTTCATGCAATTTTAACCATTCCACACATCTTGTGTTTAGAGCCCATGGAAGCATGAAAATCACTTTAAACATGCTAATTTTAGCTCTAAAACTAATAATCCACCTACAAATGTGAACTGACGTTCAAAAATAAAACATTTGAAAACGGACCATTTTTCACCTTTCTGAAGCATGACGTAATAGGGGGGTGTTATCTCTTTTGTCAAAAATCAGCTGTTTTTGCTTGAACATTAAATGCCTCCAAATGGTATTTAATTCACTTCCCGGGCCCCTGGAAGCATGAAAATCATTTTAAACATGCTAATTTTAGCTCTAAAACTGATGATCCACCTACAAATGTGAACTGACGTTCAAAAATAAAACATTTGAAAACGGACAATTTTTCACCTTTCTGAAGAATGACGTAATGGGGGGTGTTATCTCTTTTGTCAAAAATCTGCCGTTTTTTCTTGAACATTAAATGCCTCCAAATGGTATTTAATTTACTTTCTGGGGTGAAGAAACACTTTTTGAGACCTCAGAGTGAGCAAATTGGCCATTTTCATGCACTTTTAACCATTCCACAAATCTTGTGTTTAGAGCCCCTGGAAGCATGAAAATCACTTTAAACATGCTAATTTTAGCTCTAAAACTAATAATCCACCTACAAATGTGAACTGACGTTCAAAAATAAAACATTTGAAAACGGACCATTTTTCACCTTTCTGAAGCATGACGTAATGGGGGGGTGTTATCTCTTTTGTCAAAAATCAGCTGTTTTGCTTGAACATTAAATGCCTCCAAATGGTATTTAATTCACTTCCCGGGCCCGTGGAAGCATGAAAATCACTTTAAACATGCTAATTTTAGCTCTAAAACTAATAATCCACCTACAAATGTGAACTGACGTTCAAAAATAAAACATTTGAAAACGGACCGTTTTTCACCTTTCTGAAGCATGACGTAATGGGGGGGTGTTATCTCTTTTGTCAAAAATCAGCCGTTTTTGCTTGAACATTAAATGCTTCCAAATGGTGTTTAATTCACTTCCCGGGGTGAAGAAACACTTTTTGAGACCTCAGAGTGAGCAAATTGGCCATTTTCATGCACTTTTAACCATTCCACAAATCTTGTTTTTAGAGCCCCTGGAAGCATGAAAATCACTTTAAACATGCTAATTTTAGCTCTAAAACTAATAATCCACCTAGAAATGTGAACTGACATTCAAAAATAAAACATTTGAAAACGGACCATTTTTCACCTTTCTGAAGAATGACATAATGGGGGGTGTTATCTCTTTTGTCAAAAATAAGCTGTTTTTGCTTGAACATTTAATGCCTCCAAATGGTATTTAATTCACTTCCCGGGGTGAAGAAACACTTTTTGAGACCTCAGAGTGAGCAAATTGGCCATTTTCATGCAATTTTAACCATTCCACACATCTTGTGTTTAGAGCCCATGGAAGCATGAAAATCACTTTAAACATGCTAATTTTAGCTCTAAAACTAATAATCCACCTACAAATGTGAACTGACGTTCAAAAATAAAACATTTGAAAACGGACCATTTTTCACCTTTCTGAAGCATGACGTAATAGGGGGGTGTTATCTCTTTTGTCAAAAATCAGCTGTTTTTGCTTGAACATTAAATGCCTCCAAATGGTATTTAATTCACTTCCCGGGCCCCTGGAAGCATGAAAATCACTTTAAACATGCTAATTTTAGCTCTAAAACTGATGATCCACCTACAAATGTGAACTGACGTTCAAAAATAAAACATTTGAAAACGGACAATTTTTCACCTTTCTGAAGAATGACGTAATGGGGGTTGTTATCTCTTTTGTCAAAAATCTGCCGTTTTTTCTTGAACATTAAATGCCTCCAAATGGTATTTAATTCACTTTCTGGGGTGAAGAAACACTTTTTGAGACCTCAGAGTGAGCAAATTGGCCATTTTCATGCACTTTTAACCATTCCACAAATCTTGTGTTTAGAGCCCCTGGAAGCATGAAAATCACTTTAAACATGCTAATTTTAGCTCTAAAACTAATAATCCACCTACAAATGTGAACTGACGTTCAAAAATAAAACATTTGAAAACGGACCATTTTTCACCTTTCTGAAGCATGACGTAATGGGGGGGTGTTATCTCTTTTGTCAAAAATCAGCTGTTTTTGCTTGAACATTAAATGCCTCCAAATGGTATTTAATTCACTTCCCGGGCCCCTGGAAGCATGAAAATCACTTTAAACATGCTAATTTTAGCTCTAAAACTAATAATCCACCTACAAATGTGAACTGACGTTCAAAAATAAAACATTTGAAAACGGACCGTTTTTCACCTTTCTGAAGCATGACGTAATGGGGGGGTGTTATCTCTTTTGTCAAAAATCAGCCGTTTTTGCTTGAACATTAAATGCTTCCAAATGGTATTTAATTCACTTCCCGGGGTGAAGAAACACTTTTTGAGACCTCAGAGTGAGCAAATTGGCCATTTTCATGCACTTTTAACCATTCCACAAATCTTGTTTTTAGAGCCCCTGGAAGCATGAAAATCACTTTAAACATGCTAATTTTAGCTCTAAAACTAATAATCCACCTAGAAATGTGAACTGACATTCAAAAATAAAACATTTGAAAACGGACCATTTTTCACCTTTCTGAAGAATGACGTAATGGGGGGTGTTATCTCTTTTGTCAAAAATAAGCTGTTTTTGCTTGAACATTTAATGCCTCCAAATGGTATTTAATTCACTTCCCGGGGTGAAGAAACACTTTTTGAGACCTCAGAGTGAGCAAATTGGCCATTTTCATGCAATTTTAACCATTCCACACATCTTGTGTTTAGAGCCCATGGAAGCATGAAAATCACTTTAAACATGCTAATTTTAGCTCTAAAACTAATAATCCACCTACAAATGTGAACTGACGTTCAAAAATAAAACATTTGAAAACGGACCATTTTTCACCTTTCTGAAGCATGACGTAATAGGGGGGTGTTATCTCTTTTGTCAAAAATCAGCTGTTTTTGCTTGAACATTAAATGCCTCCAAATGGTATTTAATTCACTTCCCGGGCCCCTGGAAGCATGAAAATCACTTTAAACATGCTAATTTTAGCTCTAAAACTGATGATCCACCTACAAATGTGAACTGACGTTCAAAAATAAAACATTTGAAAACGGACAATTTTTCACCTTTCTGAAGAATGACGTAATGGGGGATGTTATCTCTTTTGTCAAAAATCTGCCGTTTTTTCTTGAACATTAAATGCCTCCAAATGGTATTTAATTCACTTTCTGGGGTGAAGAAACACTTTTTGAGACCTCAGAGTGAGCAAATTGGCCATTTTCATGCACTTTTAACCATTCCACAAATCTTGTGTTTAGAGCCCCTGGAAGCATGAAAATCACTTTAAACATGCTAATTTTAGCTCTAAAACTAATAATCCACCTACAAATGTGAACTGACGTTCAAAAATAAAACATTTGAAAACGGACCATTTTTCACCTTTCTGAAGCATGACGTAATGGGGGGGTGTTATCTCTTTTGTCAAAAATCAGCTGTTTTTGCTTGAACATTAAATGCCTCCAAATGGTATTTAATTCACTTCCCGGGCCCCTGGAAGCATGAAAATCACTTTAAACATGCTAATTTTAGCTCTAAAACTAATAATCCACCTACAAATGTGAACTGACGTTCAAAAATAAAACATTTGAAAACGGACCGTTTTTCACCTTTCTGAAGCATGACGTAATGGGGGGGTGTTATCTCTTTTGTCAAAAATCAGCCGTTTTTGCTTGAACATTAAATGCTTCCAAATGGTATTTAATTCACTTCCCGGGGTGAAGAAACACTTTTTGAGACCTCAGAGTGAGCAAATTGGCCATTTTCATGCACTTTTAACCATTCCACAAATCTTGTTTTTAGAGCCCCTGGAAGCATGAAAATCACTTTAAACATGCTAATTTTAGCTCTAAAACTAATAATCCACCTAGAAATGTGAACTGACATTCAAAAATAAAACATTTGAAAACGGACCATTTTTCACCTTTCTGAAGAATGACGTAATGGGGGGTGTTATCTCTTTTGTCAAAAATAAGCTGTTTTTGCTTGAACATTTAATGCCTCCAAATGGTATTTAATTCACTTCCCGGGGTGAAGAAACACTTTTTGAGACCTCAGAGTGAGCAAATTGGCCATTTTCATGCAATTTTAACCATTCCACACATCTTGTGTTTAGAGCCCATGGAAGCATGAAAATCACTTTAAACATGCTAATTTTAGCTCTAAAACTAATAATCCACCTACAAATGTGAACTGACGTTCAAAAATAAAACATTTGAAAACGGACCATTTTTCACCTTTCTGAAGCATGACGTAATAGGGGGGTGTTATCTCTTTTGTCAAAAATCAGCTGTTTTTGCTTGAACATTAAATGCCTCCAAATGGTATTTAATTCACTTCCCGGGCCCCTGGAAGCATGAAAATCATTTTAAACATGCTAATTTTAGCTCTAAAACTGATGATCCACCTACAAATGTGAACTGACGTTCAAAAATAAAACATTTGAAAACGGACAATTTTTCACCTTTCTGAAGAATGACGTAATGGGGGGTGTTATCTCTTTTGTCAAAAATCTGCCGTTTTTTCTTGAACATTAAATGCCTCCAAATGGTATTTAATTTACTTTCTGGGGTGAAGAAACACTTTTTGAGACCTCAGAGTGAGCAAATTGGCCATTTTCATGCACTTTTAACCATTCCACAAATCTTGTGTTTAGAGCCCCTGGAAGCATGAAAATCACTTTAAACATGCTAATTTTAGCTCTAAAACTAATAATCCACCTACAAATGTGAACTGACGTTCAAAAATAAAACATTTGAAAACGGACCATTTTTCACCTTTCTGAAGCATGACGTAATGGGGGGGTGTTATCTCTTTTGTCAAAAATCAGCTGTTTTGCTTGAACATTAAATGCCTCCAAATGGTATTTAATTCACTTCCCGGGCCCGTGGAAGCATGAAAATCACTTTAAACATGCTAATTTTAGCTCTAAAACTAATAATCCACCTACAAATGTGAACTGACGTTCAAAAATAAAACATTTGAAAACGGACCGTTTTTCACCTTTCTGAAGCATGACGTAATGGGGGGGTGTTATCTCTTTTGTCAAAAATCAGCCGTTTTTGCTTGAACATTAAATGCTTCCAAATGGTATTTAATTCACTTCCCGGGGTGAAGAAACACTTTTTGAGACCTCAGAGTGAGCAAATTGGCCATTTTCATGCACTTTTAACCATTCCACAAATCTTGTTTTTAGAGCCCCTGGAAGCATGAAAATCACTTTAAACATGCTAATTTTAGCTCTAAAACTAATAATCCACCTAGAAATGTGAACTGACATTCAAAAATAAAACATTTGAAAACGGACCATTTTTCACCTTTCTGAAGAATGACATAATGGGGGGTGTTATCTCTTTTGTCAAAAATAAGCTGTTTTTGCTTGAACATTTAATGCCTCCAAATGGTATTTAATTCACTTCCCGGGGTGAAGAAACACTTTTTGAGACCTCAGAGTGAGCAAATTGGCCATTTTCATGCAATTTTAACCATTCCACACATCTTGTGTTTAGAGCCCATGGAAGCATGAAAATCACTTTAAACATGCTAATTTTAGCTCTAAAACTAATAATCCACCTACAAATGTGAACTGACGTTCAAAAATAAAACATTTGAAAACGGACCATTTTTCACCTTTCTGAAGCATGACGTAATAGGGGGGTGTTATCTCTTTTGTCAAAAATCAGCTGTTTTTGCTTGAACATTAAATGCCTCCAAATGGTATTTAATTCACTTCCCGGGCCCCTGGAAGCATGAAAATCACTTTAAACATGCTAATTTTAGCTCTAAAACTGATGATCCACCTACAAATGTGAACTGACGTTCAAAAATAAAACATTTGAAAACGGACAATTTTTCACCTTTCTGAAGAATGACGTAATGGGGGTTGTTATCTCTTTTGTCAAAAATCTGCCGTTTTTTCTTGAACATTAAATGCCTCCAAATGGTATTTAATTCACTTTCTGGGGTGAAGAAACACTTTTTGAGACCTCAGAGTGAGCAAATTGGCCATTTTCATGCACTTTTAACCATTCCACAAATCTTGTGTTTAGAGCCCCTGGAAGCATGAAAATCACTTTAAACATGCTAATTTTAGCTCTAAAACTAATAATCCACCTACAAATGTGAACTGACGTTCAAAAATAAAACATTTGAAAACGGACCATTTTTCACCTTTCTGAAGCATGACGTAATGGGGGGGTGTTATCTCTTTTGTCAAAAATCAGCTGTTTTTGCTTGAACATTAAATGCCTCCAAATGGTATTTAATTCACTTCCCGGGCCCCTGGAAGCATGAAAATCACTTTAAACATGCTAATTTTAGCTCTAAAACTAATAATCCACCTACAAATGTGAACTGACGTTCAAAAATAAAACATTTGAAAACGGACCGTTTTTCACCTTTCTGAAGCATGACGTAATGGGGGGGTGTTATCTCTTTTGTCAAAAATCAGCCGTTTTTGCTTGAACATTAAATGCTTCCAAATGGTATTTAATTCACTTCCCGGGGTGAAGAAACACTTTTTGAGACCTCAGAGTGAGCAAATTGGCCATTTTCATGCACTTTTAACCATTCCACAAATCTTGTTTTTAGAGCCCCTGGAAGCATGAAAATCACTTTAAACATGCTAATTTTAGCTCTAAAACTAATAATCCACCTAGAAATGTGAACTGACATTCAAAAATAAAACATTTGAAAACGGACCATTTTTCACCTTTCTGAAGAATGACGTAATGGGGGGTGTTATCTCTTTTGTCAAAAATAAGCTGTTTTTGCTTGAACATTTAATGCCTCCAAATGGTATTTAATTCACTTCCCGGGGTGAAGAAACACTTTTTGAGACCTCAGAGTGAGCAAATTGGCCATTTTCATGCAATTTTAACCATTCCACACATCTTGTGTTTAGAGCCCATGGAAGCATGAAAATCACTTTAAACATGCTAATTTTAGCTCTAAAACTAATAATCCACCTACAAATGTGAACTGACGTTCAAAAATAAAACATTTGAAAACGGACCATTTTTCACCTTTCTGAAGCATGACGTAATAGGGGGGTGTTATCTCTTTTGTCAAAAATCAGCTGTTTTTGCTTGAACATTAAATGCCTCCAAATGGTATTTAATTCACTTCCCGGGCCCCTGGAAGCATGAAAATCACTTTAAACATGCTAATTTTAGCTCTAAAACTGACGATCCACCTACAAATGTGAACTGACGTTCAAAAATAAAACATTTGAAAACGGACAATTTTTCACCTTTCTGAAGAATGACGTAATGGGGGGTGTTATCTCTTTTGTCAAAAATCTGCTGTTTTTTCTTGAACATTAAATGCCTCCAAATGGTATTTAATTCACTTTCTGGGGTGAAGAAACACTTTTTGAGACCTCAGAGTGAGCAAATTGGCCATTTTCATGCACTTTTAACCATTCCACAAATCTTGTGTTTAGAGCCCCTGGAAGCATGAAAATCACTTTAAACATGCTAATTTTAGCTCT
Source organism: Lissotriton helveticus (assembly GCF_964261635.1). Lineage (NCBI taxonomy): Eukaryota > Metazoa > Chordata > Amphibia > Caudata > Salamandridae > Lissotriton > Lissotriton helveticus. The sequence continues at coordinate 206,115 of NW_027611949.1, forward strand.
AAAACTAATAATCCACCTACAAATGTGAACTGACGTTCAAAAATAAAACATTTGAAAACGGACCATTTTTCACCTTTCTGAAGCATGACGTAATGGGGGGGTGTTATCTCTTTTGTCAAAAATCAGCTGTTTTTGCTTGAACATTAAATGCCTCCAAATGGTATTTAATTCACTTCCAGGGCCCCTGGAAGCATGAAAATCACTTTAAACATGCTAATTTTAGCTCTAAAACTAATAATCCACCTACAAATGTGAACTGACGTTCAAAAATAAAACATTTGAAAACGGACCGTTTTTCACCTTTCTGAAGCATGACGTAATGGGGGGGTGTTATCTCTTTTGTCAAAAATCAGCCGTTTTTGCTTGAACATTAAATGCTTCCAAATGGTATTTAATTCACTTCCCGGGGTGAAGAAACACTTTTTGAGACCTCAGAGTGAGCAAATTGGCCATTTTCATGCACTTTTAACCATTCCACAAATCTTGTTTTTAGAGCCCCTGGAAGCATGAAAATCACTTTAAACATGCTAATTTTAGCTCTAAAACTAATAATCCACCTAGAAATGTGAACTGACATTCAAAAATAAAACATTTGAAAATGGACCATTTTTCACCTTTCTGAAGAATGACGTAATGGGGGGTGTTATCTCTTTTGTCAAAAATAAGCTGTTTTTGCTTGAACATTTAATGCCTCCAAATGGTATTTAATTCACTTCCCGGGGTGAAGAAACACTTTTTGAGACCTCAGAGTGAGCAAATTGGCCATTTTCATGCAATTTTAACCATTCCACACATCTTGTGTTTAGAGCCCATGGAAGCATGAAAATCACTTTAAACATGCTAATTTTAGCTCTAAAACTAATAATCCACCTACAAATGTGAACTGACGTTCAAAAATAAAACATTTGAAAACGGACCATTTTTCACCTTTCTGAAGCATGACGTAATAGGGGGGTGTTATCTCTTTTGTCAAAAATCAGCTGTTTTTGCTTGAACATTAAATGCCTCCAAATGGTATTTAATTCACTTCCCGGGCCCCTGGAAGCATGAAAATCACTTTAAACATGCTAATTTTAGCTCTAAAACTGATGATCCACCTACAAATGTGAACTGACGTTCAAAAATAAAACATTTGAAAACGGACAATTTTTCACCTTTCTGAAGAATGACGTAATGGGGTGTTTTATCTCTTTTGTCAAAAATCTGCAGTTTTTTCTTGAACATTAAATGCCTCCAAATGGTATTTAATTCACTTTCTGGGGTGAAGAAACACTTTTTGAGACCTCAGAGTGAGCAAATTGGGCATTTTCATGCACTTTTAACCATTCCACAAATCTTGTGTTTAGAGCCCCTGGAAGCATGAAAATCACTTTAAACATGCTAATTTTAGCTCTAAAACTAATAATCCACCTACAAATGTGAACTGACGTTCAAAAATAAAACATTTGAAAACGGACCGTTTTTCACCTTTCTGAAGCATGACGTAATGGGGGGGTGTTATCTCTTTTGTCAAAAATCAGCCGTTTTTGCTTGAACATTAAATGCTTCCAAATGGTATTTAATTCACTTCCCGGGGTGAAGAAACACTTTTTGAGACCTCAGAGTGAGCAAATTGGCCATTTTCATGCACTTTTAACCATTCCACAAATCTTGTTTTTAGAGCCCCTGGAAGCATGAAAATCACTTTAAACATGCTAATTTTAGCTCTAAAACTAATAATCCACCTAGAAATGTGAACTGACATTCAAAAATAAAACATTTGAAAACGGACCATTTTTCACCTTTCTGAAGAATGACGTAATGGGGGGTGTTATCTCTTTTGTCAAAAATAAGCTGTTTTTGCTTGAACATTTAATGCCTCCAAATGGTATTTAATTCACTTCCCGGGGTGAAGAAACACTTTTTGAGACCTCAGAGTGAGCAAATTGGCCATTTTCATGCAATTTTAACCATTCCACACATCTTGTGTTTAGAGCCCATGGAAGCATGAAAATCACTTTAAACATGCTAATTTTAGCTCTAAAACTAATAATCCACCTACAAATGTGAACTGACGTTCAAAAATAAAACATTTGAAAACGGACCATTTTTCACCTTTCTGAAGCATGACGTAATAGGGGGGTGTTATCTCTTTTGTCAAAAATCAGCTGTTTTTGCTTGAACATTAAATGCCTCCAAATGGTATTTAATTCACTTCCCGGGCCCCTGGAAGCATGAAAATCACTTTAAACATGCTAATTTTAGCTCTAAAACTGATGATCCACCTACAAATGTGAACTGACGTTCAAAAATAAAACATTTGAAAACGGACAATTTTTCACCTTTCTGAAGAATGACGTAATGGGGGGTGTTATCTCTTTTGTCAAAAATCTACCGTTTTTTCTTGAACATTAAATGCCTCCAAATGGTATTTAATTCACTTTCTGGGGTGAAGAAACACTTTTTGAGACCTCAGAGTGAGCAAATTGGCCATTTTCATGTACTTTTAACCATTCCACAAATCTTGTGTTTAGAGCCCCTGGAAGCATGAAAATCACTTTAAACATGCTAATTTTAGCTCTAAAACTAATAATCCACCTACAAATGTGAACTGACGTTCAAAAATAAAACATTTGAAAACGGACCATTTTTCACCTTTCTGAAGCATGACGTAATGGGGGGGTGTTATCTCTTTTGTCAAAAATCAGCTGTTTTTGCTTGAACATTAAATGCCTCCAAATGGTATTTAATTCACTTCCCGGGCCCCTGGAAGCATGAAAATCACTTTAAACATGCTAATTTTAGCTCTAAAACTAATAATCCACCTACAAATGTGAACTGACGTTCAAAAATAAAACATTTGAAAACGGACCGTTTTTCACCTTTCTGAAGCATGACGTAATGGGGGGGTGTTATCTCTTTTGTCAAAAATCAGCCGTTTTTGCTTGAACATTAAATGCTTCCAAATGGTATTTAATTCACTTCCCGGGGTGAAGAAACACTTTTTGAGACCTCAGAGTGAGCAAATTGGCCATTTTCATGCACTTTTAACCATTCCACAAATCTTGTTTTTAGAGCCCCTGGAAGCATGAAAATCACTTTAAACATGCTAATTTTAACTCTAAAACTAATAATCCACCTAGAAATGTGAACTGACATTCAAAAATAAAACATTTGAAAACGGACCATTTTTCACCTTTCTGAAGAATGACGTAATGGGGGGTGTTATCTCTTTTGTCAAAAATAAGCTGTTTTTGCTTGAACATTAAATGCCTCCAAATGGTATTTAATTCACTTCCCGGGCCCCTGGAAGCATGAAAATCACTTTAAACATGCTAATTTTAGCTCTAAAACTGATGATCCACCTACAAATGTGAACTGACGTTCAAAAATAAAACATTTGAAAACGGACAATTTTTCACCTTTCTGAAGAATGACGTAATGGGGGGTGTTATCTCTTTTGTCAAAAATCTGCCGTTTTTTCTTGAACATTAAATGCCTCCAAATGGTATTTAATTCACTTTCTGGGGTGAAGAAACACTTTTTGAGACCTCAGAGTGAGCAAATTGGCCATTTTCATGCACTTTTAACCATTCCACAAATCTTGTGTTTAGAGCCCCTGGAAGCATGAAAATCACTTTAAACATGCTAATTTTAGCTCTAAAACTAATAATCCACCTACAAATGTGAACTGACGTTCAAAAATAAAACATTTGAAAACGGACCATTTTTCACCTTTCTGAAGCATGACGTAATGGGGGGGTGTTATCTCTTTTGTCAAAAATCAGCTGTTTTTGCTTGTACATTAAATGCCTCCAAATGGTATTTAATTCACTTCCCGGGCCCCTGGAAGCATGAAAATCACTTTAAACATGCTAATTTTAGCTCTAAAACTAATAATCCACCTACAAATGTGAACTGACGTTCAAAAATAAAACATTTGAAAACGGACCGTTTTTCACCTTTCTGAAGCATGACGTAATGGGGGGGTGTTATCTCTTTTGTCAAAAATCAGCCGTTTTTGCTTGAACATTAAATGCTTCCAAATGGTATTTAATTCACTTCCCGGGGTGAAGAAACACTTTTTGAGACCTCAGAGTGAGCAAATTGGCCATTTTCATGCACTTTTAACCATTCCACAAATCTTGTTTTTAGAGCCCCTGGAAGCATGAAAATCACTTTAAACATGCTAATTTTAGCTCTAAAACTAATAATCCACCTAGAAATGTGAACTGACATTCAAAAATAAAACATTTGAAAACGGACCATTTTTCACCTTTCTGAAGAATGACGAAATGGGGGTGTTATCTCTTTTGTCAAAAATAAGCTGTTTTTGCTTGAACATTTAATGCCTCCAAATGGTATTTAATTCACTTCCCGGGGTGAAGAAACACTTTTTGAGACCTCAGAGTGAGCAAATTGGCCATTTTCATGCAATTTTAACCATTCCACACATCTTGTGTTTAGAGCCCATGGAAGCATGAAAATCACTTTAAACATGCTAATTTTAGCTCTAAAACTAATAATCCACCTACAAATGTGAACTGACGTTCAAAAATAAAACATTTGAAAACGGACCATTTTTCACCTTTCTGAAGCATGACGTAATAGGGGGGTGTTATCTCTTTTGTCAAAAATCAGCTGTTTTTGCTTGAACATTAAATGCCTCCAAATGGTATTTAATTCACTTCCCGGGCCCCTGGAAGCATGAAAATCACTTTAAACATGCTAATTTTAGCTCTAAAACTGATGATCCACCTACAAATGTGAACTGACGTTCAAAAATAAAACATTTGAAAACGGACAATTTTTCACCTTTCTGAAGAATGACGTAATGGGGGGTGTTATCTCTTTTGTCAAAAATCTGCTGTTTTTTCTTGAACATTAAATGCCTCCAAATGGTATTTAATTCACTTTCTGGGGTGAAGAAACACTTTTTGAGACCTCAGAGTGAGCAAATTGGCCATTTTCATGCACTTTTAACCATTCCACAAATCTTGTGTTTAGAGCCCCTGGAAGCATGAAAATCACTTTAAACATGCTAATTTTAGCTCTAAAACTAATAATCCACCTACAAATGTGAACTGACGTTCAAAAATAAAACATTTGAAAACGGACCATTTTTCACCTTTCTGAAGCATGACGTAATGGGGGGGTGTTATCTCTTTTGTCAAAAATCAGCTGTTTTTGCTTGAACATTAAATGCCTCCAAATGGTATTTAATTCACTTCCCGGGCCCCTGGAAGCATGAAAATCACTTTAAACATGCTAATTTTAGCTCTAAAACTAATAATCCACCTACAAATGTGAACTGACGTTCAAAAATAAAACATTTGAAAACGGACCGTTTTTCACCTTTCTGAAGCATGACGTAATGGGGGGTGTTATCTCTTTTGTCAAAAATCAGCCGTTTTTGCTTGAACATTAAATGCTTCCAAATGGTATTTAATTCACTTCCCGGGGTGAAGAAACACTTTTTGAGACCTCAGAGTGAGCAAATTGGCCATTTTCATGCACTTTTAACCATTCCACAAATCTTGTTTTTAGAGCCCCTGGAAGCATGAAAATCACTTTAAACATGCTAATTTTAGCTCTAAAACTAATAATCCACCTAGAAATGTGAACTGACATTCAAAAATAAAACATTTGAAAACGGACCATTTTTCACCTTTCTGAAGAATGACGTAATGGGGGGTGTTATCTCTTTTGTCAAAAATAAGCTGTTTTTGCTTGAACATTTAATGCCTCCAAATGGTATTTAATTCACTTCCCGGGGTGAAGAAACACTTTTTGAGACCTCAGAGTGAGCAAATTGGCCATTTTCATGCAATTTTAACCATTCCACACATCTTGTGTTTAGAGCCCATGGAAGCATGAAAATCACTTTAAACATGCTAATTTAAGCTCTAAAACTAATAATCCACCTACAAATGTGAACTGACGTTCAAAAATAAAACATTTGAAAACGGACCATTTTTCACCTTTCTGAAGCATGACGTAATGGGGGGGGTGTTATCTCTTTTGTCAAAAATCAGCTGTTTTTGTTTGAACATTAAATGCATCCAAATGGTATTTAATTCACTTCCCGGGCCCCTGGAAGCATGAAAATCACTTTAAACATGCTAATTTTAGCTCTAAAACTAATAATCCACCTACAAATGTGAACTGACGTTCAAAAATAAAACATTTGAAAACGGACCATTTTTCACCTTTCTGAAGAATGACATAATGGGGGGGGTGTTATCTCTGTTGTCAAAAATCAGCTGTTTTTGCTTGAACATTAAATGCCTCCAAATGGTATTTAATTCACTTCCCGGGGTGAAGAAACACTTTTTGAGACCTTAGAGTGAGCAAATTGGCCATTTTCATGCACTTTTAACCATTCCACAAATCTTGTGTTTAGAGCCCCTGGAAGCATGAAAATCACTTTAAACATGCTAATTTTAGCTCTAAAACTAATAATCCACCTACAAATGTGAACTGACGTTCAAAAATAAAACATTTGAAAACGGACCATTTTTCACCTTTGTGAAGCATGACGTAATGGGGGATGTTATCTCTTTTGTCAAAAATCAGCCGTTTTTGCTTGAACATTAAATGCCTCCAAATGGTATTTAATTCACTTCCCGGGGTGAAGAAACACTTTTTGAGACCTCAGAGTGAGCAAATTGGCCATTTTCATGCACTTTTAACCATTCCACAAATCTTGTGTTTAGAGCCCCTGGAAGCATGAAAATCACTTTAAACATGCTAATTTTAGCTCTAAAACTAATAATCCACCTACAAATGTGAACTGACGTTCAAAAATAAAACATTTGAAAACGGACCATTTTTCACCTTTCTGAAGCATGACGTAATAGGGGGGTGTTATCTCTTTTGTCAAAAATCAGCTGTTTTTGCTTGAACATTAAATGCCTCCAAATGGTATTTAATTCACTTCCCGGGCCCCTGGAAGCATGAAAATCACTTTAAACATGCTAATTTTAGCTCTAAAACTGATGATCCACCTACAAATGTGAACTGACGTTCAAAAATAAAACATTTGAAAACGGACAATTTTTCACCTTTCTGAAGAATGACGTAATGGGGGGTGTTATCTCTTTTGTCAAAAATCTGCCGTTTTTTCTTGAACATTAAATGCCTCCAAATGGTATTTAATTCACTTTCTGGGGTGAAGAAACACTTTTTGAGACCTCAGAGTGAGCAAATTGGCCATTTTCATGCACTTTTAACCATTCCACAAATCTTGTGTTTAGAGCCCCTGGAAGCATGAAAATCACTTTAAACGTGCTAATTTTAGCTCTAAAACTAATAATCCACCTACAAATGTGAACTGACGTTCAAAAATAAAACATTTGAAAACGGACCATTTTTCACCTTTCTGAAGCATGACGTAATGGGGGGGTGTTATCTCTTTTGTCAAAAATCAGCTGTTTTTGCTTGAACATTAAATGCCTCCAAATGGTATTTAATTCACTTCCCGGGCCCCTGGAAGCATGAAAATCACTTTAAACATGCTAATTTTAGCTCTAAAACTAATAATCCACCTACAAATGTGAACTGACGTTCAAAAATAAAACATTTGAAAACGGACCGTTTTTCACCTTTCTGAAGCATGACGTAATGGGGGGGTGTTATCTCTTTTGTCAAAAATCTGCCGTTTTTGCTTGAACATTAAATGCTTCCAAATGGTATTTAATTCACTTCCCGGGGTGAAGAAACACTTTTTGAGACCTCAGAGTGAGCAAATTGGCCATTTTCATGCACTTTTAACCATTCCACAAATCTTGTTTTTAGAGCCCCTGGAAGCATGAAAATCACTTTAAACATGCTAATTTTAGCTCTAAAACTAATAATCCACCTAGAAATGTGAACTGACATTCAAAAATAAAACATTTGAAAACGGACCATTTTTCACCTTTCTGAAGAATGACGTAATGGGGGGTGTTGTCTCTTTTGTCAAAAATAAGCTGTTTTTGCTTGAACATTTAATGCCTCCAAATGGTATTTAATTCACTTCCCGGGGTGAAGAAACACTTTTTGAGACCTCAGAGTGAGCAAATTGGCCATTTTCATGCAATTTTAACCATTCCACACATCTTGTGTTTAGAGCCCATGGAAGCATGAAAATCACTTTAAACATGCTAATTTTAGCTCTAAAACTAATAATCCACCTATAAATGTGAACTGACGTTCAAAAATAAAACATTTGAAAACGGACCATTTTTCATCTTTCTGAAGCATGACGTAATAGGGGGGTGTTATCTCTTTTGTCAAAAATCAGCTGTTTTTGCTTGAACATTAAATGCCTCCAAATGGTATTTAATTCACTTCCCGGGCCCCTGGAAGCATGAAAATCACTTTAAACATGCTAATTTTAGCTCTAAAACTGATGATCCACCTACAAATGTGAACTGACGTTCAAAAATAAAACATTTGAAAACTGACAATTTTTTACCTTTCTGAAGAATGACGTAATGGGGGGTGTTATCTCTTTTGTCAAAAATCTGCCGTTTTTTCTTGAACATTAAATGCCTCCAAATGGTATTTAATTCACTTTCTGGGGTGAAGAAACACTTTTTGAGACCTCAGAGTGAGCAAATTGGCCATTTTCATGCACTTTTAACCATTCCACAAATCTTGTGTTTAGAGCCCCTGGAAGCATGAAAATCACTTTAAACGTGCTAATTTTAGCTCTAAAACTAATAATCCACCTACAAATGTGAACTGACGTTCAAAAATAAAACATTTGAAAACGGACCATTTTTCACCTTTCTGAAGCATGACGTAATGGGGGGGTGTTATCTCTTTTGTCAAAAATCAGCTGTTTTTGCTTGAACATTAAATGCCTCCAAATGGTATTTAATTCACTTCCCGGGCCCCTGGAAGCATGAAAATCACTTTAAACATGCTAATTTTAGCTCTAAAACTAATAATCCACCTACAAATGTGAACTGACGTTCAAAAATAAAACATTTGAAAACGGACCGTTTTTCACCTTTCTGAAGCATGACGTAATGGGGGGGTGTTATCTCTTTTGTCAAAAATCTGCCGTTTTTGCTTGAACATTAAATGCTTCCAAATGGTATTTAATTCACTTCCCGGGGTGAAGAAACACTTTTTGAGACCTCAGAGTGAGCAAATTGGCCATTTTCATGCACTTTTAACCATTCCACAAATCTTGTTTTTAGAGCCCCTGGAAGCATGAAAATCACTTTAAACATGCTAATTTTAGCTCTAAAACTAATAATCCACCTAGAAATGTGAACTGACATTCAAAAATAAAACATTTGAAAACGGACCATTTTTCACCTTTCTGAAGAATGACGTAATGGGGGGTGTTGTCTCTTTTGTCAAAAATAAGCTGTTTTTGCTTGAACATTTAATGCCTCCAAATGGTATTTAATTCACTTCCCGGGGTGAAGAAACACTTTTTGAGACCTCAGAGTGAGCAAATTGGCCATTTTCATGCAATTTTAACCATTCCACACATCTTGTGTTTAGAGCCCATGGAAGCATGAAAATCACTTTAAACATGCTAATTTTAGCTCTAAAACTAATAATCCACCTATAAATGTGAACTGACGTTCAAAAATAAAACATTTGAAAACGGACCATTTTTCATCTTTCTGAAGCATGACGTAATAGGGGGGTGTTATCTCTTTTGTCAAAAATCAGCTGTTTTTGCTTGAACATTAAATGCCTCCAAATGGTATTTAATTCACTTCCCGGGCCCCTGGAAGCATGAAAATCACTTTAAACATGCTAATTTTAGCTCTAAAACTGATGATCCACCTACAAATGTGAACTGACGTTCAAAAATAAAACATTTGAAAACGGACAATTTTTTACCTTTCTGAAGAATGACGTAATGGGGGGTGTTATCTCTTTTGTCAAAAATCTGCCGTTTTTTCTTGAACATTAAATGCCTCCAAATGGTATTTAATTCACTTTCTGGGGTGAAGAAACACTTTTTGAGACCTCAGAGTGAGCAAATTGGCCATTTTCATGCACTTTTAACCATTCCACAAATCTTGTGTTTAGAGCCCCTGGAAGCATGAAAATCACTTTAAACGTGCTAATTTTAGCTCTAAAACTAATAATCCACCTACAAATGTGAACTGACGTTCAAAAATAAAACATTTGAAAACGGACCATTTTTCACCTTTCTGAAGCATGACGTAATGGGGGGGTGTTATCTCTTTTGTCAAAAATCAGCTGTTTTTGCTTGAACATTAAATGCCTCCAAATGGTATTTAATTCACTTCCCGGGCCCCTGGAAGCATGAAAATCACTTTAAACATGCTAATTTTAGCTCTAAAACTAATAATCCACCTACAAATGTGAACTGACGTTCAAAAATAAAACATTTGAAAACGGACCGTTTTTCACCTTTCTGAAGCATGACGTAATGGGGGGGTGTTATCTCTTTTGTCAAAAATCAGCCGTTTTTGCTTGAACATTAAATGCTTCCAAATGGTATTTAATTCACTTCCCGGGGTGAAGAAACACTTTTTGAGACCTCAGAGTGAGCAAATTGGCCATTTTCATGCACTTTTAACCATTCCACAAATCTTGTTTTTAGAGCCCCTGGAAGCATGAAAATCACTTTAAACATGCTAATTTTAGCTCTAAAACTAATAATCCACCTAGAAATGTGAACTGACATTCAAAAATAAAACATTTGAAAATGGACCATTTTTCACCTTTCTGAAGAATGACGTAATGGGGGGTGTTGTCTCTTTTGTCAAAAATAAGCTGTTTTTGCTTGAACATTTAATGCCTCCAAATGGTATTTAATTCACTTCCCGGGGTGAAGAAACACTTTTTGAGACCTCAGAGTGAGCAAATTGGCCATTTTCATGCAATTTTAACCATTCCACACATCTTGTGTTTAGAGCCCATGGAAGCATGAAAATCACTTTAAACATGCTAATTTTAGCTCTAAAACTAATAATCCACCTACAAATGTGAACTGACGTTCAAAAATAAAACATTTGAAAACGGACCGTTTTTCACCTTTCTGAAGCATGACGTAATAGGGGGGTGTTATCTCTTTTGTCAAAAATCAGCTGTTTTTGCTTGAACATTAAATGCCTCCAAATGGTATTTAATTCACTTCCCGGGCCCCTGGAAGCATGAAAATCACTTTAAACATGCTAATTTTAGCTCTAAAACTGATGATCCACCTACAAATGTGAACTGACGTTCAAAAATAAAACATTTGAAAACGGACAATTTTTCACCTTTCTGAAGAATGACGTAATGGGGGGTGTTATCTCTTTTGTCAAAAATCTGCCGTTTTTTCTTGAACATTAAATGCCTCCAAATGGTATTTAATTCACTTTCTGGGGTGAAGAAACACTTTTTGAGACCTCAGAGTGAGCAAATTGGCCATTTTCATGCACTTTTAACCATTCCACAAATCTTGTGTTTAGAGCCCCTGGAAGCATGAAAATCACTTTAAACATGCTAATTTTAGCTCTAAAACTAATAATCCACCTACAAATGTGAACTGACGTTCAAAAATAAAACATTTGAAAACGGACCATTTTTCACCTTTCTGAAGCATGACGTAATGGGGGGGTGTTATCTCTTTTGTCAAAAATCAGCTGTTTTTGCTTGAACATTAAATGCCTCCAAATGGTATTTAATTCACTTCCCGGGCCCCTGGAAGCATGAAAATCACTTTAAACATGCTAATTTTAGCTCTAAAACTAATAATCCACCTACAAATGTGAACTGACGTTCAAAAATAAAACATTTGAAAACGGACCGTTTTTCACCTTTCTGAAGCATGACGTAATGGGGGGGTGTTATCTCTTTTGTCAAAAATCAGCCGTTTTTGCTTGAACATTAAATGCTTCCAAATGGTATTTAATTCACTTCCCGGGGTGAAGAAACACTTTTTGAGACCTCAGAGTGAGCAAATTGGCCATTTTCATGCACTTTTAACCATTCCACAAATCTTGTTTTTAGAGCCCCTGGAAGCATGAAAATCACTTTAAACATGCTAATTTTAGCTCTAAAACTAATAATCCACCTAGAAATGTGAACTGACATTCAAAAATAAAACATTTGAAAACGGACCATTTTTCACCTTTCTGAAGAATGACGTAATGGGGGGTGTTATCTCTTTTGTCAAAAATAAGCTGTTTTTGCTTGAACATTTAATGCCTCCAAATGGTATTCAATTCACTTCCCGGGGTGAAGAAACACTTTTTGAGACCTCAGAGTGAGCAAATTGGCCATTTTCATGCAATTTTAACCATTCCACACATCTTGTGTTTAGAGCCCATGGAAGCATGAAAATCACTTTAAACATGCTAATTTTAGCTCTAAAACTAATAATCCACCTACAAATGTGAACTGACGTTCAAAAATAAAACATTTGAAAACGGACCATTTTTCACCTTTCTGAAGCATGACGTAATAGGGGGGTGTTATCTCTTTTGTCAAAAATCAGCTGTTTTTGCTTGAACATTAAATGCCTCCAAATGGTATTTAATTCACTTCCCGGGCCCCTGGAAGCATGAAAATCACTTTAAACATGCTAATTTTAGCTATAAAACTGATGATCCACCTACAAATGTGAACTGACGTTCAAAAATAAAACATTTGAAAACGGACAATTTTTCACCTTTCTGAAGAATGACGTAATGGGGGGTGTTATCTCTTTTGTCAAAAATCTGCCGTTTTTTCTTGAACATTAAATGCCTCCAAATGGTATTTAATTCACTTTCTGGGGTGAAGAAACACTTTTTGAGACCTCAGAGTGAGCAAATTGGCCATTTTCATGCACTTTTAACCATTCCACAAATCTTGTGTTTAGAGCCCCTGGAAGCATGAAAATCACTTTAAACATGCTAATTTTAGCTCTAAAACTAATAATCCACCTACAAATGTGAACTGACGTTCAAAAATAAAACATTTGAAAACGGACCGTTTTTCACCTTTCTGAAGCATGACGTAATGGGGGGGTGTTATCTCTTTTGTCAAAAATCAGCCGTTTTTGCTTGAACATTAAATGCTTCCAAATGGTATTTAATTCACTTCCCGGGGTGAAGAAACACTTTTTGAGACCTCAGAGTGAGCAAATTGGCCATTTTCATGCACTTTTAACCATTCCACAAATCTTGTTTTTAGAGCCCCTGGAAGCATGAAAATCACTTTAAACATGCTAATTTTAGCTCTAAAACTAATAATCCACCTAGAAATGTGAACTGACATTCAAAAATAAAACATTTGAAAACGGACCATTTTTCACCTTTCTGAAGAATGACGTAATGGGGGGTGTTATCTCTTTTGTCAAAAATAAGCTGTTTTTGCTTGAACATTTAATGCCTCCAAATGGTATTTAATTCACTTCCCGGGGTGAAGAAACACTTTTTGAGACCTCAGAGTGAGCAAATTGGCCATTTTCATGCAATTTTAACCATTCCACACATCTTGTGTTTAGAGCCCATGGAAGCATGAAAATCACTTTAAACATGCTAATTTTAGCTCTAAAACTAATAATCCACCTACAAATGTGAACTGACGTTCAAAAATAAAACATTTGAAAACGGACCATTTTTCACCTTTCTGAAGCATGACGTAATAGGGGGGTGTTATCTCTTTTGTCAAAAATCAGCTGTTTTTGCTTGAACATTAAATGCCTCCAAATGGTATTTAATTCACTTCCCGGGCCCCTGGAAGCATGAAAATCACTTTAAACATGCTAATTTTAGCTCTAAAACTGATGATCCACCTACAAATGTGAACTGACGTTCAAAAATAAAACATTTGAAAACGGACAATTTTTCACCTTTCTGAAGAATGACGTAATGGGGGGTGTTATCTCTTTTGTCAAAAATCTACCGTTTTTTCTTGAACATTAAATGCCTCCAAATGGTATTTAATTCACTTTCTGGGGTGAAGAAACACTTTTTGAGACCTCAGAGTGAGCAAATTGGCCATTTTCATGTACTTTTAACCATTCCACAAATCTTGTGTTTAGAGCCCCTGGAAGCATGAAAATCACTTTAAACATGCTAATTTTAGCTCTAAAACTAATAATCCACCTACAAATGTGAACTGACGTTCAAAAATAAAACATTTGAAAACGGACCATTTTTCACCTTTCTGAAGCATGACGTAATGGGGGGGTGTTATCTCTTTTGTCAAAAATCAGCTGTTTTTGCTTGAACATTAAATGCCTCCAAATGGTATTTAATTCACTTCCCGGGCCCCTGGAAGCATGAAAATCACTTTAAACATGCTAATTTTAGCTCTAAAACTAATAATCCACCTACAAATGTGAACTGACGTTCAAAAATAAAACATTTGAAAACGGACCGTTTTTCACCTTTCTGAAGCATGACGTAATGGGGGGGTGTTATCTCTTTTGTCAAAAATCAGCCGTTTTTGCTTGAACATTAAATGCTTCCAAATGGTATTTAATTCACTTCCCGGGGTGAAGAAACACTTTTTGAGACCTCAGAGTGAGCAAATTGGCCATTTTCATGCACTTTTAACCATTCCACAAATCTTGTTTTTAGAGCCCCTGGAAGCATGAAAATCACTTTAAACATGCTAATTTTAGCTCTAAAACTAATAATCCACCTAGAAATGTGAACTGACATTCAAAAATAAAACATTTGAAAACGGACCATTTTTCACCTTTCTGAAGAATGACGTAATGGGGGGTGTTATCTCTTTTGTCAAAAATAAGCTGTTTTTGCTTGAACATTTAATGCCTCCAAATGGTATTTAATTCACTTCCCGGGGTGAAGAAACACTTTTTGAGACCTCAGAGTGAGCAAATTGGCCATTTTCATGCAATTTTAACCATTCCACACATCTTGTGTTTAGAGCCCATGGAAGCATGAAAATCACTTTAAACATGCTAATTTTAGCTCTAAAACTAATAATCCACCTACAAATGTGAACTGACGTTCAAAAATAAAACATTTGAAAACGGACCATTTTTCACCTTTCTGAAGCATGACGTAATAGGGGGGTGTTATCTCTTTTGTCAAAAATCAGCTGTTTTTGCTTGAACATTAAATGCCTCCAAATGGTATTTAATTCACTTCCCGGGCCCCTGGAAGCATGAAAATCACTTTAAACATGCTAATTTTAGCTCTAAAACTGATGATCCACCTACAAATGTGAACTGACGTTCAAAAATAAAACATTTGAAAACGGACAATTTTTCACCTTTCTGAAGAATGACGTAATGGGGGGTGTTATCTCTTTTGTCAAAAATCTGCCGTTTTTTCTTGAACATTAAATGCCTCCAAATGGTATTTAATTCACTTTCTGGGGTGAAGAAACACTTTTTGAGACCTCAGAGTGAGCAAATTGGCCATTTTCATGCACTTTTAACCATTCCACAAATCTTGTGTTTAGAGCCCCTGGAAGCATGAAAATCACTTTAAACATGCTAATTTTAGCTCTAAAACTAATAATCCACCTACAAATGTGAACTGACGTTCAAAAATAAAACATTTGAAAACGGACCATTTTTCACCTTTCTGAAGCATGACGTAATGGGGGGGTGTTATCTCTTTTGTCAAAAATCAGCTGTTTTTGCTTGAACATTAAATGCCTCCAAATGGTATTTAATTCACTTCCCGGGCCCCTGGAAGCATGAAAATCACTTTAAACATGCTAATTTTAGCTCTAAAACTGATGATCCACCTACAAATGTGAACTGACGTTCAAAAATAAAACATTTGAAAACGGACAATTTTTCACCTTTCTGAAGAATGACGTAATGGGGGGTGTTATCTCTTTTGTCAAAAATCTGCCGTTTTTTCTTGAACATTAAATGCCTCCAAATGGTATTTAATTCACTTTCTGGGGTGAAGAAACACTTTTTGAGACCTCAGAGTGAGCAAATTGGCCATTTTCATGCACTTTTAACCATTCCACAAATCTTGTGTTTAGAGCCCCTGGAAGCATGAAAATCACTTTAAACATGCTAATTTTAGCTCTAAAACTAATAATCCACCTACAAATGTGAACTGACGTTCAAAAATAAAACATTTGAAAACGGACCATTTTTCACCTTTCTGAAGCATGACGTAATGGGGGGGTGTTATCTCTTTTGTCAAAAATCAGCTGTTTTTGCTTGTACATTAAATGCCTCCAAATGGTATTTAATTCACTTCCCGGGCCCCTGGAAGCATGAAAATCACTTTAAACATGCTAATTTTAGCTCTAAAACTAATAATCCACCTACAAATGTGAACTGACGTTCAAAAATAAAACATTTGAAAACGGACCGTTTTTCACCTTTCTGAAGCATGACGTAATGGGGGGGTGTTATCTCTTTTGTCAAAAATCAGCCGTTTTTGCTTGAACATTAAATGCTTCCAAATGGTATTTAATTCACTTCCCGGGGTGAAGAAACACTTTTTGAGACCTCAGAGTGAGCAAATTGGCCATTTTCATGCACTTCTAACCATTCCACAAATCTTGTTTTTAGAGCCCCTGGAAGCATGAAAATCACTTTAAACATGCTAATTTTAGCTCTAAAACTAATAATCCACCTAGAAATGTGAACTGACATTCAAAAATAAAACATTTGAAAACGGACCATTTTTCACCTTTCTGAAGAATGACGAAATGGGGGTGTTATCTCTTTTGTCAAAAATAAGCTGTTTTTGCTTGAACATTTAATGCCTCCAAATGGTATTTAATTCACTTCCCGGGGTGAAGAAACACTTTTTGAGACCTCAGAGTGAGCAAATTGGCCATTTTCATGCAATTTTAACCATTCCACACATCTTGTGTTTAGAGCCCATGGAAGCATGAAAATCACTTTAAACATGCTAATTTTAGCTCTAAAACTAATAATCCACCTACAAATGTGAACTGACGTTCAAAAATAAAACATTTGAAAACGGACCATTTTTCACCTTTCTGAAGCATGACGTAATAGGGGGGTGTTATCTCTTTTGTCAAAAATCAGCTGTTTTTGCTTGAACATTAAATGCCTCCAAATGGTATTTAATTCACTTCCCGGGCCCCTGGAAGCATGAAAATCACTTTAAACATGCTAATTTTAGCTCTAAAACTGATGATCCACCTACAAATGTGAACTGACGTTCAAAAATAAAACATTTGAAAACTGACAATTTTTCACCTTTCTGAAGAATGACGTAATGGGGGGTGTTATCTCTTTTGTCAAAAATCTGCTGTTTTTTCTTGAACATTAAATGCCTCCAAATGGTATTTAATTCACTTTCTGGGGTGAAGAAACACTTTTTGAGACCTCAGAGTGAGCAAATTGGCCATTTTCATGCACTTTTAACCATTCCACAAATCTTGTGTTTAGAGCCCCTGGAAGCATGAAAATCACTTTAAACATGCTAATTTTAGCTCTAAAACTAATAATCCACCTACAAATGTGAACTGACGTTCAAAAATAAAACATTTGAAAACGGACCATTTTTCACCTTTCTGAAGCATGACGTAATGGGGGGGTGTTATCTCTTTTGTCAAAAATCAGCTGTTTTTGCTTGAACATTAAATGCCTCCAAATGGTATTTAATTCACTTCCCGGGCCCCTGGAAGCATGAAAATCACTTTAAACATGCTAATTTTAGCTCTAAAACTAATAATCCACCTACAAATGTGAACTGACGTTCAAAAATAAAACATTTGAAAACGGACCGTTTTTCACCTTTCTGAAGCATGACGTAATGGGGGGTGTTATCTCTTTTGTCAAAAATCAGCCGTTTTTGCTTGAACATTAAATGCTTCCAAATGGTATTTAATTCACTTCCCGGGGTGAAGAAACACTTTTTGAGACCTCAGAGTGAGCAAATTGGCCATTTTCATGCACTTTTAACCATTCCACAAATCTTGTTTTTAGAGCCCCTGGAAGCATGAAAATCACTTTAAACATGCTAATTTTAGCTCTAAAACTAATAATCCACCTAGAAATGTGAACTGACATTCAAAAATAAAACATTTGAAAACGGACCATTTTTCACCTTTCTGAAGAATGACGTAATGGGGGGTGTTATCTCTTTTGTCAAAAATAAGCTGTTTTTGCTTGAACATTTAATGCCTCCAAATGGTATTTAATTCACTTCCCGGGGTGAAGAAACACTTTTTGAGACCTCAGAGTGAGCAAATTGGCCATTTTCATGCAATTTTAACCATTCCACACATCTTGTGTTTAGAGCCCATGGAAGCATGAAAATCACTTTAAACATGCTAATTTAAGCTCTAAAACTAATAATCCACCTACAAATGTGAACTGACGTTCAAAAATAAAACATTTGAAAACGGACCATTTTTCACCTTTCTGAAGCATGACGTAATGGGGGGGGTGTTATCTCTTTTGTCAAAAATCAGCTGTTTTTGTTTGAACATTAAATGCATCCAAATGGTATTTAATTCACTTCCCGGGCCCCTGGAAGCATGAAAATCACTTTAAACATGCTAATTTTAGCTCTAAAACTAATAATCCACCTACAAATGTGAACTGACGTTCAAAAATAAAACATTTGAAAACGGACCATTTTTCACCTTTCTGAAGAATGACATAATGGGGGGGGTGTTATCTCTGTTGTCAAAAATCAGCTGTTTTTGCTTGAACATTAAATGCCTCCAAATGGTATTTAATTCACTTCCCGGGGTGAAGAAACACTTTTTGAGACCTTAGAGTGAGCAAATTGGCCATTTTCATGCACTTTTAACCATTCCACAAATCTTGTGTTTAGAGCCCCTGGAAGCATGAAAATCACTTTAAACATGCTAATTTTAGCTCTAAAACTAATAATCCACCTACAAATGTGAACTGACGTTCAAAAATAAAACATTTGAAAACGGACCATTTTTCACCTTTGTGAAGCATGACGTAATGGGGGATGTTATCTCTTTTGTCAAAAATCAGCTGTTTTTGCTTGAACATTAAATGCCTCCAAATGGTATTTAATTCACTTCCCGGGGTGAAGAAACACTTTTTGAGACCTCAGAGTGAGCAAATTGGCCATTTTCATGCACTTTTAACCATTCCACAAATCTTGTGTTTAGAGCCCCTGGAAGCATGAAAATCACTTTAAACATGCTAATTTTAGCTCTAAAACTAATAATCCACCTACAAATGTGAACTGACGTTCAAAAATAAAACATTTGAAAACGGACCATTTTTCACCTTTCTGAAGAATGACGTAATGGGGGGTGTTATCTCTTTTGTCAAAAATAAGCTGTTTTTGCTTGAACATTTAATGCCTCCAAATGGTATTTAATTCACTTCCCGGGGTGAAGAAACACTTTTTGAGACCTCAGAGTGAGCAAATTGGCCATTTTCATGCAATTTTAACCATTCCACACATCTTGTGTTTAGAGCCCATGGAAGCATGAAAATCACTTTAAACATGCTAATTTTAGCTCTAAAACTAATAATCCACCTACAAATGTGAACTGACGTTCAAAAATAAAACATTTGAAAACGGACCATTTTTCACCTTTCTGAAGCATGACGTAATAGGGGGGTGTTATCTCTTTTGTCAAAAATCAGCTGTTTTTGCTTGAACATTAAATGCCTCCAAATGGTATTTAATTCACTTCCCGGGCCCCTGGAAGCATGAAAATCACTTTAAACATGCTAATTTTAGCTCTAAAACTGATGATCCACCTACAAATGTGAACTGACGTTCAAAAATAAAACATTTGAAAACGGACAATTTTTCACCTTTCTGAAGAATGACGTAATGGGGGGTGTTATCTCTTTTGTCAAAAATCTGCCGTTTTTTCTTGAACATTAAATGCCTCCAAATGGTATTTAATTCACTTTCTGGGGTGAAGAAACACTTTTTGAGACCTCAGAGTGAGCAAATTGGCCATTTTCATGCACTTTTAACCATTCCACAAATCTTGTGTTTAGAGCCCCTGGAAGCATGAAAATCACTTTAAACGTGCTAATTTTAGCTCTAAAACTAATAATCCACCTACAAATGTGAACTGACGTTCAAAAATAAAACATTTGAAAACGGACCATTTTTCACCTTTCTGAAGCATGACGTAATGGGGGGGTGTTATCTCTTTTGTCAAAAATCAGCTGTTTTTGCTTGAACATTAAATGCCTCCAAATGGTATTTAATTCACTTCCCGGGCCCCTGGAAGCATGAAAATCACTTTAAACATGCTAATTTTAGCTCTAAAACTAATAATCCACCTACAAATGTGAACTGACGTTCAAAAATAAAACATTTGAAAACGGACCGTTTTTCACCTTTCTGAAGCATGACGTAATGGGGGGGTGTTATCTCTTTTGTCAAAAATCTGCCGTTTTTGCTTGAACATTAAATGCTTCCAAATGGTATTTAATTCACTTCCCGGGGTGAAGAAACACTTTTTGAGACCTCAGAGTGAGCAAATTGGCCATTTTCATGCACTTTTAACCATTCCACAAATCTTGTTTTTAGAGCCCCTGGAAGCATGAAAATCACTTTAAACATGCTAATTTTAGCTCTAAAACTAATAATCCACCTAGAAATGTGAACTGACATTCAAAAATAAAACATTTGAAAACGGACCATTTTTCACCTTTCTGAAGAATGACGTAATGGGGGGTGTTGTCTCTTTTGTCAAAAATAAGCTGTTTTTGCTTGAACATTTAATGCCTCCAAATGGTATTTAATTCACTTCCCGGGGTGAAGAAACACTTTTTGAGACCTCAGAGTGAGCAAATTGGCCATTTTCATGCAATTTTAACCATTCCACACATCTTGTGTTTAGAGCCCATGGAAGCATGAAAATCACTTTAAACATGCTAATTTTAGCTCTAAAACTAATAATCCACCTATAAATGTGAACTGACGTTCAAAAATAAAACATTTGAAAACGGACCATTTTTCACCTTTCTGAAGCATGACGTAATAGGGGGGTGTTATCTCTTTTGTCAAAAATCAGCTGTTTTTGCTTGAACATTAAATGCCTCCAAATGGTATTTAATTCACTTCCCGGGCCCCTGGAAGCATGAAAATCACTTTAAACATGCTAATTTTAGCTCTAAAACTGATGATCCACCTACAAATGTGAACTGACGTTCAAAAATAAAACATTTGAAAACGGACAATTTTTTACCTTTCTGAAGAATGACGTAATGGGGGGTGTTATCTCTTTTGTCAAAAATCTGCCGTTTTTTCTTGAACATTAAATGCCTCCAAATGGTATTTAATTCACTTTCTGGGGTGAAGAAACACTTTTTGAGACCTCAGAGTGAGCAAATTGGCCATTTTCATGCACTTTTAACCATTCCACAAATCTTGTGTTTAGAGCCCCTGGAAGCATGAAAATCACTTTAAACGTGCTAATTTTAGCTCTAAAACTAATAATCCACCTACAAATGTGAACTGACGTTCAAAAATAAAACATTTGAAAACGGACCATTTTTCACCTTTCTGAAGCATGACGTAATGGGGGGGTGTTATCTCTTTTGTCAAAAATCAGCTGTTTTTGCTTGAACATTAAATGCCTCCAAATGGTATTTAATTCACTTCCCGGGCCCCTGGAAGCATGAAAATCACTTTAAACATGCTAATTTTAGCTCTAAAACTAATAATCCACCTACAAATGTGAACTGACGTTCAAAAATAAAACATTTGAAAACGGACCGTTTTTCACCTTTCTGAAGCATGACGTAATGGGGGGGTGTTATCTCTTTTGTCAAAAATCAGCCGTTTTTGCTTGAACATTAAATGCTTCCAAATGGTATTTAATTCACTTCCCGGGGTGAAGAAACACTTTTTGAGACCTCAGAGTGAGCAAATTGGCCATTTTCATGCACTTTTAACCATTCCACAAATCTTGTTTTTAGAGCCCCTGGAAGCATGAAAATCACTTTAAACATGCTAATTTTAGCTCTAAAACTAATAATCCACCTAGAAATGTGAACTGACATTCAAAAATAAAACATTTGAAAATGGACCATTTTTCACCTTTCTGAAGAATGACGTAATGGGGGGTGTTGTCTCTTTTGTCAAAAATAAGCTGTTTTTGCTTGAACATTTAATGCCTCCAAATGGTATTTAATTCACTTCCCGGGGTGAAGAAACACTTTTTGAGACCTCAGAGTGAGCAAATTGGCCATTTTCATGCAATTTTAACCATTCCACACATCTTGTGTTTAGAGCCCATGGAAGCATGAAAATCACTTTAAACATGCTAATTTTAGCTCTAAAACTAATAATCCACCTACAAATGTGAACTGACGTTCAAAAATAAAACATTTGAAAACGGACCGTTTTTCACCTTTCTGAAGCATGACGTAATAGGGGGGTGTTATCTCTTTTGTCAAAAATCAGCTGTTTTTGCTTGAACATTAAATGCCTCCAAATGGTATTTAATTCACTTCCCGGGCCCCTGGAAGCATGAAAATCACTTTAAACATGCTAATTTTAGCTCTAAAACTGATGATCCACCTACAAATGTGAACTGACGTTCAAAAATAAAACATTTGAAAACGGACAATTTTTCACCTTTCTGAAGAATGACGTAATGGGGGGTGTTATCTCTTTTGTCAAAAATCTGCCGTTTTTTCTTGAACATTAAATGCCTCCAAATGGTATTTAATTCACTTTCTGGGGTGAAGAAACACTTTTTGAGACCTCAGAGTGAGCAAATTGGCCATTTTCATGCACTTTTAACCATTCCACAAATCTTGTGTTTAGAGCCCCTGGAAGCATGAAAATCACTTTAAACATGCTAATTTTAGCTCTAAAACTAATAATCCACCTACAAATGTGAACTGACGTTCAAAAATAAAACATTTGAAAACGGACCATTTTTCACCTTTCTGAAGCATGACGTAATGGGGGGGTGTTATCTCTTTTGTCAAAAATCAGCTGTTTTTGCTTGAACATTAAATGCCTCCAAATGGTATTTAATTCACTTCCCGGGCCCCTGGAAGCATGAAAATCACTTTAAACATGCTAATTTTAGCTCTAAAACTAATAATCCACCTACAAATGTGAACTGACGTTCAAAAATAAAACATTTGAAAACGGACCGTTTTTCACCTTTCTGAAGCATGACGTAATGGGGGGGTGTTATCTCTTTTGTCAAAAATCAGCCGTTTTTGCTTGAACATTAAATGCTTCCAAATGGTATTTAATTCACTTCCCGGGGTGAAGAAACACTTTTTGAGACCTCAGAGTGAGCAAATTGGCCATTTTCATGCACTTTTAACCATTCCACAAATCTTGTTTTTAGAGCCCCTGGAAGCATGAAAATCACTTTAAACATGCTAATTTTAGCTCTAAAACTAATAATCCACCTAGAAATGTGAACTGACATTCAAAAATAAAACATTTGAAAACGGACCATTTTTCACCTTTCTGAAGAATGACGTAATGGGGGGTGTTATCTCTTTTGTCAAAAATAAGCTGTTTTTGCTTGAACATTTAATGCCTCCAAATGGTATTCAATTCACTTCCCGGGGTGAAGAAACACTTTTTGAGACCTCAGAGTGAGCAAATTGGCCATTTTCATGCAATTTTAACCATTCCACACATCTTGTGTTTAGAGCCCATGGAAGCATGAAAATCACTTTAAACATGCTAATTTTAGCTCTAAAACTAATAATCCACCTACAAATGTGAACTGACGTTCAAAAATAAAACATTTGAAAACGGACCATTTTTCACCTTTCTGAAGCATGACGTAATAGGGGGGTGTTATCTCTTTTGTCAAAAATCAGCTGTTTTTGCTTGAACATTAAATGCCTCCAAATGGTATTTAATTCACTTCCCGGGCCCCTGGAAGCATGAAAATCACTTTAAACATGCTAATTTTAGCTCTAAAACTGATGATCCACCTACAAATGTGAACTGACGTTCAAAAATAAAACATTTGAAAACGGACAATTTTTCACCTTTCTGAAGAATGACGTAATGGGGGGTGTTATCTCTTTTGTCAAAAATCTGCCGTTTTTTCTTGAACATTAAATGCCTCCAAATGGTATTTAATTCACTTTCTGGGGTGAAGAAACACTTTTTGAGACCTCAGAGTGAGCAAATTGGCCATTTTCATGCACTTTTAACCATTCCACAAATCTTGTGTTTAGAGCCCCTGGAAGCATGAAAATCACTTTAAACATGCTAATTTTAGCTCTAAAACTAATAATCCACCTACAAATGTGAACTGACGTTCAAAAATAAAACATTTGAAAACGGACCGTTTTTCACCTTTCTGAAGCATGACGTAATGGGGGGGTGTTATCTCTTTTGTCAAAAATCAGCCGTTTTTGCTTGAACATTAAATGCTTCCAAATGGTATTTAATTCACTTCCCGGGGTGAAGAAACACTTTTTGAGACCTCAGAGTGAGCAAATTGGCCATTTTCATGCACTTTTAACCATTCCACAAATCTTGTTTTTAGAGCCCCTGGAAGCATGAAAATCACTTTAAACATGCTAATTTTAGCTCTAAAACTAATAATCCACCTAGAAATGTGAACTGACATTCAAAAATAAAACATTTGAAAACGGACCATTTTTCACCTTTCTGAAGAATGACGTAATGGGGGGTGTTATCTCTTTTGTCAAAAATAAGCTGTTTTTGCTTGAACATTTAATGCCTCCAAATGGTATTTAATTCACTTCCCGGGGTGAAGAAACACTTTTTGAGACCTCAGAGTGAGCAAATTGGCCATTTTCATGCAATTTTAACCATTCCACACATCTTGTGTTTAGAGCCCATGGAAGCATGAAAATCACTTTAAACATGCTAATTTTAGCTCTAAAACTAATAATCCACCTACAAATGTGAACTGACGTTCAAAAATAAAACATTTGAAAACGGACCATTTTTCACCTTTCTGAAGCATGACGTAATAGGGGGGTGTTATCTCTTTTGTCAAAAATCAGCTGTTTTTGCTTGAACATTAAATGCCTCCAAATGGTATTTAATTCACTTCCCGGGCCCCTGGAAGCATGAAAATCACTTTAAACATGCTAATTTTAGCTCTAAAACTGATGATCCACCTACAAATGTGAACTGACGTTCAAAAATAAAACATTTGAAAACGGACAATTTTTCACCTTTCTGAAGAATGACGTAATGGGGGGTGTTATCTCTTTTGTCAAAAATCTACCGTTTTTTCTTGAACATTAAATGCCTCCAAATGGTATTTAATTCACTTTCTGGGGTGAAGAAACACTTTTTGAGACCTCAGAGTGAGCAAATTGGCCATTTTCATGTACTTTTAACCATTCCACAAATCTTGTGTTTAGAGCCCCTGGAAGCATGAAAATCACTTTAAACATGCTAATTTTAGCTCTAAAACTAATAATCCACCTACAAATGTGAACTGACGTTCAAAAATAAAACATTTGAAAACGGACCATTTTTCACCTTTCTGAAGCATGACGTAATGGGGGGGTGTTATCTCTTTTGTCAAAAATCAGCTGTTTTTGCTTGAACATTAAATGCCTCCAAATGGTATTTAATTCACTTCCCGGGCCCCTGGAAGCATGAAAATCACTTTAAACATGCTAATTTTAGCTCTAAAACTAATAATCCACCTACAAATGTGAACTGACGTTCAAAAATAAAACATTTGAAAACGGACCGTTTTTCACCTTTCTGAAGCATGACGTAATGGGGGGGTGTTATCTCTTTTGTCAAAAATCAGCCGTTTTTGCTTGAACATTAAATGCTTCCAAATGGTATTTAATTCACTTCCCGGGGTGAAGAAACACTTTTTGAGACCTCAGAGTGAGCAAATTGGCCATTTTCATGCACTTTTAACCATTCCACAAATCTTGTTTTTAGAGCCCCTGGAAGCATGAAAATCACTTTAAACATGCTAATTTTAGCTCTAAAACTAATAATCCACCTAGAAATGTGAACTGACATTCAAAAATAAAACATTTGAAAACGGACCATTTTTCACCTTTCTGAAGAATGACGTAATGGGGGGTGTTATCTCTTTTGTCAAAAATAAGCTGTTTTTGCTTGAACATTTAATGCCTCCAAATGGTATTTAATTCACTTCCCGGGGTGAAGAAACACTTTTTGAGACCTCAGAGTGAGCAAATTGGCCATTTTCATGCAATTTTAACCATTCCACACATCTTGTGTTTAGAGCCCATGGAAGCATGAAAATCACTTTAAACATGCTAATTTTAGCTCTAAAACTAATAATCCACCTACAAATGTGAACTGACGTTCAAAAATAAAACATTTGAAAACGGACCATTTTTCACCTTTCTGAAGCATGACGTAATAGGGGGGTGTTATCTCTTTTGTCAAAAATCAGCTGTTTTTGCTTGAACATTAAATGCCTCCAAATGGTATTTAATTCACTTCCCGGGCCCCTGGAAGCATGAAAATCACTTTAAACATGCTAATTTTAGCTCTAAAACTGATGATCCACCTACAAATGTGAACTGACGTTCAAAAATAAAACATTTGAAAACGGACAATTTTTCACCTTTCTGAAGAATGACGTAATGGGGGGTGTTATCTCTTTTGTCAAAAATCTGCCGTTTTTTCTTGAACATTAAATGCCTCCAAATGGTATTTAATTCACTTTCTGGGGTGAAGAAACACTTTTTGAGACCTCAGAGTGAGCAAATTGGCCATTTTCATGCACTTTTAACCATTCCACAAATCTTGTGTTTAGAGCCCCTGGAAGCATGAAAATCACTTTAAACATGCTAATTTTAGCTCTAAAACTAATAATCCACCTACAAATGTGAACTGACGTTCAAAAATAAAACATTTGAAAACGGACCATTTTTCACCTTTCTGAAGCATGACGTAATGGGGGGGTGTTATCTCTTTTGTCAAAAATCAGCTGTTTTTGCTTGAACATTAAATGCCTCCAAATGGTATTTAATTCACTTCCCGGGCCCCTGGAAGCATGAAAATCACTTTAAACATGCTAATTTTAGCTCTAAAACTAATAATCCACCTACAAATGTGAACTGACGTTCAAAAATAAAACATTTGAAAACGGACCGTTTTTCACCTTTCTGAAGCATGACGTAATGGGGGGGTGTTATCTCTTTTGTCAAAAATCAGCCGTTTTTGCTTGAACATTAAATGCTTCCAAATGGTATTTAATTCACTTCCCGGGGTGAAGAAACACTTTTTGAGACCTCAGAGTGAGCAAATTGGCCATTTTCATGCACTTTTAACCATTCCACAAATCTTGTTTTTAGAGCCCCTGGAAGCATGAAAATCACTTTAAACATGCTAATTTTAGCTCTAAAACTAATAATCCACCTAGAAATGTGAACTGACATTCAAAAATAAAACATTTGAAAACGGACCATTTTTCACCTTTCTGAAGAATGACGTAATGGGGGTGTTATCTCTTTTGTCAAAAATAAGCTGTTTTTGCTTGAACATTTAATGCCTCCAAATGGTATTTAATTCACTTCCCGGGGTGAAGAAACACTTTTTGAGACCTCAGAGTGAGCAAATTGGCCATTTTCATGCAATTTTAACCATTCCACACATCTTGTGTTTAGAGCCCATGGAAGCATGAAAATCACTTTAAACATGCTAATTTTAGCTCTAAAACTAATAATCCACCTACAAATGTGAACTGACGTTCAAAAATAAAACATTTGAAAACGGACCATTTTTCACCTTTCTGAAGCATGACGTAATAGGGGGGTGTTATCTCTTTTGTCAAAAATCAGCTGTTTTTGCTTGAACATTAAATGCCTCCAAATGGTATTTAATTCACTTCCCGGGCCCCTGGAAGCATGAAAATCACTTTAAACATGCTAATTTTAGCTCTAAAACTGATGATCCACCTACAAATGTGAACTGACGTTCAAAAATAAAACATTTGAAAACGGACAATTTTTCACCTTTCTGAAGAATGACGTAATGGGGGGTGTTATCTCTTTTGTCAAAAATCTGCTGTTTTTTCTTGAACATTAAATGCCTCCAAATGGTATTTAATTCACTTTCTGGGGTGAAGAAACACTTTTTGAGACCTCAGAGTGAGCAAATTGGCCATTTTCATGCACTTTTAACCATTCCACAAATCTTGTGTTTAGAGCCCCTGGAAGCATGAAAATCACTTTAAACATGCTAATTTTAGCTCTAAAACTAATAATCCACCTACAAATGTGAACTGACGTTCAAAAATAAAACATTTGAAAACGGACCATTTTTCACCTTTCTGAAGCATGACGTAATGGGGGGGTGTTATCTCTTTTGTCAAAAATCAGCTGTTTTTGCTTGAACATTAAATGCCTCCAAATGGTATTTAATTCACTTCCCGGGCCCCTGGAAGCATGAAAATCACTTTAAACATGCTAATTTTAGCTCTAAAACTAATAATCCACCTACAAATGTGAACTGACGTTCAAAAATAAAACATTTGAAAACGGACCGTTTTTCACCTTTCTGAAGCATGACGTAATGGGGGGGTGTTATCTCTTTTGTCAAAAATCAGCCGTTTTTGCTTGAACATTAAATGCTTCCAAATGGTATTTAATTCACTTCCCGGGGTGAAGAAACACTTTTTGAGACCTCAGAGTGAGCAAATTGGCCATTTTCATGCACTTTTAACCATTCCACAAATCTTGTTTTTAGAGCCCCTGGAAGCATGAAAATCACTTTAAACATGCTAATTTTAGCTCTAAAACTAATAATCCACCTAGAAATGTGAACTGACATTCAAAAATAAAACATTTGAAAACGGACCATTTTTCACCTTTCTGAAGAATGACGTAATGGGGGGTGTTATCTCTTTTGTCAAAAATAAGCTGTTTTTGCTTGAACATTTAATGCCTCCAAATGGTATTTAATTCACTTCCCGGGGTGAAGAAACACTTTTTGAGACCTCAGAGTGAGCAAATTGGCCATTTTCATGCAATTTTAACCATTCCACACATCTTGTGTTTAGAGCCCATGGAAGCATGAAAATCACTTTAAACATGCTAATTTTAGCTCTAAAACTAATAATCCACCTACAAATGTGAACTGACGTTCAAAAATAAAACATTTGAAAACGGACCATTTTTCACCTTTCTGAAGCATGACGTAATAGGGGGGTGTTATCTCTTTTGTCAAAAATCAGCTGTTTTTGCTTGAACATTAAATGCCTCCAAATGGTATTTAATTCACTTCCCGGGCCCCTGGAAGCATGAAAATCACTTTAAACATGCTAATTTTAGCTCTAAAACTGATGATCCACCTACAAATGTGAACTGACGTTCAAAAATAAAACATTTGAAAACGGACAATTTTTCACCTTTCTGAAGAATGACGTAATGGGGGGTGTTATCTCTTTTGTCAAAAATCTGCCGTTTTTTCTTGAACATTAAATGCCTCCAAATGGTATTTAATTCACTTTCTGGGGTGAAGAAACACTTTTTGAGACCTCAGAGTGAGCAAATTGGCCATTTTCATGCACTTTTAACCATTCCACAAATCTTGTGTTTAGAGCCCCTGGAAGCATGAAAATCACTTTAAACGTGCTAATTTTAGCTCTAAAACTAATAATCCACCTACAAATGTGAACTGACGTTCAAAAATAAAACATTTGAAAACGGACCATTTTTCACCTTTCTGAAGCATGACGTAATGGGGGGGTGTTATCTCTTTTGTCAAAAATCAGCTGTTTTTGCTTGAACATTAAATGCCTCCAAATGGTATTTAATTCACTTCCCGGGCCCCTGGAAGCATGAAAATCACTTTAAACATGCTAATTTTAGCTCTAAAACTAATAATCCACCTACAAATGTGAACTGACGTTCAAAAATAAAACATTTGAAAACGGACCGTTTTTCACCTTTCTGAAGCATGACGTAATGGGGGGGTGTTATCTCTTTTGTCAAAAATCAGCCGTTTTTGCTTGAACATTAAATGCTTCCAAATGGTATTTAATTCACTTCCCGGGGTGAAGAAACACTTTTTGAGACCTCAAAGTGAGCAAATTGGCCATTTTCATGCACTTTTAACCATTCCACAAATCTTGTTTTTAGAGCCCCTGGAAGCATGAAAATCACTTTAAACATGCTAATTTTAGCTCTAAAACTAATAATCCACCTAGAAATGTGAACTGACATTCAAAAATAAAACATTTGAAAACGGACCATTTTTCACCTTTCTGAAGAATGACGTAATGGGGGGTGTTGTCTCTTTTGTCAAAAATAAGCTGTTTTTGCTTGAACATTTAATGCCTCCAAATGGTATTTAATTCACTTCCCGGGGTGAAGAAACACTTTTTGAGACCTCAGAGTGAGCAAATTGGCCATTTTCATGCAATTTTAACCATTCCACACATCTTGTGTTTAGAGCCCATGGAAGCATGAAAATCAATTTAAACATGCTAATTTTAGCTCTAAAACTAATAATCCACCTACAAATGTGAACTGACGTTCAAAAATAAAACATTTGAAAACGGACCGTTTTTCACCTTTCTGAAGCATGACGTAATAGGGGGGTGTTATCTCTTTTGTCAAAAATCAGCTGTTTTTGCTTGAACATTAAATGCCTCCAAATGGTATTTAATTCACTTCCCGGGCCCCTGGAAGCATGAAAATCACTTTAAACATGCTAATTTTAGCTCTAAAACTGATGATCCACCTACAAATGTGAACTGACGTTCAAAAATAAAACATTTGAAAACGGACAATTTTTCACCTTTCTGAAGAATGACGTAATGGGGGGTGTTATCTCTTTTGTCAAAAATCTGCCGTTTTTTCTTGAACATTAAATGCCTCCAAATGGTATTTAATTCACTTTCTGGGGTGAAGAAACACTTTTTGAGACCTCAGAGTGAGCAAATTGGCCATTTTCATGCACTTTTAACCATTCCACAAATCTTGTGTTTAGAGCCCCTGGAAGCATGAAAATCACTTTAAACATGCTAATTTTAGCTCTAAAACTAATAATCCACCTACAAATGTGAACTGACGTTCAAAAATAAAACATTTGAAAACGGACCATTTTTCACCTTTCTGAAGCATGACGTAATGGGGGGGTGTTATCTCTTTTGTCAAAAATCAGCTGTTTTTGCTTGAACATTAAATGCCTCCAAATGGTATTTAATTCACTTCCCGGGCCCCTGGAAGCATGAAAATCACTTTAAACATGCTAATTTTAGCTCTAAAACTAATAATCCACCTACAAATGTGAACTGACGTTCAAAAATAAAACATTTGAAAACGGACCGTTTTTCACCTTTCTGAAGCATGACGTAATGGGGGGGTGTTATCTCTTTTGTCAAAAATCAGCCGTTTTTGCTTGAACATTAAATGCTTCCAAATGGTATTTAATTCACTTCCCGGGGTGAAGAAACACTTTTTGAGACCTCAGAGTGAGCAAATTGGCCATTTTCATGCACTTTTAACCATTCCACAAATCTTGTTTTTAGAGCCCCTGGAAGCATGAAAATCACTTTAAACATGCTAATTTTAGCTCTAAAACTAATAATCCACCTAGAAATGTGAACTGACATTCAAAAATAAAACATTTGAAAACGGACCATTTTTCACCTTTCTGAAGAATGACGTAATGGGGGGTGTTATCTCTTTTGTCAAAAATAAGCTGTTTTTGCTTGAACATTTAATGCCTCCAAATGGTATTTAATTCACTTCCCGGGGTGAAGAAACACTTTTTGAGACCTCAGAGTGAGCAAATTGGCCATTTTCATGCAATTTTAACCATTCCACACATCTTGTGTTTAGAGCCCATGGAAGCATGAAAATCACTTTAAACATGCTAATTTTAGCTCTAAAACTAATAATCCACCTACAAATGTGAACTGACGTTCAAAAATAAAACATTTGAAAACGGACCATTTTTCACCTTTCTGAAGCATGACGTAATAGGGGGGTGTTATCTCTTTTGTCAAAAATCAGCTGTTTTTGCTTGAACATTAAATGCCTCCAAATGGTATTTAATTCACTTCCCGGGCCCCTGGAAGCATGAAAATCACTTTAAACATGCTAATTTTAGCTCTAAAACTGATGATCCACCTACAAATGTGAACTGACGTTCAAAAATAAAACATTTGAAAACGGACAATTTTTCACCTTTCTGAAGAATGACGTAATGGGGGGTGTTATCTCTTTTGTCAAAAATCTGCCGTTTTTTCTTGAACATTAAATGCCTCCAAATGGTATTTAATTCACTTTCTGGGGTGAAGAAACACTTTTTGAGACCTCAGAGTGAGCAAATTGGCCATTTTCATGCACTTTTAACCATTCCACAAATCTTGTGTTTAGAGCCCCTGGAAGCATGAAAATCACTTTAAACATGCTAATTTTAGCTCTAAAACTAATAATCCACCTACAAATGTGAACTGACGTTCAAAAATAAAACATTTGAAAACGGACCGTTTTTCACCTTTCTGAAGCATGACGTAATGGGGGGTGTTATCTCTTTTGTCAAAAATCAGCCGTTTTTGCTTGAACATTAAATGCTTCCAAATGGTATTTAATTCACTTCCCGGGGTAAAGAAACACTTTTTGAGACCTCAGAGTGAGCAAATTGGCCATTTTCATGCACTTTTAACCATTCCACAAATCTTGTTTTTAGAGCCCCTGGAAGCATGAAAATCACTTTAAACATGCTAATTTTAGCTCTAAAACTAATAATCCACCTAGAAATGTGAACTGACATTCAAAAATAAAACATTTGAAAACGGACCATTTTTCACCTTTCTGAAGAATGACGTAATGGGGGGTGTTATCTCTTTTGTCAAAAATAAGCTGTTTTTGCTTGAACATTTAATGCCTCCAAATGGTATTTAATTCACTTCCCGGGGTGAAGAAACACTTTTTGAGACCTCAGAGTGAGCAAATTGGCCATTTTCATGCAATTTTAACCATTCCACACATCTTGTGTTTAGAGCCCATGGAAGCATGAAAATCACTTTAAACATGCTAATTTTAGCTCTAAAACTAATAATCCACCTACAAATGTGAACTGACGTTCAAAAATAAAACATTTCAAAACGGACCATTTTTCACCTTTCTGAAGCATGACGTAATAGGGGGGTGTTATCTCTTTTGTCAAAAATCAGCTGTTTTTGCTTGAACATTAAATGCCTCCAAATGGTATTTAATTCACTTCCCGGGCCCCTGGAAGCATGAAAATCACTTTAAACATGCTAATTTTAGCTCTAAAACTGATGATCCACCTACAAATGTGAACTGACGTTCAAAAATAAAACATTTGAAAACGGACAATTTTTCACCTTTCTGAAGAATGACGTAATGGGGGGTGTTATCTCTTTTGTCAAAAATCTGCCGTTTTTTCTTGAACATTAAATGCCTCCAAATGGTATTTAATTCACTTTCTGGGGTGAAGAAACACTTTTTGAGACCTCAGAGTGAGCAAATTGGCCATTTTCATGCACTTTTAACCATTCCACAAATCTTGTGTTTAGAGCCCCTGGAAGCATGAAAATCACTTTAAACATGCTAATTTTAGCTCTAAAACTAATAATCCACCTACAAATGTGAACTGACGTTCAAAAATAAAACATTTGAAAACGGACCATTTTTCACCTTTCTGAAGCATGACGTAATGGGGGGGTGTTATCTCTTTTGTCAAAAATCAGCTGTTTTTGCTTGAACATTAAATGCCTCCAAATGGTATTTAATTCACTTCCCGGGCCCCTGGAAGCATGAAAATCACTTTAAACATGCTAATTTTAGCTCTAAAACTAATAATCCACCTACAAATGTGAACTGACGTTCAAAAATAAAACATTTGAAAACGGACCGTTTTTCACCTTTCTGAAGCATGACGTAATGGGGGGGTGTTATCTCTTTTGTCAAAAATCAGCCGTTTTTGCTTGAACATTAAATGCTTCCAAATGGTATTTAATTCACTTCCCGGGGTGAAGAAACACTTTTTGAGACCTCAGAGTGAGCAAATTGGCCATTTTCATGCACTTTTAACCATTCCACAAATCTTGTTTTTAGAGCCCCTGGAAGCATGAAAATCACTTTAAACATGCTAATTTTAGCTCTAAAACTAATAATCCACCTAGAAATGTGAACTGACATTCAAAAATAAAACATTTGAAAACGGACCATTTTTTACCTTTCTGAAGAATGACGTAATGGGGGGTGTTATCTCTTTTGTCAAAAATAAGCTGTTTTTGCTTGAACATTTAATGCCTCCAAATGGTATTTAATTCACTTCCCGGGGTGAAGAAACACTTTTTGAGACCTCAGAGTGAGCAAATTGGCCATTTTCATGCAATTTTAACCATTCCACACATCTTGTGTTTAGAGCCCATGGAAGCATGAAAATCACTTTAAACATGCTAATTTTAGCTCTAAAACTAATAATCCACCTACAAATGTGAACTGACGTTCAAAAATAAAACATTTGAAAACGGACCATTTTTCACCTTTCTGAAGAATGACGTAATGGGGGTGTTATCTCTTTTGTCAAAAATCTGCAGTTTTTTCTTGAACATTAAATGCCTCCAAATGGTATTTAATTCACTTTCTGGGGTGAAGAAACACTTTTTGAGACCTCAGAGTGAGCAAATTGGCAATTTTCATGCACTTTTAACCATTCCACAAATCTTGTGTTTAGAGCCCCTGGAAGCATGAAAATCACTTTAAACATGCTAATTTTAGCTCTAAAACTAATAATCCACCTACAAATGTGAACTGACGTTCAAAAATAAAACATTTGAAAACGGACCGTTTTTCACCTTTCTGAAGCATGACGTAATGGGGGGGTGTTATCTCTTTTGTCAAAAATCAGCTGTTTTTGCTTGAACATTAAATGCCTCCAAATGGTATTTAATTCACTTCCCGGGCCCCTGGAAGCATGAAAATCACTTTAAACATGCTAATTTTAGCTCTAAAACTAATAATCCACCTACAAATGTGAACTGACGTTCAAAAATAAAACATTTGAAAACGGACCGTTTTTCACCTTTCTGAAGCATGACGTAATGGGGGGGTGTTATCTCTTTTGTCAAAAATCAGCCGTTTTTGCTTGAACATTAAATGCTTCCAAATGGTATTTAATTCACTTCCCGGGGTGAAGAAACACTTTTTGAGACCTCAGAGTGAGCAAATTGGCCATTTTCATGCACTTTTAACCATTCCACACATCTTGTGTTTAGAGCCCATGGAAGCATGAAAATCACTTTAAACATGCTAATTTTAGCTCTAAAACTAATAATCCACCTACAAATGTGAACTGACGTTCAAAAATAAAACATTTCAAAACGGACCATTTTTCACCTTTCTGAAGCATGACGTAATAGGGGGGTGTTATCTCTTTTGTCAAAAATCAGCTGTTTTTGCTTGAACATTAAATGCCTCCAAATGGTATTTAATTCACTTCCCGGGCCCCTGGAAGCATGAAAATCACTTTAAACATGCTAATTTTAGCTCTAAAACTGATGATCCACCTACAAATGTGAACTGACGTTCAAAAATAAAACATTTGAAAACGGACAATTTTTCACCTTTCTGAAGAATGACGTAATGGGGGGTGTTATCTCTTTTGTCAAAAATCTGCCGTTTTTTCTTGAACATTAAATGCCTCCAAATGGTATTTAATTCACTTTCTGGGGTGAAGAAACACTTTTTGAGACCTCAGAGTGAGCAAATTGGCCATTTTCATGCACTTTTAACCATTCCACAAATCTTGTGTTTAGAGCCCCTGGAAGCATGAAAATCACTTTAAACATGCTAATTTTAGCTCTAAAACTAATAATCCACCTACAAATGTGAACTGACGTTCAAAAATAAAACATTTGAAAACGGACCATTTTTCACCTTTCTGAAGCATGACGTAATGGGGGGGTGTTATCTCTTTTGTCAAAAATCAGCTGTTTTTGCTTGAACATTAAATGCCTCCAAATGGTATTTAATTCACTTCCCGGGCCCCTGGAAGCATGAAAATCACTTTAAACATGCTAATTTTAGCTCTAAAACTAATAATCCACCTACAAATGTGAACTGACGTTCAAAAATAAAACATTTGAAAACGGACCGTTTTTCACCTTTCTGAAGCATGACGTAATGGGGGGGTGTTATCTCTTTTGTCAAAAATCAGCCGTTTTTGCTTGAACATTAAATGCTTCCAAATGGTATTTAATTCACTTCCCGGGGTGAAGAAACACTTTTTGAGACCTCAGAGTGAGCAAATTGGCCATTTTCATGCACTTTTAACCATTCCACAAATCTTGTTTTTAGAGCCCCTGGAAGCATGAAAATCACTTTAAACATGCTAATTTTAGCTCTAAAACTAATAATCCACCTAGAAATGTGAACTGACATTCAAAAATAAAACATTTGAAAACGGACCATTTTTCACCTTTCTGAAGAATGACGTAATGGGGGGTGTTATCTCTTTTGTCAAAAATAAGCTGTTTTTGCTTGAACATTTAATGCCTCCAAATGGTATTTAATTCACTTCCCGGGGTGAAGAAACACTTTTTGAGACCTCAGAGTGAGCAAATTGGCCATTTTCATGCAATTTTAACCATTCCACACATCTTGTGTTTAGAGCCCATGGAAGCATGAAAATCACTTTAAACATGCTAATTTTAGCTCTAAAACTAATAATCCACCTACAAATGTGAACTGACGTTCAAAAATAAAACATTTGAAAACGGACCATTTTTCACCTTTCTGAAGAATGACGTAATGGGGGTGTTATCTCTTTTGTCAAAAATCTGCAGTTTTTTCTTGAACATTAAATGCCTCCAAATGGTATTTAATTCACTTTCTGGGGTGAAGAAACACTTTTTGAGACCTCAGAGTGAGCAAATTGGCCATTTTCATGCACTTTTAACCATTCCACAAATCTTGTGTTTAGGGCCCCTGGAAGCATGAAAATCACTTTAAACATGCTAATTTTAGCTCTAAAACTGATGATCCACCTACAAATGTGAACTGACGTTCAAAAATAAAACATTTGAAAAGGACAATTTTTCACCTTTCTGAAGAATGACGTAATGGGGGGTGTTATCTCTTTTGTCAAAAATCTGCCGTTTTTTCTTGAACATTAAATGCCTCCAAATGGTATTTAATTCACTTTCTGGGGTGAAGAAACACTTTTTGAGACCTCAGAGTGAGCAAATTGGCCATTTTCATGCACTTTTAACCATTCCACAAATCTTGTGTTTAGAGCCCCTGGAAGCATGAAAATCACTTTAAACATGCTAATTTTAGCTCTAAAACTAATAATCCACCTACAAATGTGAACTGACGTTCAAAAATAAAACATTTGAAAACGGACCATTTTTCACCTTTCTGAAGCATGACGTAATGGGGGGGTGTTATCTCTTTTGTCAAAAATCAGCTGTTTTTGCTTGAACATTAAATGCCTCCAAATTGTATTTAATTCACTTCCCGGGCCCCTGGAAGCATGAAAATCACTTTAAACATGCTAATTTTAGCTCTAAAACTAATAATCCACCTACAAATGTGAACTGACGTTCAAAAATAAAACATTTGAAAACGGACCGTTTTTCACCTTTCTGAAGCATGACGTAATGGGGGGTGTTATCTCTTTTGTCAAAAATCTGCCGTTTTTTCTTGAACATTAAATGCCTCCAAATGGTATTTAATTCACTTTCTGGGGTGAAGAAACACTTTTTGAGACCTCAGAGTGAGCAAATTGGCCATTTTCATGCACTTTTAACCATTCCACAAATCTTGTTTTTAGAGCCCCTGGAAGCATGAAAATCACTTTAAACATGCTAATTTTAGCTCTAAAACTAATAATCCACCTAGAAATGTGAACTGACATTCAAAAATAAAACATTTGAAAACGGACCATTTTTCACCTTTCTGAAGCATGACGTAATGGGGGGGTGTTATCTCTTTTGTCAAAAATCAGCTGTTTTTGCTTGAACATTAAATGCCTCCAAATGGTATTTAATTCACTTCCCGGGCCCCTGGAAGCATGAAAATCACTTTAAACATGCTAATTTTAGCTCTAAAACTAATAATCCACCTACAAATGTGAACTGACGTTCAAAAATAAAACATTTGAAAACGGACCGTTTTTCACCTTTCTGAAGCATGACGTAATGGGGGGGTGTTATCTCTTTTGTCAAAAATCAGCCGTTTTTGCTTGAACATTAAATGCTTCCAAATGGTATTTAATTCACTTCCCGGGGTGAAGAAACACTTTTTGAGACCTCAGAGTGAGCAAATTGGCCATTTTCATGCACTTTTAACCATTCCACAAATCTTGTTTTTAGAGCCCCTGGAAGCATGAAAATCACTTTAAACATGCTAATTTTAGCTCTAAAACTAATAATCCACCTAGAAATGTGAACTGACATTCAAAAATAAAACATTTGAAAACGGACCATTTTTCACCTTTCTGAAGAATGACGTAATGGGGGGTGTTATCTCTTTTGTCAAAAATAAGCTGTTTTTGCTTGAACATTTAATGCCTCCAAATGGTATTTAATTCACTTCCCGGGGTGAAGAAACACTTTTTGAGACCTCAGAGTGAGCAAATTGGCCATTTTCATGCAATTTTAACCATTCCACACATCTTGTGTTTAGAGCCCATGGAAGCATGAAAATCACTTTAAACATGCTAATTTTAGCTCTAAAACTAATAATCCACCTACAAATGTGAACTGACGTTCAAAAATAAAACATTTGAAAACGGACCATTTTTCACCTTTCTGAAGCATGACGTAATAGGGGGGTGTTATCTCTTTTGTCAAAAATCAGCTGTTTTTGCTTGAACATTAAATGCCTCCAAATGGTATTTAATTCACTTCCCGGGCCCCTGGAAGCATGAAAATCACTTTAAACATGCTAATTTTAGCTCTAAAACTGATGATCCACCTACAAATGTGAACTGACGTTCAAAAATAAAACATTTGAAAACGGACAATTTTTCACCTTTCTGAAGAATGACGTAATGGGGGGTGTTATCTCTTTTGTCAAAAATCTGCAGTTTTTTCTTGAACATTAAATGCCTCCAAATGGTATTTAATTCACTTTCTGGGGTGAAGAAACACTTTTTGAGACCTCAGAGTGAGCAAATTGGCCATTTTCATGCACTTTTAACCATTCCACAAATCTTGTGTTTAGAGCCCCTGGAAGCATGAAAATCACTTTAAACATGCTAATTTTAGCTCTAAAACTAATAATCCACCTACAAATGTGAACTGACGTTCAAAAATAAAACATTTGAAAACGGACCGTTTTTCACCTTTCTGAAGCATGACGTAATGGGGGGGTGTTATCTCTTTTGTCAAAAATCAGCCGTTTTTGCTTGAACATTAAATGCTTCCAAATGGTATTTAATTCACTTCCCGGGGTGAAGAAACACTTTTTGAGACCTCAGAGTGAGCAAATTGGCCATTTTCATGCACTTTTAACCATTCCACAAATCTTGTTTTTAGAGCCCCTGGAAGCATGAAAATCACTTTAAACATGCTAATTTTAGCACTAAAACTAATAATCCACCTAGAAATGTGAACTGACATTCAAAAATAAAACATTTGAAAACGGACCATTTTTCACCTTTCTGAAGAATGACGTAATGGGGGGTGTTATCTCTTTTGTCAAAAATAAGCTGTTTTTGCTTGAACATTTAATGCCTCCAAATGGTATTTAATTCACTTCCCGGGGTGAAGAAACACTTTTTGAGACCTCAGAGTGAGCAAATTGGCCATTTTCATGCAATTTTAACCATTCCACACATCTTGTGTTTAGAGCCCATGGAAGCATGAAAATCACTTTAAACATGCTAATTTTAGCTCTAAAACTAATAATCCACCTACAAATGTGAACTGACGTTCAAAAATAAAACATTTGAAAACGGACCATTTTTCACATTTCTGAAGCATGACGTAATAGGGGGGTGTTATCTCTTTTGTCAAAAATCAGCTGTTTTTGCTTGAACATTAAATGCCTCCAAATGGTATTTAATTCACTTCCCGGGCCCCTGGAAGCATGAAAATCACTTTAAACATGCTAATTTTAGCTCTAAAACTGATGATCCACCTACAAATGTGAACTGACGTTCAAAAATAAAACATTTGAAAACGGACAATTTTTCACCTTTCTGAAGAATGACGTAATGGGGGGTGTTATCTCTTTTGTCAAAAATCTGCCGTTTTTTCTTGAACATTAAATGCCTCCAAATGGTATTTAATTCACTTTCTGGGGTGAAGAAACACTTTTTGAGACCTCAGAGTGAGCAAATTGGCCATTTTCATGCACTTTTAACCATTCCACAAATCTTGTGTTTAGAGCCCCTGGAAGCATGAAAATCACTTTAAACATGCTAATTTTAGCTCTAAAACTAATAATCCACCTACAAATGTGAACTGACGTTCAAAAATAAAACATTTGAAAACGGACCATTTTTCACCTTTCTGAAGCATGACGTAATGGGGGGGTGTTATCTCTTTTGTCAAAAATCAGCTGTTTTTGCTTGAACATTAAATGCCTCCAAATGGTATTTAATTCACTTCCCGGGCCCCTGGAAGCATGAAAATCACTTTAAACATGCTAATTTTAGCTCTAAAACTAATAATCCACCTACAAATGTGAACTGACGTTCAAAAATAAAACATTTGAAAACGGACCGTTT
Organism: Lissotriton helveticus; assembly: GCF_964261635.1. Classification (NCBI taxonomy): domain Eukaryota; kingdom Metazoa; phylum Chordata; class Amphibia; order Caudata; family Salamandridae; genus Lissotriton; species Lissotriton helveticus. The sequence goes on from NW_027611949.1 coordinate 246,635, forward strand.
TTCACCTTTCTGAAGCATGACGTAATGGGGGGGTGTTATCTCTTTTGTCAAAAATCAGCCGTTTTTGCTTGAACATTAAATGCTTCCAAATGGTATTTAATTCACTTCCCGGGGTGAAGAAACACTTTTTGAGACCTCAGAGTGAGCAAATTGGCCATTTTCATGCACTTTTAACCATTCCACAAATCTTGTTTTTAGAGCCCCTGGAAGCATGAAAATCACTTTAAACATGCTAATTTTAGCTCTAAAACTAATAATCCACCTAGAAATGTGAACTGACATTCAAAAATAAAACATTTGAAAACGGACCATTTTTCACCTTTCTGAAGAATGACGTAATGGGGGGTGTTATCTCTTTTGTCAAAAATAAGCTGTTTTTGCTTGAACATTTAATGCCTCCAAATGGTATTTAATTCACTTCCTGGGGTGAAGAAACACTTTTTGAGACCTCAGAGTGAGCAAATTGGCCATTTTCATGCAATTTTAACCATTCCACACATCTTGTGTTTAGAGCCCATGGAAGCATGAAAATCACTTTAAACATGCTAATTTTAGCTCTAAAACTAATAATCCACCTACAAATGTGAACTGACGTTCAAAAATAAAACATTTGAAAACGGACCATTTTTCACCTTTCTGAAGCATGACGTAATAGGGGGGTGTTATCTCTTTTGTCAAAAATCAGCTGTTTTTGCTTGAACATTAAATGCCTCCAAATGGTATTTAATTCACTTCCCGGGCCCCTGGAAGCATGAAAATCACTTTAAACATGCTAATTTTAGCTCTAAAACTGATGATCCACCTACAAATGTGAACTGACGTTCAAAAATAAAACATTTGAAAACGGACAATTTTTCACCTTTCTGAAGAATGACGTAATGGGGGGTGTTATCTCTTTTGTCAAAAATCTGCCGTTTTTTCTTGAACATTAAATGCCTCCAAATGGTATTTAATTCACTTTCTGGGGTGAAGAAACACTTTTTGAGACCTCAGAGTGAGCAAATTGGCCATTTTCATGCACTTTTAACCATTCCACAAATCTTGTGTTTAGAGCCCCTGGAAGCATGAAAATCACTTTAAACATGCTAATTTTAGCTCTAAAACTAATAATCCACCTACAAATGTGAACTGACGTTCAAAAATAAAACATTTGAAAACGGACCGTTTTTCACCTTTCTGAAGCATGACGTAATGGGGGGGTGTTATCTCTTTTGTCAAAAATCAGCCGTTTTTGCTTGAACATTAAATGCTTCCAAATGGTATTTAATTCACTTCCCGGGGTGAAGAAACACTTTTTGAGACCTCAGAGTGAGCAAATTGGCCATTTTCATGCACTTTTAACCATTCCACAAATCTTGCTTTTAGAGCCCCTGGAAGCATGAAAATCACTTTAAACATGCTAATTTTAGCTCTAAAACTAATAATCCACCTAGAAATGTGAACTGACATTCAAAAATAAAACATTTGAAAACGGACCATTTTTCACCTTTCTGAAGAATGACGTAATGGGGGGTGTTATCTCTTTTGTCAAAAATAAGCTGTTTTTGCTTGAACATTTAATGCCTCCAAATGGTATTTAATTCACTTCCCGGGGTGAAGAAACACTTTTTGAGACCTCAGAGTGAGCAAATTGGCCATTTTCATGCAATTTTAACCATTCCACACATCTTGTGTTTAGAGCCCATGGAAGCATGAAAATCACTTTAAACATGCTAATTTTAGCTCTAAAACTAATATTCCACCTACAAATGTGAACTGACGTTCAAAAATAAAACATTTGAAAACGGACCATTTTTCACCTTTCTGAAGCATGACGTAATAGGGGGGTGTTATCTCTTTTGTCAAAAATCAGCTGTTTTTGCTTGAACATTAAATGCCTCCAAATGATATTTAATTCACTTCCCGGGCCCCTGGAAGCATGAAAATCACTTTAAACATGCTAATTTTAGCTCTAAAACTGATGATCCACCTACAAATGTGAACTGACGTTCAAAAATAAAACATTTGAAAACGGACAATTTTTCACCTTTCTGAAGAATGACGTAATGGGGGGTGTTATCTCTTTTGTCAAAAATCTGCCGTTTTTTCTTGAACATTAAATGCATCCAAATGGTATTTAATTCACTTTCTGGGGTGAAGAAACACTTTTTGAGACCTCAGAGTGAGCAAATTGGCCATTTTCATGCACTTTTAACCATTCCACAAATCTTGTTTTTAGAGCCCCTGGAAGCATGAAAATCACTTTAAACATGCTAATTTTAGCTCTAAAACTAATAATCCACCTAGAAATGTGAACTGACATTCAAAAATAAAACATTTGAAAACGGACCATTTTTCACCTTTCTGAAGAATGACGTAATGGGGGGTGTTATCTCTTTTGTCAAAAATAAGCTGTTTTTGCTTGAACATTTAATGCCTCCAAATGGTATTTAATTCACTTCCCGGGGTGAAGAAACACTTTTTGAGACCTCAGAGTGAGCAAATTGGCCATTTTCATGCAATTTTAACCATTCCACACATCTTGTGTTTAGAGCCCCTGGAAGCATGAAAATCACTTTAAACATGCTAATTTTAGCTCTAAAACTAATAATCCACCTACAAATGTGAACTGACGTTCAAAAATAAAACATTTGAAAACGGACCGTTTTTCACCTTTCTGAAGCATGACGTAATGGGGGGGTGTTATCTCTTTTGTCAAAAATCAGCCGTTTTTGCTTGAACATTAAATGCTTCCAAATGGTATTTAATTCACTTCCCGGGGTGAAGAAACACTTTTTGAGACCTCAGAGTGAGCAAATTGGCCATTTTCATGCACTTTTAACCATTCCACAAATCTTGTTTTTAGAGCCCCTGGAAGCATGAAAATCACTTTAAACATGCTAATTTTAGCTCTAAAACTAATAATCCACCTAGAAATGTGAACTGACATTCAAAAATAAAACATTTGAAAACGGACCATTTTTCACCTTTCTGAAGAATGACGTAATGGGGGGTGTTATCTCTTTTGTCAAAAATAAGCTGTTTTTGCTTGAACATTTAATGCCTCCAAATGGTATTTAATTCACTTCCCGGGGTGAAGAAACACTTTTTGAGACCTCAGAGTGAGCAAATTGGCCATTTTCATGCAATTTTAACCATTCCACACATCTTGTGTTTAGAGCCCATGGAAGCATGAAAATCACTTTAAACATGCTAATTTTAGCTCTAAAACTAATAATCCACCTACAAATGTGAACTGACGTTCAAAAATAAAACATTTGAAAACGGACCATTTTTCACCTTTCTGAAGCATGACGTAATAGGGGGGTGTTATCTCTTTTGTCAAAAATCAGCTGTTTTTGCTTGAACATTAAATGCCTCCAAATGATATTTAATTCACTTCCCGGGCCCCTGGAAGCATGAAAATCACTTTAAACATGCTAATTTTAGCTCTAAAACTGATGATCCACCTACAAATGTGAACTGACGTTCAAAAATAAAACATTTGAAAACGGACAATTTTTCACCTTTCTGAAGAATGACGTAATGGGGGGTGTTATCTCTTTTGTCAAAAATCTGCCGTTTTTTCTTGAACATTAAATGCATCCAAATGGTATTTAATTCACTTTCTGGGGTGAAGAAACACTTTTTGAGACCTCAGAGTGAGCAAATTGGCCATTTTCATGCACTTTTAACCATTCCACAAATCTTGTGTTTAGAGCCCCTGGAAGCATGAAAATCACTTTAAACATGCTAATTTTAGCTCTAAAACTAATAATCCACCTACAAATGTGAACTGACGTTCAAAAATAAAACATTTGAAAACGGACCATTTTTCACCTTTCTGAAGCATGACATAATGGGGGGGGTGTTATCTCTTTTGTCAAAAATCAGCTGTTTTTGCTTGAACATTAAATGCCTCCAAATGGTATTTAATTCACTTCCCGGGCCCCTGGAAGCATGAAAATCACTTTAAACATGCTAATTTTAGCTCTAAAACTAATAATCCACCTACAAATGTGAACTGACGTTCAAAAATAAAACATTTGAAAACGGACCGTTTTTCACCTTTCTGAAGCATGACGTAATGGGGGGGTGTTATCTCTTTTGTCAAAAATCAGCCGTTTTTGCTTGAACATTAAATGCTTCCAAATGGTATTTAATTCACTTCCCGGGGTGAAGAAACACTTTTTGAGACCTCAGAGTGAGCAAATTGGCCATTTTCATGCACTTTTAACCATTCCACAAATCTTGTTTTTAGAGCCCCTGGAAGCATGAAAATCACTTTAAACATGCTAATTTTAGCTCTAAAACTAATAATCCACCTAGAAATGTGAACTGACATTCAAAAATAAAACATTTGAAAACGGACCATTTTTCACCTTTCTGAAGAATGACGTAATGGGGCGTGTTATCTCTTTTGTCAAAAATAAGCTGTTTTTGCTTGAACATTTAATGCCTCCAAATGGTATTTAATTCACTTCCCGGGGTGAAGAAACACTTTTTGAGACCTCAGAGTGAGCAAATTGGCCATTTTCATGCAATTTTAACCATTCCACACATCTTGTGTTTAGAGCCCATGGAAGCATGAAAATCACTTTAAACATGCTAATTTTAGCTCTAAAACTAATAATCCACCTACAAATGTGAACTGACGTTCAAAAATAAAACATTTGAAAACGGACCATTTTTCACCTTTCTGAAGCATGACGTAATAGGGGGGTGTTATCTCTTTTGTCAAAAATCAGCTGTTTTTGCTTGAACATTAAATGCCTCCAAATGGTATTTAATTCACTTCCCGGGCCCCTGGAAGCATGAAAATCACTTTAAACATGCTAATTTTAGCTCTAAAACTGATGATCCACCTACAAATGTGAACTGACGTTCAAAAATAAAACATTTGAAAACGGACAATTTTTCACCTTTCTGAAGAATGACGTAATGGGGGGTGTTATCTCTTTTGTCAAAAATCTGCCGTTTTTTCTTGAACATTAAATGCCTCCAAATGGTATTTAATTCACTTTCTGGGGTGAAGAAACACTTTTTGAGACCTCAGAGTGAGCAAATTGGCCATTTTCATGCACTTTTAACCATTCCACAAATCTTGTGTTTAGAGCCCCTGGAAGCATGAAAATCACTTTAAACATGCTAATTTTAGCTCTAAAACTAATACTCTACCTACAAATGTGAACTGACGTTCAAAAATAAAACATTTGAAAACGGACCATTTTTCACCTTTCTGAAGCATGACGTAATGGGGGGGTGTTATCTCTTTTGTCAAAAATCAGCTGTTTTTGCTTGAACATTAAATGCCTCCAAATGGTATTTAATTCACTTCCCGGGCCCCTGGAAGCATGAAAATCACTTTAAACATGCTAATTTTAGCTCTAAAACTAATAATCCACCTACAAATGTGAACTGACGTTCAAAAATAAAACATTTGAAAACGGACCGTTTTTCACCTTTCTGAAGCATGACGTAATGGGGGGGTGTTATCTCTTTTGTCAAAAATCAGCCGTTTTTGCTTGAACATTAAATGCTTCCAAATGGTATTTAATTCACTTCCCGGGGTGAAGAAACACTTTTTGAGACCTCAGAGTGAGCAAATTGGCCATTTTCATGCACTTTTAACCATTCCACAAATCTTGTTTTTAGAGCCCCTGGAAGCATGAAAATCACTTTAAACATGCTAATTTTAGCTCTAAAACTAATAATCCACCTAGAAATGTGAACTGACATTCAAAAATAAAACATTTGAAAACGGACCATTTTTCACCTTCCCGAAGCATGACGTAATAGGGGGGTGTTATCTCTTTTGTCAAAAATCAGCTGTTTTTGCTTGAACATTAAATGCCTCCAAATGGTATTTAATTCACTTCCCGGGCCCCTGGAAGCATGAAAATCACTTTAAACATGCTAATTTTAGCTCTAAAACTGATGATCCACCTACAAATGTGAACTGACGTTCAAAAATAAAACATTTGAAAACGGACAATTTTTCACCTTTCTGAAGAATGACGTAATGGGGGGTGTTATCTCTTTTGTCAAAAATCTGCCGTTTTTTCTTGAACATTAAATGCCTCCAAATGGTATTTAATTCACTTTCTGGGGTGAAGAAACACCTTTTGAGACCTCAGAGTGAGCAAATTGGCCATTTTCATGCACTTTTAACCATTCCACAAATCTTGTGTTTAGAGCCCCTGGAAGCATGAAAATCACTTTAAACATGCTAATTTTAGCTCTAAAACTAATAATCCACCTACAAATGTGAACTGACGTTCAAAAATAAAACATTTGAAAACGGACCATTTTTCACCTTTCTGAAGCATGACGTAATGGGGGGGTGTTATCTCTTTTGTCAAAAATCAGCTGTTTTTGCTTGAACATTAAATGCCTCCAAATGGTATTTAATTCACTTCCCGGGCCCCTGGAAGCATGAAAATCACTTTAAACATGCTAATTTTAGCTCTAAAACTAATAATCCACCTACAAATGTGAACTGACGTTCAAAAATAAAACATTTGAAAACGGACCGTTTTTCACCTTTCTGAAGCATGACGTAATGGGGGGGTGTTATCTCTTTTGTCAAAAATCAGCCGTTTTTGCTTGAACATTAAATGCTTCCAAATGGTATTTAATTCACTTCCCGGGGTGAAGAAACACTTTTTGAGACCTCAGAGTGAGCAAATTGGCCATTTTCATGCACTTTTAACCATTCCACAAATCTTGTTTTTAGAGCCCCTGGAAGCATGAAAATCACTTTAAACATGCTAATTTTAGCTCTAAAACTAATAATCCACCTAGAAATGTGAACTGACATTCAAAAATAAAACATTTGAAAACGGACCATTTTTCACCTTTCTGAAGAATGACGTAATGGGGGGTGTTATCTCTTTTGTCAAAAATCTGCAGTTTTTTCTTGAACATTAAATGCCTCCAAATGGTATTTAATTCACTTTCTGGGGTGAAGAAACACTTTTTGAGACCTCAGAGTGAGCAAATTGGCCATTTTCATGCACTTTTAACCATTCCACAAATCTTGTGTTTAGAGCCCCTGGAAGCATGAAAATCACTTTAAACATGCTAATTTTAGCTCTAAAACTAATAATCCACCTACAAATGTGAACTGACGTTCAAAAATAAAACATTTGAAAACGGACCGTTTTTCACCTTTCTGAAGCATGACGTAATGGGGGGGTGTTATCTCTTTTGTCAAAAATCAGCCGTTTTTGCTTGAACATTAAATGCTTCCAAATGGTATTTAATTCACTTCCCGGGGTGAAGAAACACTTTTTGAGACCTCAGAGTGAGCAAATTGGCCATTTTCATGCACTTTTAACCATTCCACAAATCTTGTTTTTAGAGCCCCTGGAAGCATGAAAATCACTTTAAACATGCTAATTTTAGCACTAAAACTAATAATCCACCTAGAAATGTGAACTGACATTCAAAAATAAAACATTTGAAAACGGACCATTTTTCACCTTTCTGAAGAATGACGTAATGGGGGGTGTTATCTCTTTTGTCAAAAATAAGCTGTTTTTGCTTGAACATTTAATGCCTCCAAATGGTATTTAATTCACTTCCCGGGGTGAAGAAACACTTTTTGAGACCTCAGAGTGAGCAAATTGGCCATTTTCATGCAATTTTAACCATTCCACACATCTTGTGTTTAGAGCCCATGGAAGCATGAAAATCACTTTAAACATGCTAATTTTAGCTCTAAAACTAATAATCCACCTACAAATGTGAACTGACGTTCAAAAATAAAACATTTGAAAACGGACCATTTTTCACATTTCTGAAGCATGACGTAATAGGGGGGTGTTATCTCTTTTGTCAAAAATCAGCTGTTTTTGCTTGAACATTAAATGCCTCCAAATGGTATTTAATTCACTTCCCGGGCCCCTGGAAGCATGAAAATCACTTTAAACATGCTAATTTTAGCTCTAAAACTGATGATCCACCTACAAATGTGAACTGACGTTCAAAAATAAAACATTTGAAAACGGACAATTTTTCACCTTTCTGAAGAATGACGTAATGGGGGGTGTTATCTCTTTTGTCAAAAATCTGCCGTTTTTTCTTGAACATTAAATGCCTCCAAATGGTATTTAATTCACTTTCTGGGGTGAAGAAACACTTTTTGAGACCTCAGAGTGAGCAAATTGGCCATTTTCATGCACTTTTAACCATTCCACAAATCTTGTGTTTAGAGCCCCTGGAAGCATGAAAATCACTTTAAACATGCTAATTTTAGCTCTAAAACTAATAATCCACCTACAAATGTGAACTGACGTTCAAAAATAAAACATTTGAAAACGGACCATTTTTCACCTTTCTGAAGCATGACGTAATGGGGGGGTGTTATCTCTTTTGTCAAAAATCAGCTGTTTTTGCTTGAACATTAAATGCCTCCAAATGGTATTTAATTCACTTCCCGGGCCCCTGGAAGCATGAAAATCACTTTAAACATGCTAATTTTAGCTCTAAAACTAATAATCCACCTACAAATGTGAACTGACGTTCAAAAATAAAACATTTGAAAACGGACCGTTTTTCACCTTTCTGAAGCATGACGTAATGGGGGGGTGTTATCTCTTTTGTCAAAAATCAGCCGTTTTTGCTTGAACATTAAATGCTTCCAAATGGTATTTAATTCACTTCCCGGGGTGAAGAAACACTTTTTGAGACCTCAGAGTGAGCAAATTGGCCATTTTCATGCACTTTTAACCATTCCACAAATCTTGTTTTTAGAGCCCCTGGAAGCATGAAAATCACTTTAAACATGCTAATTTTAGCTCTAAAACTAATAATCCACCTAGAAATGTGAACTGACATTCAAAAATAAAACATTTGAAAACGGACCATTTTTCACCTTTCTGAAGAATGACGTAATGGGGGGTGTTATCTCTTTTGTCAAAAATAAGCTGTTTTTGCTTGAACATTTAATGCCTCCAAATGGTATTTAATTCACTTCCTGGGGTGAAGAAACACTTTTTGAGACCTCAGAGTGAGCAAATTGGCCATTTTCATGCAATTTTAACCATTCCACACATCTTGTGTTTAGAGCCCATGGAAGCATGAAAATCACTTTAAACATGCTAATTTTAGCTCTAAAACTAATAATCCACCTACAAATGTGAACTGACGTTCAAAAATAAAACATTTGAAAACGGACCATTTTTCACCTTTCTGAAGCATGACGTAATAGGGGGGTGTTATCTCTTTTGTCAAAAATCAGCTGTTTTTGCTTGAACATTAAATGCCTCCAAATGGTATTTAATTCACTTCCCGGGCCCCTGGAAGCATGAAAATCACTTTAAACATGCTAATTTTAGCTCTAAAACTGATGATCCACCTACAAATGTGAACTGACGTTCAAAAATAAAACATTTGAAAACGGACAATTTTTCACCTTTCTGAAGAATGACGTAATGGGGGGTGTTATCTCTTTTGTCAAAAATCTGCCGTTTTTTCTTGAACATTAAATGCCTCCAAATGGTATTTAATTCACTTTCTGGGGTGAAGAAACACTTTTTGAGACCTCAGAGTGAGCAAATTGGCCATTTTCATGCACTTTTAACCATTCCACAAATCTTGTGTTTAGAGCCCCTGGAAGCATGAAAATCACTTTAAACATGCTAATTTTAGCTCTAAAACTAATAATCCACCTACAAATGTGAACTGATGTTCAAAAATAAAACATTTGAAAACGGACCGTTTTTCACCTTTCTGAAGCATGACGTAATGGGGGGGTGTTATCTCTTTTGTCAAAAATCAGCCGTTTTTGCTTGAACATTAAATGCTTCCAAATGGTATTTAATTCACTTCCCGGGGTGAAGAAACACTTTTTGAGACCTCAGAGTGAGCAAATTGGCCATTTTCATGCACTTTTAACCATTCCACAAATCTTGCTTTTAGAGCCCCTGGAAGCATGAAAATCACTTTAAACATGCTAATTTTAGCTCTAAAACTAATAATCCACCTAGAAATGTGAACTGACATTCAAAAATAAAACATTTGAAAACGGACCATTTTTCACCTTTCTGAAGAATGACGTAATGGGGGGTGTTATCTCTTTTGTCAAAAATAAGCTGTTTTTGCTTGAACATTTAATGCCTCCAAATGGTATTTAATTCACTTCCCGGGGTGAAGAAACACTTTTTGAGACCTCAGAGTGAGCAAATTGGCCATTTTCATGCAATTTTAACCATTCCACACATCTTGTGTTTAGAGCCCATGGAAGCATGAAAATCACTTTAAACATGCTAATTTTAGCTCTAAAACTAATAATCCACCTACAAATGTGAACTGACGTTCAAAAATAAAACATTTGAAAACGGACCATTTTTCACCTTTCTGAAGCATGACGTAATAGGGGGGTGTTATCTCTTTTGTCAAAAATCAGCTGTTTTTGCTTGAACATTAAATGCCTCCAAATGATATTTAATTCACTTCCCGGGCCCCTGGAAGCATGAAAATCACTTTAAACATGCTAATTTTAGCTCTAAAACTGATGATCCACCTACAAATGTGAACTGACGTTCAAAAATAAAACATTTGAAAACGGACAATTTTTCACCTTTCTGAAGAATGACGTAATGGGGGGTGTTATCTCTTTTGTCAAAAATCTGCCGTTTTTTCTTGAACATTAAATGCATCCAAATGGTATTTAATTCACTTTCTGGGGTGAAGAAACACTTTTTGAGACCTCAGAGTGAGCAAATTGGCCATTTTCATGCACTTTTAACCATTCCACAAATCTTGTTTTTAGAGCCCCTGGAAGCATGAAAATCACTTTAAACATGCTAATTTTAGCTCTAAAACTAATAATCCACCTAGAAATGTGAACTGACATTCAAAAATAAAACATTTGAAAACGGACCATTTTTCACCTTTCTGAAGAATGACGTAATGGGGGGTGTTATCTCTTTTGTCAAAAATAAGCTGTTTTTGCTTGAACATTTAATGCCTCCAAATGGTATTTAATTCACTTCCCGGGGTGAAGAAACACTTTTTGAGACCTCAGAGTGAGCAAATTGGCCATTTTCATGCAATTTTAACCATTCCACACATCTTGTGTTTAGAGCCCCTGGAAGCATGAAAATCACTTTAAACATGCTAATTTTAGCTCTAAAACTAATAATCCACCTACAAATGTGAACTGACGTTCAAAAATAAAACATTTGAAAACGGACCGTTTTTCACCTTTCTGAAGCATGACGTAATGGGGGGGTGTTATCTCTTTTGTCAAAAATCAGCCGTTTTTGCTTGAACATTAAATGCTTCCAAATGGTATTTAATTCACTTCCCGGGGTGAAGAAACACTTTTTGAGACCTCAGAGTGAGCAAATTGGCCATTTTCATGCACTTTTAACCATTCCACAAATCTTGTTTTTAGAGCCCCTGGAAGCATGAAAATCACTTTAAACATGCTAATTTTAGCTCTAAAACTAATAATCCACCTAGAAATGTGAACTGACATTCAAAAATAAAACATTTGAAAACGGACCATTTTTCACCTTTCTGAAGAATGACGTAATGGGGGGTGTTATCTCTTTTGTCAAAAATAAGCTGTTTTTGCTTGAACATTTAATGCCTCCAAATGGTATTTAATTCACTTCCCGGGGTGAAGAAACACTTTTTGAGACCTCAGAGTGAGCAAATTGGCCATTTTCATGCAATTTTAACCATTCCACACATCTTGTGTTTAGAGCCCATGGAAGCATGAAAATCACTTTAAACATGCTAATTTTAGCTCTAAAACTAATAATCCACCTACAAATGTGAACTGACGTTCAAAAATAAAACATTTGAAAACGGACCATTTTTCACCTTTCTGAAGCATGACGTAATAGGGGGGTGTTATCTCTTTTGTCAAAAATCAGCTGTTTTTGCTTGAACATTAAATGCCTCCAAATGATATTTAATTCACTTCCCGGGCCCCTGGAAGCATGAAAATCACTTTAAACATGCTAATTTTAGCTCTAAAACTGATGATCCACCTACAAATGTGAACTGACGTTCAAAAATAAAACATTTGAAAACGGACAATTTTTCACCTTTCTGAAGAATGACGTAATGGGGGGTGTTATCTCTTTTGTCAAAAATCTGCCGTTTTTTCTTGAACATTAAATGCATCCAAATGGTATTTAATTCACTTTCTGGGGTGAAGAAACACTTTTTGAGACCTCAGAGTGAGCAAATTGGCCATTTTCATGCACTTTTAACCATTCCACAAATCTTGTGTTTAGAGCCCCTGGAAGCATGAAAATCACTTTAAACATGCTAATTTTAGCTCTAAAATTAATAATCCACCTACAAATGTGAACTGACGTTCAAAAATAAAACATTTGAAAACGGACCATTTTTCACCTTTCTGAAGCATGACGTAATGGGGGGGGTGTTATCTCTTTTGTCAAAAATCAGCTGTTTTTGCTTGAACATTAAATGCCTCCAAATGGTATTTAATTCACTTCCCGGGCCCCTGGAAGCATGAAAATCACTTTAAACATGCTAATTTTAGCTCTAAAACTAATAATCCACCTACAAATGTGAACTGACGTTCAAAAATAAAACATTTGAAAACGGACCGTTTTTCACCTTTCTGAAGCATGACGTAATGGGGGGGTGTTATCTCTTTTGTCAAAAATCAGCCGTTTTTGCTTGAACATTAAATGCTTCCAAATGGTATTTATTTCACTTCCCGGGGTGAAGAAACACTTTTTGAGACCTCAGAGTGAGCAAATTGGCCATTTTCATGCACTTTTAACCATTCCACAAATCTTGTTTTTAGAGCCCCTGGAAGCATGAAAATCACTTTAAACATGCTAATTTTAGCTCTAAAACTAATAATCCACCTAGAAATGTGAACTGACATTCAAAAATAAAACATTTGAAAACGGACCATTTTTCACCTTTCTGAAGAATGACGTAATGGGGGGTGTTATCTCTTTTGTCAAAAATAAGCTGTTTTTGCTTGAACATTTAATGCCTCCAAATGGTATTTAATTCACTTCCCGGGGTGAAGAAACACTTTTTGAGACCTCAGAGTGAGCAAATTGGCCATTTTCATGCAATTTTAACCATTCCACACATCTTGTGTTTAGAGCCCATGGAAGCATGAAAATCACTTTAAACATGCTAATTTTAGCTCTAAAACTAATAATCCACCTACAAATGTGAACTGACGTTCAAAAATAAAACATTTGAAAACGGACCATTTTTCACCTTTCTGAAGCATGACGTAATAGGGGGGTGTTATCTCTTTTGTCAAAAATCAGCTGTTTTTGCTTGAACATTAAATGCCTCCAAATGGTATTTAATTCACTTCCCGGGCCCCTGGAAGCATGAAAATCACTTTAAACATGCTAATTTTAGCTCTAAAACTGATGATCCACCTACAAATGTGAACTGACGTTCAAAAATAAAACATTTGAAAACGGACAATTTTTCACCTTTCTGAAGAATGACGTAATGGGGGGTGTTATCTCTTTTGTCAAAAATCTGCCGTTTTTTCTTGAACATTAAATGCCTCCAAATGGTATTTAATTCACTTTCTGGGGTGAAGAAACACTTTTTGAGACCTCAGAGTGAGCAAATTGGCCATTTTCATGCACTTTTAACCATTCCACAAATCTTGTGTTTAGAGCCCCTGGAAGCATGAAAATCACTTTAAACATGCTAATTTTAGCTCTAAAACTAATACTCCACCTACAAATGTGAACTGACGTTCAAAAATAAAACATTTGAAAATGGACCATTTTTCACCTTTCTGAAGCATGACGTAATGGGGGGGTGTTATCTCTTTTGTCAAAAATCAGCTGTTTTTGCTTGAACATTAAATGCCTCCAAATGGTATTTAATTCACTTCCCGGGCCCCTGGAAGCATGAAAATCACTTTAAACATGCTAATTTTAGCTCTAAAACTAATAATCCACCTACAAATGTGAACTGACGTTCAAAAATAAAACATTTGAAAACGGACCGTTTTTCACCTTTCTGAAGCATGACGTAATGGGGGGGTGTTATCTCTTTTGTCAAAAATCAGCCGTTTTTGCTTGAACATTAAATGCTTCCAAATGGTATTTAATTCACTTCCCGGGGTGAAGAAACACTTTTTGAGACCTCAGAGTGAGCAAATTGGCCATTTTCATGCACTTTTAACCATTCCACAAATCTTGTTTTTAGAGCCCCTGGAAGCATGAAAATCACTTTAAACATGCTAATTTTAGCTCTAAAACTAATAATCCACCTAGAAATGTGAACTGACATTCAAAAATAAAACATTTGAAAACGGACCATTTTTCACCTTCCCGAAGCATGACGTAATAGGGGGGTGTTATCTCTTTTGTCAAAAATCAGCTGTTTTTGCTTGAACATTAAATGCCTCCAAATGGTATTTAATTCACTTCCCGGGCCCCTGGAAGCATGAAAATCACTTTAAACATGCTAATTTTAGCTCTAAAACTGATGATCCACCTACAAATGTGAACTGACGTTCAAAAATAAAACATTTGAAAACGGACAATTTTTCACCTTTCTGAAGAATGACGTAATGGGGGGTGTTATCTCTTTTGTCAAAAATCTGCCGTTTTTTCTTGAACATTAAATGCCTCCAAATGGTATTTAATTCACTTTCTGGGGTGAAGAAACACCTTTTGAGACCTCAGAGTGAGCAAATTGGCCATTTTCATGCACTTTTAACCATTCCACAAATCTTGTGTTTAGAGCCCCTGGAAGCATGAAAATCACTTTAAACATGCTAATTTTAGCTCTAAAACTAATAATCCACCTACAAATGTGAACTGACGTTCAAAAATAAAACATTTGAAAACGGACCATTTTTCACCTTTCTGAAGCATGACGTAATGGGGGGGTGTTATCTCTTTTGTCAAAAATCAGCTGTTTTTGCTTGAACATTAAATGCCTCCAAATGGTATTTAATTCACTTCCCGGGCCCCTGGAAGCATGAAAATCACTTTAAACATGCTAATTTTAGCTCTAAAACTAATAATCCACCTACAAATGTGAACTGACGTTCAAAAATAAAACATTTGAAAACGGACCGTTTTTCACCTTTCTGAAGCATGACGTAATGGGGGGGTGTTATCTCTTTTGTCAAAAATCAGCCGTTTTTGCTTGAACATTAAATGCTTCCAAATGGTATTTAATTCACTTCCCGGGGTGAAGAAACACTTTTTGAGACCTCAGAGTGAGCAAATTGGCCATTTTCATGCACTTTTAACCATTCCACAAATCTTGTTTTTAGAGCCCCTGGAAGCATGAAAATCACTTTAAACATGCTAATTTTAGCTCTAAAACTAATAATCCACCTAGAAATGTGAACTGACATTCAAAAATAAAACATTTGAAAACGGACCATTTTTCACCTTTCTGAAGAATGACATAATGGGGGGTGTTATCTCTTTTGTCAAAAATAAGCTGTTTTTGCTTGAACATTAAATGCCTCCAAATGGTATTTAATTCACTTCCCGGGGTGAAGAAACACTTTTTGAGACCTCAGAGTGAGCAAATTGGCCATTTTCATGCACTTTTAACCATTCCACAAATCTTGTGTTTAGAGCCCCTGGAAGCATGAAAATCACTTTAAACATGCTAATTTTAGCTCTAAAACTAATAATCCACCTACAAATGTGAACTGACGTTCAAAAATAAAACATTTGAAAACGGACTGTTTTTCACCTTTCTGAAGCATGACGTAATGGGGGGGTGTTATCTCTTTTGTCAAAAATCAGCTGTTTTTGCTTGAACATTAAATGCCTCCAAATGGTATTTAATTCACTTCCCGGGCCCCTGGAAGCATGAAAATCACTTTAAACATGCTAATTTTAGCTCTAAAACTAATAATCCACCTACAAATGTGAACTGACGTTCAAAAATAAAACATTTGAAAACGGACCGTTTTTCACCTTTCTGAAGCATGACGTAATGGGGGGGTGTTATCTCTTTTGTCAAAAATCAGCCGTTTTTGCTTGAACATTAAATGCTTCCAAATGGTATTTAATTCACTTCCCGGGGTGAAGAAACACTTTTTGAGACCTCAGAGTGAGCAAATTGGCCATTTTCATGCACTTTTAACCATTCCACAAATCTTGTTTTTAGAGCCCCTGGAAGCATGAAAATCACTTTAAACATGCTAATTTTAGCTCTAAAACTAATAATCCACCTAGAAATGTGAACTGACATTCAAAAATAAAACATTTGAAAACGGACCATTTTTCACCTTTCTGAAGAATGACATAATGGGGGGTGTTATCTCTTTTGTCAAAAATAAGCTGTTTTTGCTTGAACATTTAATGCCTCCAAATGGTATTTAATTCACTTCCCGGGGTGAAGAAACACTTTTTGAGACCTCAGAGTGAGCAAATTGGCCATTTTCATGCAATTTTAACCATTCCACACATCTTGTGTTTAGAGCCCATGGAAGCATGAAAATCACTGTAAACATGCTAATTTTAGCTCTAAAACTAATAATCCACGTACAAATGTGAACTGACGTTCAAAAATAAAACATTTGAAAACGGACCATTTTTCACCTTTCTGAAGCATGACGTAATAGGGGGGTGTTATCTCTTTTGTCAAAAATCAGCAGTTTTTGCTTGAACATTAAATGCCTCCAAATGGTATTTAATTCACTTCCCGGGCCCCTGGAAGCATGAAAATCACTTTAAACATGCTAATTTTAGCTCTAAAACTGATGATCCACCTACAAATGTGAACTGACGTTCAAAAATAAAACATTTGAAAACGGACAATTTTTCACCTTTCTGAAGAATGACGTAATGGGGGGTGTTATCTCTTTTGTCAAAAATCTGCCGTTTTTTCTTGAACATTAAATGCCTCCAAATGGTATTTAATTCACTTTCTGGGGTGAAGAAACACTTTTTGAGACCTCAGAGTGAGCAAATTGGCCATTTTCATGCACTTTTAACCATTCCACAAATCTTGTGTTTAGAGCCCCTGGAAGCATGAAAATCACTTTAAACATGCTAATTTTAGCTCTAAAACTAATAATCCACCTACAAATGTGAACTGACGTTCAAAAATAAAACATTTGAAAATGGACCATTTTTCACCTTTCTGAAGCATGACGTAATGGGGGGGGTGTTATCTCTTTTGTCAAAAATCAGCTGTTTTTGCTTGAACATTAAATGCCTCCAAATGGTATTTAATTCACTTCCCGGGCCCCTGGAAGCATGAAAATCACTTTAAACATGCTAATTTTAGCTCTAAAACTAATAATCCACCTACAAATGTGAACTGACGTTCAAAAATAAAACATTTGAAAACGGACCGTTTTTCACCTTTCTGAAGCATGACGTAATGGGGGGGTGTTATCTCTTTTGTCAAAAATCAGCCGTTTTTGCTTGAACATTAAATGCTTCCAAATGGTATTTAATTCACTTCCCGGGGTGAAGAAACACTTTTTGAGACCTCAGAGTGAGCAAATTGGCCATTTTCATGCACTTTTAACCATTCCACAAATCTTGTTTTTAGAGCCCCTGGAAGCATGAAAATCACTTTAAACATGCTAATTTTAACTCTAAAACTAATAATCCACCTAGAAATGTGAACTGACATTCAAAAATAAAACATTTGAAAACGGACCATTTTTCACCTTTCTGAAGAATGACGTAATGGGGGGTGTTATCTCTTTTGTCAAAAATAAGCTGTTTTTGCTTGAACATTAAATGCCTCCAAATGGTATTTAATTCACTTCCCGGGCCCCTGGAAGCATGAAAATCACTTTAAACATGCTAATTTTAGCTCTAAAACTGATGATCCACCTACAAATGTGAACTGACGTTCAAAAATAAAACATTTGAAAACGGACCATTTTTCACCTTTCTGAAGAATGACGTAATGGGGGGTGTTGTCTCTTTTGTCAAAAATAAGCTGTTTTTGCTTGAACATTTAATGCCTCCAAATGGTATTTAATTCACTTCCCGGGGTGAAGAAACACTTTTTGAGACCTCAGAGTGAGCAAATTGGCCATTTTCATGCAATTTTAACCATTCCACACATCTTGTGTTTAGAGCCCATGGAAGCATGAAAATCACTTTAAACATGCTAATTTTAGCTCTAAAACTAATAATCCACCTACAAATGTGAACTGACGTTCAAAAATAAAACATTTGAAAACGGACCATTTTTCACCTTTCTGAAGCATGACGTAATAGGGGGGTGTTATCTCTTTTGTCAAAAATCAGCTGTTTTTGCTTGAACATTAAATGCCTCCAAATGGTATTTAATTCACTTCCCGGGCCCCTGGAAGCATGAACATCACTTTAAACATGCTAATTTTAGCTCTAAAACTGATGATCCACCTACAAATGTGAACTGACGTTCAAAAATAAAACATTTGAAAACGGACAATTTTTCACCTTTCTGAAGAATGACGTAATGGGGGGTGTTATCTCTTTTGTCAAAAATCTGCCGTTTTTTCTTGAACATTAAATGCCTCCAAATGGTATTTAATTCACTTTCTGGGGTGAAGAAACACTTTTTGAGACCTCAGAGTGAGCAAATTGGCCATTTTCATGCACTTTTAACCATTCCACAAATCTTGTGTTTAGAGCCCCTGGAAGCATGAAAATCACTTTAAACATGCTAATTTTAGCTCTAAAACTAATAATCCACCTACAAATGTGAACTGACGTTCAAAAATAAAACATTTGAAAACGGACCATTTTTCACCTTTCTGAAGCATGACGTAATGGGGCGGTGTTATCTCTTTTGTCAAAAATCAGCTGTTTTTGCTTGAACATTAAATGCCTCCAAATGGTATTTAATTCACTTCCCGGGCCCCTGGAAGCATGAAAATCACTTTAAACATGCTAATTTTAGCTCTAAAACTAATAATCCACCTACAAATGTGAACTGACGTTCAAAAATAAAACATTTGAAAACGGACCGTTTTTCACCTTTCTGAAGCATGACGTAATGGGGGGGTGTTATCTCTTTTGTCAAAAATCAGCCGTTTTTGCTTGAACATTAAATGCTTCCAAATGGTATTTAATTCACTTCCCGGGGTGAAGAAACACTTTTTGAGACCTCAGAGTGAGCAAATTGGCCATTTTCATGCACTTTTAACCATTCCACAAATCTTGTTTTTAGAGCCCCTGGAAGCATGAAAATCACTTTAAACATGCTAATTTTAGCTCTAAAACTAATAATCCACCTAGAAATGTGAACTGACATTCAAAAATAAAACATTTGAAAACGGACCATTTTTCACCTTTCTGAAGAATGACGTAATGGGGGGTGTTGTCTCTTTTGTCAAAAATAAGCTGTTTTTGCTTGAACATTTAATGCCTCCAAATGGTATTTAATTCACTTCCCGGGGTGAAGAAACACTTTTTGAGACCTCAGAGTGAGCAAATTGGCCATTTTCATGCAATTTTAACCATTCCACACATCTTGTGTTTAGAGCCCATGGAAGCATGAAAATCACTTTAAACATGCTAATTTTAGCTCTAAAACTAATAATCCACCTACAAATGTGAACTGACGTTCAAAAATAAAACATTTGAAAACGGACCATTTTTCACCTTTCTGAAGCATGACGTAATAGGGGGGTGTTATCTCTTTTGTCAAAAATCAGCTGTTTTTGCTTGAACATTAAATGCCTCCAAATGGTATTTAATTCACTTCCCGGGCCCCTGGAAGCATGAAAATCACTTTAAACATGCTAATTTTAGCTCTAAAACTGATGATCCACCTACAAATGTGAACTGACGTTCAAAAATAAAACATTTGAAAACGGACAATTTTTCACCTTTCTGAAGAATGACGTAATGGGGGGTGTTATCTCTTTTGTCAAAAATCTGCCGTTTTTTCTTGAACATTAAATGCCTCCAAATGGTATTTAATTCACTTTCTGGGGTGAAGAAACACTTTTTGAGACCTCAGAGTGAGCAAATTGGCCATTTTCATGCACTTTTAACCATTCCACAAATCTTGTGTTTAGAGCCCCTGGAAGCATGAAAATCACTTTAAACATGCTAATTTTAGCTCTAAAACTAATAATCCACCTACAAATGTGAACTGACGTTCAAAAATAAAACATTTGAAAACGGACCATTTTTCACCTTTCTGAAGCATGACGTAATGGGGGGGTGTTATCTCTTTTGTCAAAAATCAGCTGTTTTTGCTTGAACATTAAATGCCTCCAAATGGTATTTAATTCACTTCCCGGGCCCCTGGAAGCATGAAAATCACTTTAAACATGCTAATTTTAGCTCTAAAACTAATAATCCACCTACAAATGTGAACTGACGTTCAAAAATAAAACATTTGAAAACGGACCGTTTTTCACCTTTCTGAAGCATGACGTAATGGGGGGTGTTATCTCTTTTGTCAAAAATCAGCCGTTTTTGCTTGAACATTAAATGCTTCCAAATGGTATTTAATTCACTTCCCGGGGTGAAGAAACACTTTTTGAGACCTCAGAGTGAGCAAATTGGCCATTTTCATGCACTTTTAACCATTCCACAAATCTTGCTTTTAGAGACCCTGGAAGCATGAAAATCACTTTAAACATGCTAATTTTAGCTCTAAAACTAATAATCCACCTAGAAATGTGAACTGACATTCAAAAATAAAACATTTGAAAACGGACCATTTTTCACCTTTCTGAAGAATGACGTAATGGGGGGTGTTATCTCTTTTGTCAAAAATAAGCTGTTTTTGCTTGAACATTTAATGCCTCCAAATGGTATTTAATTCACTTCCCGGGGTGAAGAAACACTTTTTGAGACCTCAGAGTGAGCAAATTGGCCATTTTCATGCAATTTTAACCATTCCACACATCTTGTGTTTAGAGCCCATGGAAGCATGAAAATCACTTTAAACATGCTAATTTTAGCTCTAAAACTAATAATCCACCTACAAATGTGAACTGACGTTCAAAAATAAAACATTTGAAAACGGACCATTTTTCACCTTTCTGAAGCATGACGTAATAGGGGGGTGTTATCTCTTTTGTCAAAAATCAGCTGTTTTTGCTAGAACATTAAATGCCTCCAAATTATATTTAATTCACTTCCCGGGCCCCTGGAAGCATGAAAATCACTTTAAACATGCTAATTTTAGCTCTAAAACTGATGATCCACCTACAAATGTGAACTGACGTTCAAAAATAAAACATTTGAAAACGGACAATTTTTCACCTTTCTGAAGAATGACGTAATGGGGGGTGTTATCTCTTTTGTCAAAAATCTGCCGTTTTTTCTTGAACATTAAATGCATCCAAATGGTATTTAATTCACTTTCTGGGGTGAAGAAACACTTTTTGAGACCTCAGAGTGAGCAAATTGGCCATTTTCATGCACTTTTAACCATTCCACAAATCTTGTTTTTAGAGCCCCTGGAAGCATGAAAATCACTTTAAACATGCTAATTTTAGCTCTAAAACTAATAATCCACCTAGAAATGTGAACTGACATTCAAAAATAAAACATTTGAAAACGGACCATTTTTCACCTTTCTGAAGAATGACGTAATGGGGGGTGTTATCTCTTTTGTCAAAAATAAGCTGTTTTTGCTTGAACATTTAATGCCTCCAAATGGTATTTAATTCACTTCCCGGGGTGAAGAAACACTTTTTGAGACCTCAGAGTGAGCAAATTGGCCATTTTCATGCAATTTTAACCATTCCACACATCTTGTGTTTAGAGCCCCTGGAAGCATGAAAATCACTTTAAACATGCTAATTTTAGCTCTAAAACTAATAATCCACCTACAAATGTGAACTGACGTTCAAAAATAAAACATTTGAAAACGGACCGTTTTTCACCTTTCTGAAGCATGACATAATGGGGGGGTGTTATCTCTTTTGTCAAAAATCAGCCGTTTTTGCTTGAACATTAAATGCTTCCAAATGGTATTTAATTCACTTCCCGGGGTGAAGAAACACTTTTTGAGACCTCAGAGTGAGCAAATTGGCCATTTTCATGCACTTTTAACCATTCCACAAATCTTGTTTTTAGAGCCCCTGGAAGCATGAAAATCACTTTAAACATGCTAATTTTAGCTCTAAAACTAATAATCCACCTAGAAATGTGAACTGACATTCAAAAATAA
Organism: Lissotriton helveticus; assembly: GCF_964261635.1. NCBI lineage: Eukaryota > Metazoa > Chordata > Amphibia > Caudata > Salamandridae > Lissotriton > Lissotriton helveticus. The sequence goes on from NW_027611949.1 coordinate 268,724, forward strand.
AACATTTGAAAACGGACCATTTTTCACCTTTCTGAAGAATGACGTAATGGGGGGTGTTATCTCTTTTGTCAAAAATAAGCTGTTTTTGCTTGAACATTTAATGCCTCCAAATGGTATTTAATTCACTTCCCGGGGTGAAGAAACACTTTTTGAGACCTCAGAGTGAGCAAATTGGCCATTTTCATGCAATTTTAACCATTCCACACATCTTGTGTTTAGAGCCCATGGAAGCATGAAAATCACTTTAAACATGCTAATTTTAGCTCTAAAACTAATAATCCACCTACAAATGTGAACTGACGTTCAAAAATAAAACATTTGAAAACGGACCATTTTTCACCTTTCTGAAGCATGACGTAATAGGGGGGTGTTATCTCTTTTGTCAAAAATCAGCTGTTTTTGCTTGAACATTAAATGCCTCCAAATGATATTTAATTCACTTCCCGGGCCCCTGGAAGCATGAAAATCACTTTAAACATGCTAATTTTAGCTCTAAAACTGATGATCCACCTACAAATGTGAACTGACGTTCAAAAATAAAACATTTGAAAACGGACAATTTTTCACCTTTCTGAAGAATGACGTAATGGGGGGTGTTATCTCTTTTGTCAAAAATCTGCCGTTTTTTCTTGAACATTAAATGCATCCAAATGGTATTTAATTCACTTTCTGGGGTGAAGAAACACTTTTTGAGACCTCAGAGTGAGCAAATTGGCCATTTTCATGCACTTTTAACCATTCCACAAATCTTGTGTTTAGAGCCCCTGGAAGCATGAAAATCACTTTAAACATGCTAATTTTAGCTCTAAAACTAATAATCCACCTACAAATGTGAACTGACGTTCAAAAATAAAACATTTGAAAACGGACCATTTTTCACCTTTCTGAAGCATGACGTAATGGGGGGGGTGTTATCTCTTTTGTCAAAAATCAGCTGTTTTTGCTTGAACATTAAATGCCTCCAAATGGTATTTAATTCACTTCCCGGGCCCCTGGAAGCATGAAAATCACTTTAAACATGCTAATTTTAGCTCTAAAACTAATAATCCACCTACAAATGTGAACTGACGTTCAAAAATAAAACATTTGAAAACGGACCGTTTTTCACCTTTCTGAAGCATGACGTAATGGGGGGGTGTTATCTCTTTTGTCAAAAATCAGCCGTTTTTGCTTGAACATTAAATGCTTCCAAATGGTATTTAATTCACTTCCCGGGGTGAAGAAACACTTTTTGAGACCTCAGAGTGAGCAAATTGGCCATTTTCATGCACTTTTAACCATTCCACAAATCTTGTTTTTAGAGCCCCTGGAAGCATGAAAATCACTTTAAACATGCTAATTTTAGCTCTAAAACTAATAATCCACCTAGAAATGTGAACTGACATTCAAAAATAAAACATTTGAAAACGGACCATTTTTCACCTTTCTGAAGAATGACGTAATGGGGGGTGTTATCTCTTTTGTCAAAAATAAGCTGTTTTTGCTTGAACATTTAATGCCTCCAAATGGTATTTAATTCACTTCCCGGGGTGAAGAAACACTTTTTGAGACCTCAGAGTGAGCAAATTGGCCATTTTCATGCAATTTTAACCATTCCACACATCTTGTGTTTAGAGCCCATGGAAGCATGAAAATCACTTTAAACATGCTAATTTTAGCTCTAAAACTAATAATCCACCTACAAATGTGAACTGACGTTCAAAAATAAAACATTTGAAAACGGACCATTTTTCACCTTTCTGAAGCATGACGTAATAGGGGGGTGTTATCTCTTTTGTCAAAAATCAGCTGTTTTTGCTTGAACATTAAATGCCTCCAAATGGTATTTAATTCACTTCCCGGGCCCCTGGAAGCATGAAAATCACTTTAAACATGCTAATTTTAGCTCTAAAACTGATGATCCACCTACAAATGTGAACTGACGTTCAAAAATAAAACATTTGAAAACGGACAATTTTTCACCTTTCTGAAGAATGACGTAATGGGGGGTGTTATCTCTTTTGTCAAAAATCTGCCGTTTTTTCTTGAACATTAAATGCCTCCAAATGGTATTTAATTCACTTTCTGGGGTGAAGAAACACTTTTTGAGACCTCAGAGTGAGCAAATTGGCCATTTTCATGCACTTTTAACCATTCCACAAATCTTGTGTTTAGAGCCCCTGGAAGCATGAAAATCACTTTAAACATGCTAATTTTAGCTCTAAAACTAATACTCCACCTACAAATGTGAACTGACGTTCAAAAATAAAACATTTGAAAACGGACCATTTTTCACCTTTCTGAAGCATGACGTAATGGGGGGGTGTTATCTCTTTTGTCAAAAATCAGCTGTTTTTGCTTGAACATTAAATGCCTCCAAATGGTATTTAATTCACTTCCCGGGCCCCTGGAAGCATGAAAATTACTTTAAACATGCTAATTTTAGCTCTAAAACTAATAATCCACCTACAAATGTGAACTGACGTTCAAAAATAAAACATTTGAAAACGGACCGTTTTTCACCTTTCTGAAGCATGACGTAATGGGGGGGTGTTATCTCTTTTGTCAAAAATCAGCCGTTTTTGCTTGAACATTAAATGCTTCCAAATGGTATTTAATTCACTTCCCGGGGTGAAGAAACACTTTTTGAGACCTCAGAGTGAGCAAATTGGCCATTTTCATGCACTTTTACCCATTCCACAAATCTTGTTTTTAGAGCCCCTGGAAGCATGAAAATCACTTTAAACATGCTAATTTTAGCTCTAAAACTAATAATCCACCTAGAAATGTGAACTGACATTCAAAAATAAAACATTTGAAAACGGACCATTTTTCACCTTCCCGAAGCATGACGTAATAGGGGGGTGTTATCTCTTTTGTCAAAAATCAGCTGTTTTTGCTTGAACATTAAATGCCTCCAAATGGTATTTAATTCACTTCCCGGGCCCCTGGAAGCATGAAAATCACTTTAAACATGCTAATTTTAGCTCTAAAACTGATGATCCACCTACAAATGTGAACTGACGTTCAAAAATAAAACATTTGAAAACGGACAATTTTTCACCTTTCTGAAGAATGACGTAATGGGGGGTGTTATCTCTTTTGTCAAAAATCTGCCGTTTTTTCTTGAACATTAAATGCCTCCAAATGGTATTTAATTCACTTTCTGGGGTGAAGAAACACCTTTTGAGACCTCAGAGTGAGCAAATTGGCCATTTTCATGCACTTTTAACCATTCCACAAATCTTGTGTTTAGAGCCCCTGGAAGCATGAAAATCACTTTAAACATGCTAATTTTAGCTCTAAAACTAATAATCCACCTACAAATGTGAACTGACGTTCAAAAATAAAACATTTGAAAACGGACCATTTTTCACCTTTCTGAAGCATGACGTAATGGGGGGGTGTTATCTCTTTTGTCAAAAATCAGCTGTTTTTGCTTGAACATTAAATGCCTCCAAATGGTATTTAATTCACTTCCCGGGCCCCTGGAAGCATGAAAATCACTTTAAACATGCTAATTTTAGCTCTAAAACTAATAATCCACCTACAAATGTGAACTGACGTTCAAAAATAAAACATTTGAAAACGGACCGTTTTTCACCTTTCTGAAGCATGACGTAATGGGGGGGGTGTTATCTCTTTTGTCAAAAATCAGCCGTTTTTGCTTGAACATTAAATGCTTCCAAATGGTATTTAATTCACTTCCCGGGGTGAAGAAACACTTTTTGAGACCTCAGAGTGAGCAAATTGGCCATTTTCATGCACTTTTAACCATTCCACAAATCTTGTTTTTAGAGCCCCTGGAAGCATGAAAATCACTTTAAACATGCTAATTTTAGCTCTAAAACTAATAATCCACCTAGAAATGTGAACTGACATTCAAAAATAAAACATTTGAAAACGGACCATTTTTCACCTTTCTGAAGAATGACATAATGGGGGGTGTTATCTCTTTTGTCAAAAATAAGCTGTTTTTGCTTGAACATTAAATGCCTCCAAATGGTATTTAATTCACTTCCCGGGGTGAAGAAACACTTTTTGAGACCTCAGAGTGAGCAAATTGGCCATTTTCATGCACTTTTAACCATTCCACAAATCTTGTGTTTAGAGCCCCTGGAAGCATGAAAATCACTTTAAACATGCTAATTTTAGCTCTAAAACTAATAATCCACCTACAAATGTGAACTGACGTTCAAAAATAAAACATTTGAAAACGGACCGTTTTTCACCTTTCTGAAGCATGACGTAATGGGGGGGTGTTATCTCTTTTGTCAAAAATCAGCTGTTTTTGCTTGAACATTAAATGCCTCCAAATGGTATTTAATTCACTTCCCGGGCCCCTGGAAGCATGAAAATCACTTTAAACATGCTAATTTTAGCTCTAAAACTAATAATCCACCTACAAATGTGAACTGACGTTCAAAAATAAAACATTTGAAAACGGACCGTTTTTCACCTTTCTGAAGCATGACGTAATGGGGGGGTGTTATCTCTTTTGTCAAAAATCAGCCGTTTTTGCTTGAACATTAAATGCTTCCAAATGGTATTTAATTCACTTCCCGGGGTGAAGAAACACTTTTTGAGACCTCAGAGTGAGCAAATTGGCCATTTTCATGCACTTTTAACCATTCCACAAATCTTGTTTTTAGAGCCCCTGGAAGCATGAAAATCACTTTAAATATGCTAATTTTAGCTCTAAAACTAATAATCCACCTAGAAATGTGAACTGACATTCAAAAATAAAACATTTGAAAACGGACCATTTTTCACCTTTCTGAAGAATGACATAATGGGGGGTGTTATCTCTTTTGTCAAAAATAAGCTGTTTTTGCTTGAACATTTAATGCCTCCAAATGGTATTTAATTCACTTCCCGGGGTGAAGAAACACTTTTTGAGACCTCAGAGTGAGCAAATTGGCCATTTTCATGCAATTTTAACCATTCCACACATATTGTGTTTAGAGCCCATGGAAGCATGAAAATCACTGTAAACATGCTAATTTTAGCTCTAAAACTAATAATCCACGTACAAATGTGAACTGACGTTCAAAAATAAAACATTTGAAAACGGACCATTTTTCACCTTTCTGAAGCATGATGTAATAGGGGGGTGTTATCTCTTTTGTCAAAAATCAGCAGTTTTTGCTTGAACATTAAATGCCTCCAAATGGTATTTAATTCACTTCCCGGGCCCCTGGAAGCATGAAAATCACTTTAAACATGCTAATTTTAGCTCTAAAACTGATGATCCACCTACAAATGTGAACTGACGTTCAAAAATAAAACATTTGAAAACGGACAATTTTTCACCTTTCTGAAGAATGACGTAATGGGGGGTGTTATCTCTTTTGTCAAAAATCTGCCGTTTTTTCTTGAACATTAAATGCCTCCAAATGGTATTTAATTCACTTTCTGGGGTGAAGAAACACTTTTTGAGACCTCAGAGTGAGCAAATTGGCCATTTTCATGCACTTTTAACCATTCCACAAATCTTGTGTTTAGAGCCCCTGGAAGCATGAAAATCACTTTAAACATGCTAATTTTAGCTCTAAAACTAATAATCCACCTACAAATGTGAACTGACGTTCAAAAATAAAACATTTGAAAATGGACCATTTTTCACCTTTCTGAAGCATGACGTAATGGGGGGGGGTGTTATCTCTTTTGTCAAAAATCAGCTGTTTTTGCTTGAACATTAAATGCCTCCAAATGGTATTTAATTCACTTCCCGGGCCCCTGGAAGCATGAAAATCACTTTAAACATGCTAATTTTAGCTCTAAAACTAATAATCCACCTACAAATGTGAACTGACGTTCAAAAATAAAACATTTGAAAACGGACCGTTTTTTACCTTTCTGAAGCATGACGTAATGGGGGGGTGTTATCTCTTTTGTCAAAAATCAGCCGTTTTTGCTTGAACATTAAATGCTTCCAAATGGTATTTAATTCACTTCCCGGGGTGAAGAAACACTTTTTGAGACCTCAGAGTGAGCAAATTGGCCATTTTCATGCACTTTTAACCATTCCACAAATCTTGTTTTTAGAGCCCCTGGAAGCATGAAAATCACTTTAAACATGCTAATTTTAGCTCTAAAACTAATAATCCACCTAGAAATGTGAACTGACATTCAAAAATAAAACATTTGAAAACGGACCATTTTTCACCTTTCTGAAGAATGACGTAATGGGGGGTGTTGTCTCTTTTGTCAAAAATAAGCTGTTTTTGCTTGAACATTTAATGCCTCCAAATGGTATTTAATTCACTTCCCGGGGTGAAGAAACACTTTTTGAGACCTCAGAGTGAGCAAATTGGCCATTTTCATGCAATTTTAACCATTCCACACATCTTGTGTTTAGAGCCCATGGAAGCATGAAAATCACTTTAAACATGCTAATTTTAGCTCTAAAACTAATAATCCACCTACAAATGTGAACTGACGTTCAAAAATAAAACATTTGAAAACGGACCATTTTTCACCTTTCTGAAGCATGACGTAATAGGGGGGTGTTATCTCTTTTGTCAAAAATCAGCTGTTTTTGCTTGAACATTAAATGCCTCCAAATGGTATTTAATTCACTTCCCGGGCCCCTGGAAGCATGAACATCACTTTAAACATGCTAATTTTAGCTCTAAAACTGATGATCCACCTACAAATGTGAACTGACGTTCAAAAATAAAACATTTGAAAACGGACAATTTTTCACCTTTCTGAAGAATGACGTAATGGGGGGTGTTATCTCTTTTGTCAAAAATCTGCCGTTTTTTCTTGAACATTAAATGCCTCCAAATGGTATTTAATTCACTTTCTGGGGTGAAGAAACACTTTTTGAGACCTCAGAGTGAGCAAATTGGCCATTTTCATGCACTTTTAACCATTCCACAAATCTTGTGTTTAGAGCCCCTGGAAGCATGAAAATCACTTTAAATATGCTAATTTTAGCTCTAAAACTAATAATCCACCTACAAATGTGAACTGACGTTCAAAAATAAAACATTTGAAAACGGACCATTTTTCACCTTTCTGAAGCATGACGTAATGGGGCGGTGTTATCTCTTTTGTCAAAAATCAGCTGTTTTTGCTTGAACATTAAATGCCTCCAAATGGTATTTAATTCACTTCCCGGGCCCCTGGAAGCATGAAAATCACTTTAAACATGCTAATTTTAGCTCTAAAACTAATAATCCACCTACAAATGTGAACTGACGTTCAAAAATAAAACATTTGAAAACGGACCGTTTTTCACCTTTCTGAAGCATGACGTAATGGGGGGGTGTTATCTCTTTTGTCAAAAATCAGCCGTTTTTGCTTGAACATTAAATGCTTCCAAATGGTATTTAATTCACTTCCCGGGGTGAAGAAACACTTTTTGAGACCTCAGAGTGAGCAAATTGGCCATTTTCATGCACTTTTAACCATTCCACAAATCTTGTTTTTAGAGCCCCTGGAAGCATGAAAATCACTTTAAACATGCTAATTTTAGCTCTAAAACTAATAATCCACCTAGAAATGTGAACTGACATTCAAAAATAAAACATTTGAAAACGGACCATTTTTCACCTTTCTGAAGAATGACGTAATGGGGGGTGTTGTCTCTTTTGTCAAAAATAAGCTGTTTTTGCTTGAACATTTAATGCCTCCAAATGGTATTTAATTCACTTCCCGGGGTGAAGAAACACTTTTTGAGACCTCAGAGTGAGCAAATTGGCCATTTTCATGCAATTTTAACCATTCCACACATCTTGTGTTTAGAGCCCATGGAAGCATGAAAATCACTTTAAACATGCTAATTTTAGCTCTAAAACTAATAATCCACCTACAAATGTGAACTGACGTTCAAAAATAAAACATTTGAAAACGGACCATTTTTCACCTTTCTGAAGCATGACGTAATAGGGGGGTGTTATCTCTTTTGTCAAAAATCAGCTGTTTTTGCTTGAACATTAAATGCCTCCAAATGGTATTTAATTCACTTCCCGGGCCCCTGGAAGCATGAAAATCACTTTAAACATGCTAATTTTAGCTCTAAAACTGATGATCCACCTACAAATGTGAACTGACGTTCAAAAATAAAACATTTGAAAACGGACAATTTTTCACCTTTCTGAAGAATGACATAATGGGGGGTGTTATCTCTTTTGTCAAAAATCTGCCGTTTTTTCTTGAACATTAAATGCCTCCAAATGGTATTTAATTCACTTTCTGGGGTGAAGAAACACTTTTTGAGACCTCAGAGTGAGCAAATTGGCCATTTTCATGCACTTTTAACCATTCCACAAATCTTGTGTTTAGAGCCCCTGGAAGCATGAAAATCACTTTAAACATGCTAATTTTAGCTCTAAAACTAATAATCCACCTACAAATGTGAACTGACGTTCAAAAATAAAACATTTGAAAACGGACCATTTTTCACCTTTCTGAAGCATGACGTAATGGGGGGGTGTTATCTCTTTTGTCAAAAATCAGCTGTTTTTGCTTGAACATTAAATGCCTCCAAATGGTATTTAATTCACTTCCCGGGCCCCTGGAAGCATGAAAATCACTTTAAACATGCTAATTTTAGCTCTAAAACTAATAATCCACCTACAAATGTGAACTGACGTTCAAAAATAAAACATTTGAAAACGGACCGTTTTTCACCTTTCTGAAGCATGACGTAATGGGGGGGTGTTATCTCTTTTGTCAAAAATCAGCCGTTTTTGCTTGAACATTAAATGCTTCCAAATGGTATTTAATTCACTTCCCGGGGTGAAGAAACACTTTTTGAGACCTCAGAGTGAGCAAATTGGCCATTTTCATGCACTTTTAACCATTCCACAAATCTTGTTTTTAGAGCCCCTGGAAGCATGAAAATCACTTTAAACATGCTAATTTTAGCTCTAAAACTAATAATCCACCTAGAAATGTGAACTGACATTCAAAAATAAAACATTTGAAAACGGACCATTTTTCACCTTTCTGAAGAATGACGTAATGGGGGGTGTTATCTCTTTTGTCAAAAATAAGCTGTTTTTGCTTGAACATTTAATGCCTCCAAATGGTATTTAATTCACTTCCCGGGGTGAAGAAACACTTTTTGAGACCTCAGAGTGAGCAAATTGGCCATTTCCATGCAATTTTAACCATTCCACACATCTTGTGTTTAGAGCCCATGGAAGCATGAAAATCACTTTAAACATGCTAATTTTAGCTCTAAAACTAATAATCCACCTACAAATGTGAACTGACGTTCAAAAATAAAACATTTGAAAATGGACCATTTTTCACCTTTCTGAAGCATGACGTAATAGGGGGGTGTTATCTCTTTTGTCAAAAATCAGCTGTTTTTGCTTGAACATTAAATGCCTCCAAATGGTATTTAATTCACTTCCCGGGCCCCTGGAAGCATGAAAATCACTTTAAACATGCTAATTTTAGCTCTAAAACTGATGATCCACCTACAAATGTGAACTGACGTTCAAAAATAAAACATTTGAAAACGGACAATTTTTCACCTTTCTGAAGAATGACGTAATGGGGGGTGTTATCTCTTTTGTCAAAAATCTGCCGTTTTTTCTTGAACATTAAATGCCTCCAAATGGTATTTAATTCACTTTCTGGGGTGAAGAAACACTTTTTGAGACCTCAGAGTGAGCAAATTGGCCATTTTCATGCACTTTTAACCATTCCACAAATCTTATGTTTAGAGCCCCTGGAAGCATGAAAATCACTTTAAACATGCTAATTTTAGCTCTAAAACTAATAATCCACCTACAAATGTGAACTGACGTTCAAAAATAAAACATTTGAAAACGGACCATTTTTCACCTTTCTGAAGCATGACGTAATGGGGGGGTGTTATCTCTTTTGTCAAAAATCAGCTGTTTTTGCTTGAACATTAAATGCCTCCAAATGGTATTTAATTCACTTCCCGGGCCCCTGGAAGCATGAAAATCACTTTAAACATGCTAATTTTAGCTCTAAAACTAATAATCCACCTACAAATGTGAACTGACGTTCAAAAATAAAACATTTGAAAACGGACCGTTTTTCACCTTTCTGAAGCATGACGTAATGGGGGGGTGTTATCTGTTTTGTCAAAAATCAGCTGTTTTTGCTTGAACATTAAATGCCTTCAAATGGTATTTAATTCACTTCCTGGGGTGAAGAAACACTTTTTGAGACCTCAGAGTGAGCAAATTGGCCATTTTCATGCACTTTTAACTATTCCACAAATCTTGTGTTTAGAGCCCCTGGAAGCATGAAAATCACTTTAAACATGCTAATTTTAGCTCTAAAACTAATAATCCACCTACAAATGTGAACTGACGTTCAAAAATAAAACATTTGAAAACGGACCATTTTTCACCTTTCTGAAGAATGACGTAATGGGGGGGTGAATTCTCTTTTGTCAAAAATCAGCTGTTTTTGCTTGAACATTAAATGCCTCCAAAAGGTATTTAATTCACTTCCTGGGCCCCTGGAAGCATGAAAATCACTTTAAACATGCTAATTTTAGCTCTAAAACTGATGATCCACCTACAAATGTGAACTGACATTCAAAAATAAAACATTAGAAAACGGACAATTTTTCACCTTTCTGAAGCATGACGTAATGGGGGGTGTTATCTCTTTTGTCAAAAATCAGCTGTTTTTGCTTGAACATTAAATGCCTCCAAATGGTATTTAATTCACTTCCCGGGGTGAAGAAACACTTTTTGAGACCTCAGAATGAGCAAATTGGCCATTTTCATGCACTTTTAACCATTCCACAAATCTTGTTTTTAGAGCCCCTGGAAGCATGAAAATCACTTTAAACATGCTAATTTTAGCTCTAAAACTAATAATCCACCTAGAAATGTGAACTGACATTCAAAAATAAAACATTTGAAAACGGACCATTTTTCACCTTTCTGAAGAATGACATAATGGGGGGTGTTATCTCTTTTGTCAAAAATAAGCTGTTTTTGCTTGAACATTTAATGCCTCCAAATGGTATTTAATTCACTTCCCGGGGTGAAGAAACACTTTTTGAGACCTCAGAGTGAGCAAATTGGCCATTTTCATGCACTTTTAACCATTCCACAAATCTTGTGTTTAGAGCCCCTGGAAGCATGAAAATCACTTTAAACATGCTAATTTTAGCTCTAAAACTAATAATCCACCTACAAATGTGAACTGACGTTCAAAAATAAAACATTTGAAAACGGACCGTTTTTCACCTTTCTGAAGCATGACGTAATGGGGGGGTGTTATCTCTTTTGTCAAAAATCAGCTGTTTTTGCTTGAACATTAAATGCCTCCAAATGGTATTTAATTCACTTCCCGGGCCCCTGGAAGCATGAAAATCACTTTAAACATGCTAATTTTAGCTCTAAAACTAATAATCCACCTACAAATGTGAACTGACGTTCAAAAATAAAACATTTGAAAACGGACCGTTTTTCACCTTTCTGAAGCATGACGTAATGGGGGGGTGTTATCTCTTTTGTCAAAAATCAGCCGTTTTTGCTTGAACATTAAATGCTTCCAAATGGTATTTAATTCACTTCCCGGGGTGAAGAAACACTTTTTGAGACCTCAGAGTGAGCAAATTGGCCATTTTCATGCACTTTTAACCATTCCACAAATCTTGTTTTTAGAGCCCCTGGAAGCATGAAAATCACTTTAAACATGCTAATTTTAGCTCTAAAACTAATAATCCACCTAGAAATGTGAACTGACATTCAAAAATAAAACATTTGAAAACGGACCATTTTTCACCTTTCTGAAGAATGACATAATGGGGGGTGTTATCTCTTTTGTCAAAAATAAGCTGTTTTTGCTTGAACATTTAATGCCTCCAAATGGTATTTAATTCACTTCCCGGGGTGAAGAAACACTTTTTGAGACCTCAGATTGAGCAAATTGGCCATTTTCATGCAATTTTAACCATTCCACACATCTTGTGTTTAGAGCCCATGGAAGCATGAAAATCACTTTAAACATGCTAATTTTAGCTCTAAAACTAATAATCCACCTACAAATGTGAACTGACGTTCAAAAATAAAACATTTGAAAACGGACCATTTTTCACCTTTCTGAAGCATGACGTAATAGGGGGGTGTTATCTCTTTTGTCAAAAATCAGCAGTTTTTGCTTGAACATTAAATGCCTCCAAATGGTATTTAATTCACTTCCCGGGCCCCTGGAAGCATGAAAATCACTTTAAACATGCTAATTTTAGCTCTAAAACTGATGATCCACCTACAAATGTGAACTGACGTTCAAAAATAAAACATTTGAAAACGGACAATTTTTCACCTTTCTGAAGAATGACGTAATGGGGGGTGTTATCTCTTTTGTCAAAAATCTGCCGTTTTTTCTTGAACATTAAATGCCTCCAAATGGTATTTAATTCACTTTCTGGGGTGAAGAAACACTTTTTGAGACCTCAGAGTGAGCAAATTGGCCATTTTCATGCACTTTTAACCATTCCACAAATCTTGTGTTTAGAGCCCCTGGAAGCATGAAAATCACTTTAAACATGCTAATTTTAGCTCTAAAACTAATAATCCACCTACAAATGTGAACTGACGTTCAAAAATAAAACATTTGAAAATGGACCATTTTTCACCTTTCTGAAGCATGACGTAATGGGGGGGGTGTTATCTCTTTTGTCAAAAATCAGCTGTTTTTGCTTGAACATTAAATGCCTCCAAATGGTATTTAATTCACTTCCCGGGCCCCTGGAAGCATGAAAATCACTTTAAACACGCTAATTTTAGCTCTAAAACTAATAATCCACCTACAAATGTGAACTGACGTTCAAAAATAAAACATTTGAAAACGGACCGTTTTTCACCTTTCTGAAGCATGACGTAATGGGGGGGTGTTATCTCTTTTGTCAAAAATCAGCCGTTTTTGCTTGAACATTAAATGCTTCCAAATGGTATTTAATTCACTTCCCGGGGTGAAGAAACACTTTTTGAGACCTCAGAGTGAGCAAATTGGCCATTTTCATGCACTTTTAACCATTCCACAAATCTTGTTTTTAGAGCCCCTGGAAGCATGAAAATCACTTTAAACATGCTAATTTTAGCTCTAAAACTAATAATCCACCTAGAAATGTGAACTGACATTCAAAAATAAAACATTTGAAAACGGACCATTTTTCACCTTTCTGAAGAATGACGTAATGGGGGGTGTTATCTCTTTTGTCAAAAATAAGCTGTTTTTGCTTGAACATTTAATGCCTCCAAATGGTATTTAATTCACTTCCCGGGGTGAAGAAACACTTTTTGAGACCTCAGAGTGAGCAAATTGGCCATTTTCATGCAATTTTAACCATTCCACACATCTTGTGTTTAGAGCCCATGGAAGCATGAAAATCACTTTAAACATGCTAATTTTAGCTCTAAAACTAATAATCCACCTACAAATGTGAACTGACGTTCAAAAATAAAACATTTGAAAATGGACCATTTTTCACCTTTCTGAAGCATGACGTAATAGGGGGGTGTTATCTCTTTTGTCAAAAATCAGCTGTTTTTGCTTGAACATTAAATGCCTCCAAATGGTATTTAATTCACTTCCCGGGCCCCTGGAAGCATGAAAATCACTTTAAACATGCTAATTTTAGCTCTAAAACTGATGATCCACCTACAAATGTGAACTGACGTTCAAAAATAAAACATTTGAAAACGGACAATTTTTCACCTTTCTGAAGAATGACGTAATGGGGGGTGTTATCTCTTTTGTCAAAAATCTGCCGTTTTTTCTTGAACATTAAATGCCTCCAAATGGTATTTAATTCACTTTCTGGGGTGAAGAAACACTTTTTGAGACCTCAGAGTGAGCAAATTGGCCATTTTCATGCACTTTTAACCATTCCACAAATCTTATGTTTAGAGCCCCTGGAAGCATGAAAATCACTTTAAACATGCTAATTTTAGCTCTAAAACTAATAATCCACCTACAAATGTGAACTGACGTTCAAAAATAAAACATTTGAAAACGGACCATTTTTCACCTTTCTGAAGCATGACGTAATGGGGGGGTGTTATCTCTTTTGTCAAAAATCAGCTGTTTTTGCTTGAACATTAAATGCCTCCAAATGGTATTTAATTCACTTCCCGGGCCCCTGGAAGCATGAAAATCACTTTAAACATGCTAATTTTAGCTCTAAAACTAATAATCCACCTACAAATGTGAACTGACGTTCAAAAATAAAACATTTGAAAACGGACCGTTTTTCACCTTTCTGAAGCATGACGTAATGGGGGGGTGTTATCTGTTTTGTCAAAAATCAGCTGTTTTTGCTTGAACATTAAATGCCTTCAAATGGTATTTAATTCACTTCCTGGGGTGAAGAAACACTTTTTGAGACCTCAGAGTGAGCAAATTGGCCATTTTCATGCACTTTTAACTATTCCACAAATCTTGTGTTTAGAGCCCCTGGAAGCATGAAAATCACTTTAAACATGCTAATTTTAGCTCTAAAACTAATAATCCACCTACAAATGTGAACTGACGTTCAAAAATAAAACATTTGAAAACGGACCATTTTTCACCTTTCTGAAGAATGACGTAATGGGGGGGTGAATTCTCTTTTGTCAAAAATCAGCTGTTTTTGCTTGAACATTAAATGCCTCCAAAAGGTATTTAATTCACTTCCTGGGCCCCTGGAAGCATGAAAATCACTTTAAACATGCTAATTTTAGCTCTAAAACTGATGATCCACCTACAAATGTGAACTGACATTCAAAAATAAAACATTAGAAAACGGACAATTTTTCACCTTTCTGAAGCATGACGTAATGGGGGGTGTTATCTCTTTTGTCAAAAATCAGCTGTTTTTGCTTGAACATTAAATGCCTCCAAATGGTATTTAATTCACTTCCCGGGGTGAAGAAACACTTTTTGAGACCTCAGAATGAGCAAATTGGCCATTTTCATGCACTTTTAACCATTCCACAAATCTTGTTTTTAGAGCCCCTGGAAGCATGAAAATCACTTTAAACATGCTAATTTTAGCTCTAAAACTAATAATCCACCTAGAAATGTGAACTGACATTCAAAAATAAAACATTTGAAAACGGACCATTTTTCACCTTTCTGAAGAATGACATAATGGGGGGTGTTATCTCTTTTGTCAAAAATAAGCTGTTTTTGCTTGAACATTTAATGCCTCCAAATGGTATTTAATTCACTTCCCGGGGTGAAGAAACACTTTTTGAGACCTCAGAGTGAGCAAATTGGCCATTTTCATGCACTTTTAACCATTCCACAAATCTTGTGTTTAGAGCCCCTGGAAGCATGAAAATCACTTTAAACATGCTAATTTTAGCTCTAAAACTAATAATCCACCTACAAATGTGAACTGACGTTCAAAAATAAAACATTTGAAAACGGACCGTTTTTCACCTTTCTGAAGCATGACGTAATGGGGGGGTGTTATCTCTTTTGTCAAAAATCAGCTGTTTTTGCTTGAACATTAAATGCCTCCAAATGGTATTTAATTCACTTCCCGGGCCCCTGGAAGCATGAAAATCACTTTAAACATGCTAATTTTAGCTCTAAAACTAATAATCCACCTACAAATGTGAACTGACGTTCAAAAATAAAACATTTGAAAACGGACCGTTTTTCACCTTTCTGAAGCATGACGTAATGGGGGGGTGTTATCTCTTTTGTCAAAAATCAGCCGTTTTTGCTTGAACATTAAATGCTTCCAAATGGTATTTAATTCACTTCCCGGGGTGAAGAAACACTTTTTGAGACCTCAGAGTGAGCAAATTGGCCATTTTCATGCACTTTTAACCATTCCACAAATCTTGTTTTTAGAGCCCCTGGAAGCATGAAAATCACTTTAAACATGCTAATTTTAGCTCTAAAACTAATAATCCACCTAGAAATGTGAACTGACATTCAAAAATAAAACATTTGAAAACGGACCATTTTTCACCTTTCTGAAGAATGACATAATGGGGGGTGTTATCTCTTTTGTCAAAAATAAGCTGTTTTTGCTTGAACATTTAATGCCTCCAAATGGTATTTAATTCACTTCCCGGGGTGAAGAAACACTTTTTGAGACCTCAGATTGAGCAAATTGGCCATTTTCATGCAATTTTAACCATTCCACACATCTTGTGTTTAGAGCCCATGGAAGCATGAAAATCACTTTAAACATGCTAATTTTAGCTCTAAAACTAATAATCCACCTACAAATGTGAACTGACGTTCAAAAATAAAACATTTGAAAACGGACCATTTTTCACCTTTCTGAAGCATGACGTAATAGGGGGGTGTTATCTCTTTTGTCAAAAATCAGCAGTTTTTGCTTGAACATTAAATGCCTCCAAATGGTATTTAATTCACTTCCCGGGCCCCTGGAAGCATGAAAATCACTTTAAACATGCTAATTTTAGCTCTAAAACTGATGATCCACCTACAAATGTGAACTGACGTTCAAAAATAAAACATTTGAAAACGGACAATTTTTCACCTTTCTGAAGAATGACGTAATGGGGGGTGTTATCTCTTTTGTCAAAAATCTGCCGTTTTTTCTTGAACATTAAATGCCTCCAAATGGTATTTAATTCACTTTCTGGGGTGAAGAAACACTTTTTGAGACCTCAGAGTGAGCAAATTGGCCATTTTCATGCACTTTTAACCATTCCACAAATCTTGTGTTTAGAGCCCCTGGAAGCATGAAAATCACTTTAAACATGCTAATTTTAGCTCTAAAACTAATAATCCACCTACAAATGTGAACTGACGTTCAAAAATAAAACATTTGAAAATGGACCATTTTTCACCTTTCTGAAGCATGACGTAATGGGGGGGGTGTTATCTCTTTTGTCAAAAATCAGCTGTTTTTGCTTGAACATTAAATGCCTCCAAATGGTATTTAATTCACTTCCCGGGCCCCTGGAAGCATGAAAATCACTTTAAACACGCTAATTTTAGCTCTAAAACTAATAATCCACCTACAAATGTGAACTGACGTTCAAAAATAAAACATTTGAAAACGGACCGTTTTTCACCTTTCTGAAGCATGACGTAATGGGGGGGTGTTATCTCTTTTGTCAAAAATCAGCCGTTTTTGCTTGAACATTAAATGCTTCCAAATGGTATTTAATTCACTTCCCGGGGTGAAGAAACACTTTTTGAGACCTCAGAGTGAGCAAATTGGCCATTTTCATGCACTTTTAACCATTCCACAAATCTTGTTTTTAGAGCCCCTGGAAGCATGAAAATCACTTTAAACATGCTAATTTTAGCTCTAAAACTAATAATCCACCTAGAAATGTGAACTGACATTCAAAAATAAAACATTTGAAAACGGACCATTTTTCACCTTTCTGAAGAATGACATAATGGGGGGTGTTGTCTCTTTTGTCAAAAATAAGCTGTTTTTGCTTGAACATTTAATGCCTCCAAATGGTATTTAATTCACTTCCCGGGGTGAAGAAACACTTTTTGAGACCTCAGAGTGAGCAAATTGGCCATTTTCATGCAATTTTAACCATTCCACACATCTTGTGTTTAGAGCCCATGGAAGCATGAAAATCACTTTAAACATGCTAATTTTAGCTCTAAAACTAATAATCCACCTACAAATGTGAACTGACGTTCAAAAATAAAACATTTGAAAACGGACCATTTTTCACCTTTCTGAAGCATGACGTAATAGGGGGGTGTTATCTCTTTTGTCAAAAATCAGCTGTTTTTGCTTGAACATTAAATGCCTCCAAATGGTATTTAATTCACTTCCCGGGCCCCTGGAAGCATGAACATCACTTTAAACATGCTAATTTTAGCTCTAAAACTGATGATCCACCTACAAATGTGAACTGACGTTCAAAAATAAAACATTTGAAAACGGACAATTTTTCACCTTTCTGAAGAATGACGTAATGGGGGGTGTTATCTCTTTTGTCAAAAATCTGCCGTTTTTTCTTGAACATTAAATGCCTCCAAATGGTATTTAATTCACTTTCTGGGGTGAAGAAACACTTTTTGAGACCTCAGAGTGAGCAAATTGGCCATTTTCATGCACTTTTAACCATTCCACAAATCTTGTGTTTAGAGCCCCTGGAAGCATGAAAATCACTTTAAACATGCTAATTTTAGCTCTAAAACTAATAATCCACCTACAAATGTGAACTGACGTTCAAAAATAAAACATTTGAAAACGGACCATTTTTCACGTTTCTGAAGCATGACGTAATGGGGCGGTGTTATCTCTTTTGTCAAAAATCAGCTGTTTTTGCTTGAACATTAAATGCCTCCAAATGGTATTTAATTCACTTCCCGGGCCCCTGGAAGCATGAAAATCACTTTAAACATGCTAATTTTAGCTCTAAAACTAATAATCCACCTACAAATGTGAACTGACGTTCAAAAATAAAACATTTGAAAACGGACCGTTTTTCACCTTTCTGAAGCATGACGTAATGGGGGGGTGTTATCTCTTTTGTCAAAAATCTGCCGTTTTTGCTTGAACATTAAATGCTTCCAAATGGTATTTAATTCACTTCCCGGGGTGAAGAAACACTTTTTGAGACCTCAGAGTGAGCAAATTGGCCATTTTCATGCACTTTTAACCATTCCACAAATCTTGTTTTTAGAGCCCCTGGAAGCATGAAAATCACTTTAAACATGCTAATTTTAGCTCTAAAACTAATAATCCACCTAGAAATGTGAACTGACGTTCAAAAATAAAACATTTGAAAACGGACCGTTTTTCACCTTTCTGAAGCATGACGTAATGGGGGGGTGTTATCTCTTTTGTCAAAAATCATCCGTTTTTGCTTGAACATTAAATGCTTCCAAATGGTATTTAATTCACTTCCCGGGGTGAAGAAACACTTTTTGAGACCTCAGAGTGAGCAAATTGGCCATTTTCATGCACTTTTAACCATTCCACAAATCTTGTTTTTAGAGCCCCTGGAAGCATGAAAATCACTTTAAACATGCTAATTTTAGCTCTAAAACTAATAATCCACCTAGAAATGTGAACTGACATTCAAAAATAAAACATTTGAAAACGGACCATTTTTCACCTTTCTGAAGAATGACGTAATGGGGGGTGTTATCTCTTTTGTCAAAAATAAGCTGTTTTTGCTTGAACATTTAATGCCTCCAAATGGTATTTAATTCACTTCCCGGGGTGAAGAAACACTTTTTGAGACCTCAGAGTGAGCAAATTGGCCATTTTCATGCAATTTTAACCATTCCACACATCTTGTGTTTAGAGCCCATGGAAGCATGAAAATCACTTTAAACATGCTAATTTTAGCTCTAAAACTAATAATCCACCTACAAATGTGAACTGACGTTCAAAAATAAAACATTTGAAAACGGACCATTTTTCACCTTTCTGAAGCATGACGTAATAGGGGGGTGTTATCTCTTTTGTCAAAAATCAGCTGTTTTTGCTTGAACATTAAATGCCTCCAAATGGTATTTAATTCACTTCCCGGGCCCCTGGAAGCATGAAAATCACTTTAAACATGCTAATTTTAGCTCTAAAACTGATGATCCACCTACAAATGTGAACTGACGTTCAAAAATAAAACATTTGAAAACGGACAATTTTTCACCTTTCTGAAGAATGACGTAATGGGGGGTGTTATCTCTTTTGTCAAAAATCTGCCGTTTTTTCTTGAACATTAAATGCCTCCAAATGGTATTTAATTCACTTTCTGGGGTGAAGAAACACTTTTTGAGACCTCAGAGTGAGCAAATTGGCCATTTTCATGCACTTTTAACCATTCCACAAATCTTGTGTTTAGAGCCCCTGGAAGCATGAAAATCACTTTAAACATGCTAATTTTAGCTCTAAAACTAATAATCCACCTACAAATGTGAACTGACGTTCAAAAATAAAACATTTGAAAACGGACCATTTTTCACCTTTCTGAAGCATGACGTAATGGGGGGGTGTTATCTCTTTTGTCAAAAATCAGCTGTTTTTGCTTGAACATTAAATGCCTCCAAATGGTATTTAATTCACTTCCCGGGCCCCTGGAAGCATGAAAATCACTTTAAACATGCTAATTTTAGCTCTAAAACTAATAATCCACCTACAAATGTGAACTGACGTTCAAAAATAAAACATTTGAAAACGGACCGTTTTTCACCTTTCTGAAGCATGACGTAATGGGGGGGTGTTATCTCTTTTGTCAAAAATCAGCCGTTTTTGCTTGAACATTAAATGCTTCCAAATGGTATTTAATTCACTTCCCGGGGTGAAGAAACACTTTTTGAGACCTCAGAGTGAGCAAATTGGCCATTTTCATGCACTTTTAACCATTCCACAAATCTTGTTTTTAGAGCCCCTGGAAGCATGAAAATCACTTTAAACATGCTAATTTTAGCTCTAAAACTAATAATCCACCTAGAAATGTGAACTGACATTCAAAAATAAAACATTTGAAAACGGACCATTTTTCACCTTTCTGAAGAATGACGTAATGGGGGGTGTTGTCTCTTTTGTCAAAAATAAGCTGTTTTTGCTTGAACATTTAATGCCTCCAAATGGTATTTAATTCACTTCCCGGGGTGAAGAAACACTTTTTGAGACCTCAGAGTGAGCAAATTGGCCATTTTCATGCAATTTTAACCATTCCACACATCTTGTGTTTAGAGCCCATGGAAGCATGAAAATCACTTTAAACATGCTAATTTTAGCTCTAAAACTAATAATCCACCTACAAATGTGAACTGACGTTCAAAAATAAAACATTTGAAAACAGACCATTTTTCACCTTTCTGAAGCATGACGTAATAGGGGGGTGTTATCTCTTTTGTCAAAAATCAGCTGTTTTTGCTTGAACATTAAATGCCTCCAAATGGTATTTAATTCACTTCCCGGGCCCCTGGAAGCATGATAATCACTTTAAACATGCTAATTTTAGCTCTAAAACTGATGATCCACCTACAAATGTGAACTGACGTTCAAAAATAAAACATTTGAAAACGGACAATTTTTCACCTTTCTGAAGAATGACGTAATGGGGGGTGTTATCTCTTTTGTCAAAAATCTGCCGTTTTTTCTTGAACATTAAATGCCTCCAAATGGTATTTAATTCACTTTCTGGGGTGAAGAAACACTTTTTGAGACCTCAGAGTGAGCAAATTGGCCATTTTCATGCACTTTTAACCATTCCACAAATCTTGTGTTTAGAGCCCCTGGAAGCATGAAAATCACTTTAAACATGCTAATTTTAGCTCTAAAACTAATAATCCACCTACAAATGTGAACTGACGTTCAAAAATAAAACATTTGAAAACGGACCATTTTTCACCTTTCTGAAGCATGACGTAATGGGGGGGTGTTATCTCTTTTGTCAAAAATCAGCTGTTTTTGCTTGAACATTAAATGCCTCCAAATGGTATTTAATTCACTTCCCGGGCCCCTGGAAGCATGAAAATCACTTTAAACATGCTAATTTTAGCTCTAAAACTAATAATCCACCTACAAATGTGAACTGACGTTCAAAAATAAAACATTTGAAAACGGACCGTTTTTCACCTTTCTGAAGCATGACGTAATGGGGGGGTGTTATCTCTTTTGTCAAAAATCAGCCGTTTTTGCTTGAACATTAAATGCTTCCAAATGGTATTTAATTCACTTCCCGGGGTGAAGAAACACTTTTTGAGACCTCAGAGTGAGCAAATTGGCCATTTTCATGCACTTTTAACCATTCCACAAATCTTGTTTTTAGAGCCCCTGGAAGCATGAAAATCACTTTAAACATGCTAATTTTAGCTCTAAAACTAATAATCCACCTAGAAATGTGAACTGACATTCAAAAATAAAACATTTGAAAACGGACCATTTTTCACCTTTCTGAAGAATGACGTAATGGGGGGTGTTATCTCTTTTGTCAAAAATAAGCTGTTTTTGCTTGAACATTTAATGCCTCCAAATGGTATTTAATTCACTTCCCGGGGTGAAGAAACACTTTTTGAGACCTCAGAGTGAGCAAATTGGCCATTTTCATGCAATTTTAACCATTCCACACATCTTGTGTTTAGAGCCCATGGAAGCATGAAAATCACTTTAAACATGCTAATTTTAGCTCTAAAACTAATAATCCACCTACAAATGTGAACTGACGTTCAAAAATAAAACATTTGAAAATGGACCATTTTTCACCTTTCTGAAGCATGACGTAATAGGGGGGTGTTATCTCTTTTGTCAAAAATCAGCTGTTTTTGCTTGAACATTAAATGCCTCCAAATGGTATTTAATTCACTTCCCGGGCCCCTGGAAGCAAGAAAATCACTTTAAACATGCTAATTTTAGCTCTAAAACTGATGATCCACCTACAAATGTGAACTGACGTTCAAAAATAAAACATTTGAAAACGGACAATTTTTCACCTTTCTGAAGAATGACGTAATGGGGGGGTGTTATCTCTTTTGTCAAAAATCTGCCGTTTTTTCTTGAACATTAAATGCCTCCAAATGGTATTTAATTCACTTTCTGGGGTGAAGAAACACTTTTTGAGACCTCAGAGTGAGCAAATTGGCCATTTTCATGCACTTTTAACCATTCCACAAATCTTGTGTTTAGAGCCCCTGGAAGCATGAAAATCACTTTAAACATGCTAATTTTAGCTCTAAAACTAATAATCCACCTACAAATGTGAACTGACGTTCAAAAATAAAACATTTGAAAACGGACCGTTTTTCACCTTTCTGAAGCATGACGTAATGGGGGGGTGTTATCTCTTTTGTCAAAAATCAGCTGTTTTTGCTTGAACATTAAATGCCTCCAAATGGTATTTAATTCACTTCCCGGGCCCCTGGAAGCATGAAAATCACTTTAAACATGCTAATTTTAGCTCTAAAACTAATAATCCACCTACAAATGTGAACTGACGTTCAAAAATAAAACATTTGAAAACGGACCGTTTTTCACCTTTCTGAAGCATGACGTAATGGGGGGGTGTTATCTCTTTTGTCAAAAATCAGCCGTTTTTGCTTGAACATTAAATGCTTCCAAATGGTATTTAATTCACTTCCCGGGGTGAAGAAACACTTTTTGAGACCTCAGAGTGAGCAAATTGGCCATTTTCATGCACTTTTAACCATTCCACAAATCTTGTTTTTAGAGCCCCTGGAAGCATGAAAATCACTTTAAACATGCTAATTTTAGCTCTAAAACTAATAATCCACCTAGAAATGTGAACTGACATTCAAAAATAAAACATTTGAAAACGGACCATTTTTCACCTTTCTGAAGAATGACATAATGGGGGGTGTTATCTCTTTTGTCAAAAATAAGCTGTTTTTGCTTGAACATTTAATGCCTCCAAATGGTATTTAATTCACTTCCCGGGGTGAAGAAACACTTTTTGAGACCTCAGATTGAGCAAATTGGCCATTTTCATGCAATTTTAACCATTCCACACATCTTGTGTTTAGAGCCCATGGAAGCATGAAAATCACTTTAAACATGCTAATTTTAGCTCTAAAACTAATAATCCACCTACAAATGTGAACTGACGTTCAAAAATAAAACATTTGAAAACGGACCATTTTTCACCTTTCTGAAGCATGACGTAATAGGGGGGTGTTATCTCTTTTGTCAAAAATCAGCAGTTTTTGCTTGAACATTAAATGCCTCCAAATGGTATTTAATTCACTTCCCGGGCCCCTGGAAGCATGAAAATCACTTTAAACATGCTAATTTTAGCTCTAAAACTGATGATCCACCTACAAATGTGAACTGACGTTCAAAAATAAAACATTTGAAAACGGACAATTTTTCACCTTTCTGAAGAATGACGTAATGGGGGGTGTTATCTCTTTTGTCAAAAATCTGCCGTTTTTTCTTGAACATTAAATGCCTCCAAATGGTATTTAATTCACTTTCTGGGGTGAAGAAACACTTTTTGAGACCTCAGAGTGAGCAAATTGGCCATTTTCATGCACTTTTAACCATTCCACAAATCTTGTGTTTAGAGCCCCTGGAAGCATGAAAATCACTTTAAACATGCTAATTTTAGCTCTAAAACTAATAATCCACCTACAAATGTGAACTGACGTTCAAAAATAAAACATTTGAAAATGGACCATTTTTCACCTTTCTGAAGCATGACGTAATGGGGGGGGTGTTATCTCTTTTGTCAAAAATCAGCTGTTTTTGCTTGAACATTAAATGCCTCCAAATGGTATTTAATTCACTTCCCGGGCCCCTGGAAGCATGAAAATCACTTTAAACACGCTAATTTTAGCTCTAAAACTAATAATCCACCTACAAATGTGAACTGACGTTCAAAAATAAAACATTTGAAAACGGACCGTTTTTCACCTTTCTGAAGCATGACGTAATGGGGGGGTGTTATCTCTTTTGTCAAAAATCAGCCGTTTTTGCTTGAACATTAAATGCTTCCAAATGGTATTTAATTCACTTCCCGGGGTGAAGAAACACTTTTTGAGACCTCAGAGTGAGCAAATTGGCCATTTTCATGCACTTTTAACCATTCCACAAATCTTGTTTTTAGAGCCCCTGGAAGCATGAAAATCACTTTAAACATGCTAATTTTAGCTCTAAAACTAATAATCCACCTAGAAATGTGAACTGACATTCAAAAATAAAACATTTGAAAACGGACCATTTTTCACCTTTCTGAAGAATGACATAATGGGGGGTGTTGTCTCTTTTGTCAAAAATAAGCTGTTTTTGCTTGAACATTTAATGCCTCCAAATGGTATTTAATTCACTTCCCGGGGTGAAGAAACACTTTTTGAGACCTCAGAGTGAGCAAATTGGCCATTTTCATGCAATTTTAACCATTCCACACATCTTGTGTTTAGAGCCCATGGAAGCATGAAAATCACTTTAAACATGCTAATTTTAGCTCTAAAACTAATAATCCACCTACAAATGTGAACTGACGTTCAAAAATAAAACATTTGAAAACGGACCATTTTTCACCTTTCTGAAGCATGACGTAATAGGGGGGTGTTATCTCTTTTGTCAAAAATCAGCTGTTTTTGCTTGAACATTAAATGCCTCCAAATGGTATTTAATTCACTTCCCGGGCCCCTGGAAGCATGAACATCACTTTAAACATGCTAATTTTAGCTCTAAAACTGATGATCCACCTACAAATGTGAACTGACGTTCAAAAATAAAACATTTGAAAACGGACAATTTTTCACCTTTCTGAAGAATGACGTAATGGGGGGTGTTATCTCTTTTGTCAAAAATCTGCCGTTTTTTCTTGAACATTAAATGCCTCCAAATGGTATTTAATTCACTTTCTGGGGTGAAGAAACACTTTTTGAGACCTCAGAGTGAGCAAATTGGCCATTTTCATGCACTTTTAACCATTCCACAAATCTTGTGTTTAGAGCCCCTGGAAGCATGAAAATCACTTTAAACATGCTAATTTTAGCTCTAAAACTAATAATCCACCTACAAATGTGAACTGACGTTCAAAAATAAAACATTTGAAAACGGACCATTTTTCACGTTTCTGAAGCATGACGTAATGGGGCGGTGTTATCTCTTTTGTCAAAAATCAGCTGTTTTTGCTTGAACATTAAATGCCTCCAAATGGTATTTAATTCACTTCCCGGGCCCCTGGAAGCATGAAAATCACTTTAAACATGCTAATTTTAGCTCTAAAACTAATAATCCACCTACAAATGTGAACTGACGTTCAAAAATAAAACATTTGAAAACGGACCGTTTTTCACCTTTCTGAAGCATGACGTAATGGGGGGGTGTTATCTCTTTTGTCAAAAATCTGCCGTTTTTGCTTGAACATTAAATGCTTCCAAATGGTATTTAATTCACTTCCCGGGGTGAAGAAACACTTTTTGAGACCTCAGAGTGAGCAAATTGGCCATTTTCATGCACTTTTAACCATTCCACAAATCTTGTTTTTAGAGCCCCTGGAAGCATGAAAATCACTTTAAACATGCTAATTTTAGCTCTAAAACTAATAATCCACCTAGAAATGTGAACTGACGTTCAAAAATAAAACATTTGAAAACGGACCGTTTTTCACCTTTCTGAAGCATGACGTAATGGGGGGGTGTTATCTCTTTTGTCAAAAATCATCCGTTTTTGCTTGAACATTAAATGCTTCCAAATGGTATTTAATTCACTTCCCGGGGTGAAGAAACACTTTTTGAGACCTCAGAGTGAGCAAATTGGCCATTTTCATGCACTTTTAACCATTCCACAAATCTTGTTTTTAGAGCCCCTGGAAGCATGAAAATCACTTTAAACATGCTAATTTTAGCTCTAAAACTAATAATCCACCTAGAAATGTGAACTGACATTCAAAAATAAAACATTTGAAAACGGACCATTTTTCACCTTTCTGAAGAATGACGTAATGGGGGGTGTTATCTCTTTTGTCAAAAATAAGCTGTTTTTGCTTGAACATTTAATGCCTCCAAATGGTATTTAATTCACTTCCCGGGGTGAAGAAACACTTTTTGAGACCTCAGAGTGAGCAAATTGGCCATTTTCATGCAATTTTAACCATTCCACACATCTTGTGTTTAGAGCCCATGGAAGCATGAAAATCACTTTAAACATGCTAATTTTAGCTCTAAAACTAATAATCCACCTACAAATGTGAACTGACGTTCAAAAATAAAACATTTGAAAACGGACCATTTTTCACCTTTCTGAAGCATGACGTAATAGGGGGGTGTTATCTCTTTTGTCAAAAATCAGCTGTTTTTGCTTGAACATTAAATGCCTCCAAATGGTATTTAATTCACTTCCCGGGCCCCTGGAAGCATGAAAATCACTTTAAACATGCTAATTTTAGCTCTAAAACTGATGATCCACCTACAAATGTGAACTGACGTTCAAAAATAAAACATTTGAAAACGGACAATTTTTCACCTTTCTGAAGAATGACGTAATGGGGGGTGTTATCTCTTTTGTCAAAAATCTGCCGTTTTTTCTTGAACATTAAATGCCTCCAAATGGTATTTAATTCACTTTCTGGGGTGAAGAAACACTTTTTGAGACCTCAGAGTGAGCAAATTGGCCATTTTCATGCACTTTTAACCATTCCACAAATCTTGTGTTTAGAGCCCCTGGAAGCATGAAAATCACTTTAAACATGCTAATTTTAGCTCTAAAACTAATAATCCACCTACAAATGTGAACTGACGTTCAAAAATAAAACATTTGAAAACGGACCATTTTTCACCTTTCTGAAGCATGACGTAATGGGGGGGTGTTATCTCTTTTGTCAAAAATCAGCTGTTTTTGCTTGAACATTAAATGCCTCCAAATGGTATTTAATTCACTTCCCGGGCCCCTGGAAGCATGAAAATCACTTTAAACATGCTAATTTTAGCTCTAAAACTAATAATCCACCTACAAATGTGAACTGACGTTCAAAAATAAAACATTTGAAAACGGACCGTTTTTCACCTTTCTGAAGCATGACGTAATGGGGGGGTGTTATCTCTTTTGTCAAAAATCAGCCGTTTTTGCTTGAACATTAAATGCTTCCAAATGGTATTTAATTCACTTCCCGGGGTGAAGAAACACTTTTTGAGACCTCAGAGTGAGCAAATTGGCCATTTTCATGCACTTTTAACCATTCCACAAATCTTGTTTTTAGAGCCCCTGGAAGCATGAAAATCACTTTAAACATGCTAATTTTAGCTCTAAAACTAATAATCCACCTAGAAATGTGAACTGACATTCAAAAATAAAACATTTGAAAACGGACCATTTTTCACCTTTCTGAAGAATGACGTAATGGGGGGTGTTGTCTCTTTTGTCAAAAATAAGCTGTTTTTGCTTGAACATTTAATGCCTCCAAATGGTATTTAATTCACTTCCCGGGGTGAAGAAACACTTTTTGAGACCTCAGAGTGAGCAAATTGGCCATTTTCATGCAATTTTAACCATTCCACACATCTTGTGTTTAGAGCCCATGGAAGCATGAAAATCACTTTAAACATGCTAATTTTAGCTCTAAAACTAATAATCCACCTACAAATGTGAACTGACGTTCAAAAATAAAACATTTGAAAACAGACCATTTTTCACCTTTCTGAAGCATGACGTAATAGGGGGGTGTTATCTCTTTTGTCAAAAATCAGCTGTTTTTGCTTGAACATTAAATGCCTCCAAATGGTATTTAATTCACTTCCCGGGCCCCTGGAAGCATGAAAATCACTTTAAACATGCTAATTTTAGCTCTAAAACTGATGATCCACCTACAAATGTGAACTGACGTTCAAAAATAAAACATTTGAAAACGGACAATTTTTCACCTTTCTGAAGAATGACGTAATGGGGGGTGTTATCTCTTTTGTCAAAAATCTGCCGTTTTTTCTTGAACATTAAATGCCTCCAAATGGTATTTAATTCACTTTCTGGGGTGAAGAAACACTTTTTGAGACCTCAGAGTGAGCAAATTGGCCATTTTCATGCACTTTTAACCATTCCACAAATCTTGTGTTTAGAGCCCCTGGAAGCATGAAAATCACTTTAAACATGCTAATTTTAGCTCTAAAACTAATAATCCACCTACAAATGTGAACTGACGTTCAAAAATAAAACATTTGAAAACGGACCATTTTTCACCTTTCTGAAGCATGACGTAATGGGGGGGTGTTATCTCTTTTGTCAAAAATCAGCTGTTTTTGCTTGAACATTAAATGCCTCCAAATGGTATTTAATTCACTTCCCGGGCCCCTGGAAGCATGAAAATCACTTTAAACATGCTAATTTTAGCTCTAAAACTAATAATCCACCTACAAATGTGAACTGACGTTCAAAAATAAAACATTTGAAAACGGACCGTTTTTCACCTTTCTGAAGCATGACGTAATGGGGGGGTGTTATCTCTTTTGTCAAAAATCAGCCGTTTTTGCTTGAACATTAAATGCTTCCAAATGGTATTTAATTCACTTCCCGGGGTGAAGAAACACTTTTTGAGACCTCAGAGTGAGCAAATTGGCCATTTTCATGCACTTTTAACCATTCCACAAATCTTGTTTTTAGAGCCCCTGGAAGCATGAAAATCACTTTAAACATGCTAATTTTAGCTCTAAAACTAATAATCCACCTAGAAATGTGAACTGACATTCAAAAATAAAACATTTGAAAACGGACCATTTTTCACCTTTCTGAAGAATGACGTAATGGGGGGTGTTATCTCTTTTGTCAAAAATAAGCTGTTTTTGCTTGAACATTTAATGCCTCCAAATGGTATTTAATTCACTTCCCGGGGTGAAGAAACACTTTTTGAGACCTCAGAGTGAGCAAATTGGCCATTTTCATGCAATTTTAACCATTCCACACATCTTGTGTTTAGAGCCCATGGAAGCATGAAAATCACTTTAAACATGCTAATTTTAGCTCTAAAACTAATAATCCACCTACAAATGTGAACTGACGTTCAAAAATAAAACATTTGAAAATGGACCATTTTTCACCTTTCTGAAGCATGACGTAATAGGGGGGTGTTATCTCTTTTGTCAAAAATCAGCTGTTTTTGCTTGAACATTAAATGCCTCCAAATGGTATTTAATTCACTTCCCGGGCCCCTGGAAGCAAGAAAATCACTTTAAACATGCTAATTTTAGCTCTAAAACTGATGATCCACCTACAAATGTGAACTGACGTTCAAAAATAAAACATTTGAAAACGGACAATTTTTCACCTTTCTGAAGAATGACGTAATGGGGGGTGTTATCTCTTTTGTCAAAAATCTGCCGTTTTTTCTTGAACATTAAATGCCTCCAAATGGTATTTAATTCACTTTCTGGGGTGAAGAAACACTTTTTGAGACCTCAGAGTGAGCAAATTGGCCATTTTCATGCACTTTTAACCATTCCACAAATCTTGTGTTTAGAGCCCCTGGAAGCATGAAAATCACTTTAAACATGCTAATTTTAGCTCTAAAACTAATAATCCACCTACAAATGTGAACTGACGTTCAAAAATAAAACATTTGAAAACGGACCATTTTTCACCTTTCTGAAGCATGACGTAATGGGGGGGTGTTATCTCTTTTGTCAAAAATCAGCTGTTTTTGCTTGAACATTAAATGCCTCCAAATGGTATTTAATTCACTTCCCGGGCCCCTGGAAGCATGAAAATCACTTTAAACATGCTAATTTTAGCTCTAAAACTAATAATCCACCTACAAATGTGAACTGACGTTCAAAAATAAAACATTTGAAAACGGACCGTTTTTCACCTTTCTGAAGCATGACGTAATGGGGGGGTGTTATCTGTTTTGTCAAAAATCAGCTGTTTTTGCTTGAACATTAAATGCCTTCAAATGGTATTTAATTCACTTCCCGGGGTGAAGAAACACTTTTTGAGACCTCAGAGTGAGCAAATTGGCCATTTTCATGCACTTTTAACTATTCCACAAATCTTGTGTTTAGAGCCCCTGGAAGCATGAAAATCACTTTAAACATGCTAATTTTAGCTCTAAAACTAATAATCCACCTACAAATGTGAACTGACGTTCAAAAATAAAACATTTGAAAACGGACCATTTTTCACCTTTCTGAAGAATGACGTAATGGGGGGGTGAATTCTCTTTTGTCAAAAATCAGCTGTTTTTGCTTGAACATTAAATGCCTCCAAAAGGTATTTAATTCACTTCCCTGGCCCCTGGAAGCATGAAAATCACTTTAAACATGCTAATTTTAGCTCTAAAACTAATAATCCACCTACAAATGTGAACTGACGTTCAAAAATAAAACATTTGAAAAAGGACCATTTTTCACCTTTCTGAAGCATGACGTAATGGGGGGGGGTGTTATCACTTTTGTCAAAAATCAGCTGTTTTTGTTTGAACATTAAATGCATCCAAATGGTATTTAATTCACTTCCCGGGCCCCTGGAAGCATGAAAATCACTTTAAACATGCTAATTTTAGCTCTAAAACTAATAATCCACCTACAAATGTGAACTGACGTTCAAAAATAAAACATTTGAAAACGGACCATTTTTCACCTTTCTGAAGAATGACATAATGGGGGGGGTGTTATCTCTTTTGTCAAAAATCAGCTGTTTTTGCTTGAACATTAAATGCCTCCAAATGGTATTTAATTCACTTCCCGGGGTGAAGAAACACTTTTTGAGACCTTAGAGTGAGCAAATTGGCCATTTTCATGCACTTTTAACCATTCCACAAATCTTGTGTTTAGAGCCCCTGGAAGCATGAAAATCACTTTAAACATGCTAATTTTAGCTCTAAAACTAATAATCCACCTACAAATGTGAACTGACTTTCAAAAATAAAAAATTTGAAAACGGACCATTTTTCACCTTTCTGAAGAATGACATAATGGGGGGTGTTATCTCTTTTGTCAAAAATCAGCTGTTTTTGCTTGAACATTAAATGCCTCCAAATGGTATTTAATTCACTTCCCGGGGTGAAGAAACACTTTTTGAGACCTCAGAGTGAGCAAATTGGCCATTTTCATGCACGTTTAACCATTCCACAAATCTTGTGTTTAGAGCCCCTGGAAGCATGAAAATCACTTTAAACATGCTAATTTAAGCTCTAAAACTAATAATCCACCTACAAATGTGAACTGACGTTCAAAAATAAAACATTTGAAAACGGACCATTTTTCACCTTTCTGAAGCATGACGTAATGGGGGGGGTGTTATCTCTTTTGTCAAAAATCAGCTGTTTTTGTTTGAACATTAAATGCATCCAAATGGTATTTAATTCACTTCCCGGGCCCCTGGAAGCATGAAAATCACTTTAAACATGCTAATTTTAGCTCTAAAACTAATAATCCACCTACAAATGTGAACTGACGTTCAAAAATAAAACATTTGAAAACGGACCATTTTTCACCTTTCTGAAGAATGACATAATGGGGGGGGTGTTATCTCTGTTGTCAAAAATCAGCTGTTTTTGCTTGAACATTAAATGCCTCCAAATGGTATTTAATTCACTTCCCGGGGTGAAGAAACACTTTTTGAGACCTTAGAGTGAGCAAATTGGCCATTTTCATGCACTTTTAACCATTCCACAAATCTTGTGTTTAGAGCCCCTGGAAGCATGAAAATCACTTTAAACATGCTAATTTTAGCTCTAAAACTAATAATCCACCTACAAATGTGAACTGACGTTCAAAAATAAAACATTTGAAAACGGACCATTTTTCACCTTTGTGAAGCATGACGTAATGGGGGATGTTATCTCTTTTGTCAAAAATCAGCCGTTTTTGCTTGAACATTAAATGCCTCCAAATGGTATTTAATTCACTTCCCGGGGTGAAGAAACACTTTTTGAGACCTCAGAGTGAGCAAATTGGCCATTTTCATGCACTTTTAACCATTCCACAAATCTTGTGTTTAGAGCCCCTGGAAGCATGAAAATCACTTTAAACATGCTAATTTTAGCTCTAAAACTAATAATCCACCTACAAATGTGAACTGACGTTCAAAAATAAAACATTTGAAAACGGACCATTTTTCACCTTTCTGAAGAATGACGTAATGGGGGGTGTTATCTCTTGTCAAAAATCAGCTGTTTTTGCTTGAACATTAAATGCCTCTGAATGGTATTTAATTCACTTCCCGGGCCCCTGGAAGCATGAAAATCACTTTAAACATGCTAATTTTAGCTCTAAAACTGATGATCCACCTACAAATGTGAACTGACGTTCAAAAATAAAACATTTGAAAACGGACCATTTTTCACCTTTCTGAAGAATGACGTAATGGGGGGGTGTTATCTCTTTTTTCAAAAATCAGCTGTTTTTGCTTGAACATTAAATGCCTTCAAATGGTATTTAATTCACTTCCCGGGGTGAAGAAACACTTTTCGAGACCTCAGAGTGAGCAAATTGGCCATTTTCATGCACTTTTAACCATTCCTCAAATCTTGTGTTTAGAGCCCCTGGAAGCATGAAAATCACTTTAAACATGCTAATTTTAGCTCTAAAACGAACAATCCACCTACAAATGTGAACTGACGTTCAAAAATAAAACATTTGAAAACGGACCATTTTTCACCTTTCTGAAGAATGACGTAATGGGGGGTGTTATCTCTTTTGTAAAAAATCAGCTCTTTTTGCTTGAACATTAAATGCCTTCAAATGGTATTTAATTCACTTCCCGGGGTGAAGAAACACTTTTCGAGACCTCAGAGTGAGCAAATTGGCCATTTTCATGCACTTTTAACCATTCCTCAAATCTTGTGTTTAGAGCCCCTGGAAGCATGAAAATCACTTTAAACATGCTAATTTTAGCTCTAAAACTAATAATCCACCTACAAATGTGAACTGACGTTCAAAAATAAAACATTTGAAAAAGGACCATTTTTCACCTTTCTGAAGCATGACGTAATGGGGGGGGGGGTGTTATCTCTTTTGTCAAAAATCAGCTGTTTTTGTTTGAACATTAAATGCCTCCAAATGATATTTAATTCACTTCCCGGGCCCCTGGAAGCATGAAAATCACTTTAAACATGCTAATTTTAGCTCTAAAACTAATAATCCACCTACAAATGTGAACTGACGTTCAAAAATAAAAAATTTGAAAACGGACCATTTTTCACCTTTCTGAAAAATGACATAATGGGGGGTGTTATCTCTTTTGTCAAAAATCAGCTGTTTTTGCTTGAACATTAAATGCCTCCAAATGGTATTTAATTCACTTCCCGGGGTGAAGAAACACTTTTTGAGACCTCAGAATGAGCAAATTGGCCATTTTCATGCACTTTTAACCATTCCACAAATCTTGTGTTTAGAGCCCCTGGAAGCATGAAAATCACTTTAAACATGCTAATTTTAGCTCTAAAACGAACAATCCACCTACAAATGTGAACTGACGTTCAAAAATAAAACATTTGAAAACGGACCATTTTTCACCTTTCTGAAGAATGACGTAATGGGGGGTTTTATCTCTTTTGTAAAAAATCAGCTGTTTTTGCTTGAACATTAAATGCCTTCAAATGGTATTTAATTCACTTCCCGGGGTGAGGAAACACTTTTTGAGACCTCAGAGTGAGCAAATTGGCCATTTTCATGCACTTTTAACCATTCCTCAAATCTTGTGTTTAGAGCCCCTGGAAGCATGATAATCACTTTAAACATGCTAATTTTAGCTCTAAAACTAATAATCCACCTACAAATGTGAACTGACGTTCAAAAATAAAACATTTGAAAACGGACCATTTTTCACCTTTCTGAAGCATGACGTAATGGGGGGTGTTATCTCTTTTGTCAAAAATCAGCTGTTTTTGCTTGAACATTAAATGCCTCCAAATGGTATTTAATTCACTTCCCGGGCCCCTGGAAGCATGAAAATCACTTTAAACCTGCTAATTTTAGCTCTAAAACTAATAATCCACCTACAAATGTGAACTGACGTTCCAAAAAAAACCATTTGAAAACGGACCATTTTTCACCTTTCTGAAGCATGACCTAATGTGGGGTGTTATCTCTTTTGTCAAAAATCAGCCGTTTTTGCTTGAACATTAAATGCCTCCAAATGGTATTTAATTCACTTCCCGGGGTGAAGAAAAACTTTTTGAGACCTCAGAATGAGCAAATTGGCCATTTTCATGCACTTTTAACCATTCCACAAATCTTGTGTTTAGAGCCCCTGGAAGCATGAAAATCACTTTAAACATGCTAATTTTAGCTCTAAAACGAACAATCCACCTACAAATGTGAACTGACGTTCAAAAATAAAACAT
The DNA here is from genome assembly GCF_964261635.1 of Lissotriton helveticus. Lineage (NCBI taxonomy): Eukaryota > Metazoa > Chordata > Amphibia > Caudata > Salamandridae > Lissotriton > Lissotriton helveticus. Next base: position 303,367 of record NW_027611949.1, read on the forward strand.
TTGAAAACGGACCATTTTTCACCTTTCTGAAGAATGACGTAATGGGGGGTGTTATCTCTTTTGTAAAAAATCAGCTGTTTTTGCTTGAACATTAAATGCCTTCAAATGGTATTTAATTCACTTCCCGGGGTGAAGAAACACTTTTCGAGACCTCAGAGTGAGCAAATTGGCCATTTTCATGCACTTTTAACCATTCCTCAAATCTTGTGTTTAGAGCCCCTGGAAGCATGAAAATCACTTTAAACATGCTAATTTTAGCTCTAAAACTAATAATCCACCTACAAATGTGAACTGACGTTCAAAAATAAAACATTTGAAAAAGGACCATTTTTCACCTTTCTGAAGCATGACGTAATGGGGGGGGGTGTTATCTCTTTTGTCAAAAATCAGCTGTTTTTGTTTGAACATTAAATGCCTCCAAATGATATTTAATTCACTTCCCGGGCCCCTGGAAGCATGAAAATCACTTTAAACATGCTAATTTTAGCTCTAAAACTAATAATCCACCTACAAATGTGAACTGACGTTCAAAAATAAAAAATTTGAAAACGGACCATTTTTCACCTTTCTGAAAAATGACATAATGGGGGGTGTTATCTCTTTTGTCAAAAATCAGCTGTTTTTGCTTGAACATTAAATGCCTCCAAATGGTATTTAATTCACTTCCCGGGGTGAAGAAACACTTTTTGAGACCTCAGAATGAGCAAATTGGCCATTTTCATGCACTTTTAACCATTCCACAAATCTTGTGTTTAGAGCCCCTGGAAGCATGAAAATCACTTTAAACATGCTAATTTTAGCTCTAAAACGAACAATCCACCTACAAATGTGAACTGACGTTCAAAAATAAAACATTTGAAAACGGACCATTTTTCACCTTTCTGAAGAATGACGTAATGGGGGGTGTTATCTCTTTTGTAAAAAATCAGCTGTTTTTGCTTGAACATTAAATGCCTTCAAATGGTATTTAATTCACTTCCCGGGGTGAGGAAACACTTTTTGAGACCTCAGAGTGAGCAAATTGGCCATTTTCATGCACTTTTAACCATTCCTCAAATCTTGTGTTTAGAGCCCCTGGAAGCATGATAATCACTTTAAACATGCTAATTTTAGCTCTAAAACTAATAATCCACCTACAAATGTGAACTGACGTTCAAAAATAAAACATTTGAAAACGGACCATTTTTCACCTTTCTGAAGCATGACGTAATGGGGGGTGTTATCTCTTTTGTCAAAAATCAGCTGTTTTTGCTTGAACATTAAATGCCTCCAAATGGTATTTAATTCACTTCCCGGGCCCCTGGAAGCATGAAAATCACTTTAAACCTGCTAATTTTAGCTCTAAAACTAATAATCCACCTACAAATGTGAACTGACGTTCCAAAAAAAACCATTTGAAAACGGACCATTTTTCACCTTTCTGAAGCATGACCTAATGTGGGGTGTTATCTCTTTTGTCAAAAATCAGCCGTTTTTGCTTGAACATTAAATGCCTCCAAATGGTATTTAATTCACTTCCCGGGGTGAAGAAAAACTTTTTGAGACCTCAGAATGAGCAAATTGGCCATTTTCATGCACTTTTAACCATTCCACAAATCTTGTGTTTAGAGCCCCTGGAAGCATGAAAATCACTTTAAACATGCTAATTTTAGCTCTAAAACGAACAATCCACCTACAAATGTGAACTGACGTTCAAAAATAAAACATTTGAAAACGGACCATTTTTCACCTTTCTGAAGAATGACGTAATGGGGGGTGTTATCTCTTTTGTAAAAAAATCAGCTGTTTTTGCTTGAACATTAAATGCCTTCAAATGGTATTTAATTCACTTCCCGGGGTGAAGAAACACTTTTCGAGACCTCAGAGTGAGCAAATTGGCCATTTTCATGCACTTTTAACCATTCCTCAAATCTTGTGTTTAGAGCCCCTGGAAGCATGAAAATCACTTTAAACATGCTAATTTTAGCTCTAAAACTAATAATCCACCTACAAATGTGAACTGACGTTCAAAAATAAAACATTTGAAAAAGGACCATTTTTCACCTTTCTGAAGCATGACGTAATGGGGGGGGGTGTTATCTCTTTTGTCAAAAATCAGCTGTTTTTGTTTGAACATTAAATGCCTCCAAATGATATTTAATTCACTTCCCGGGCCCCTGGAAGCATGAAAATCACTTTAAACATGCTAATTTTAGCTCTAAAACTAATAATCCACCTACAAATGTGAACTGACGTTCAAAAATAAAAAATTTGAAAACGGACCATTTTTCACCTTTCTGAAGAATGACATAATGGGGGGTGTTATCTCTTTTGTCAAAAATCAGCTGTTTTTGCTTGAACATTAAATGCCTCCAAATGGTATTTAATTCACTTCCCGGGGTGAAGAAACACTTTTTGAGACCTCAGAGTGAGCAAATTGGCCATTTTCATGCACTTTTAACCATTCCACAAATCTTGTGTTTAGAGCCCCTGGAAGCATGAAAATCACTTTAAACATGCTAATTTTAGCTCTAAAACTAATAATCCACCTACAAATGTGAACTGACCTTCAAAAATAAAACATTTGAAAACGGACCATTTTTCACCTTTCTGAAGCATGACGTAATGGGGGGGTGTTATCTCTTTTGTCAAAAATCAGCTGTTTTTGCTTGAACATTAAATGCCTCCAAATGGTATTTAATTCACTTCCCGGGCCCCTGGAAGCATGAAAATCACTTTAAACCTGCTAATTTTAGCTCTAAAACTAATAATCCACCTACAAATGTGAACTGACGTTCCAAAAAAAACCATTTGAAAACGGACCATTTTTCACCTTTCTGAAGCATGACGTAATGTGGGGTGTTATCTCTTTTGTCAAAAATCAGCCGTTTTTGCTTGAACATTAAATGCCTCCAAATGGTATTTAATTCACTTCCTGGGCCCCTGGAAGCATGAAAATCACTTTAAACATGCTAATTTTAGCTCTAAAACTGATGATCCACCTACAAATGTGAACTGACATTCAAAAATAAAACAATTGAAAATGGACAATTTTTCACCTTTCTGAAGCATGACGTAATGGGGGGTATTATCTCTTTTGTCAAAAATCAGCTGTTTTTGCTTGAACATTAAATGCCTCCAAATTATATTTAATTCACTTCCCGGGGTGAAGAAACACTTTTTGAGACCTCAGAGTGAGCAAATTGGCCATGTTCATGCACTTTTAACCATTCCACAAATCTTGTGTTTAGAGCCCCTGGAATAATGAAAATCACTTTAAACATGCTAATTTTAGCTCTAAACCTAATAATCCACCTACAAATGTGAACTGACGTTCAAAAATAAAACATTTGAATACGGACAATTTTTCACCTTTCTGAAGAATGACGTAATGGGGGGGGTGTTATCTCTTTTGTAAAAAATCAGCTGTTTTTGCTTGAACATTAAATGCCTTCAAATGGTATTTAATTCACTTCCCGGGGTAAAGAAACACTTTTTGAGACCTCAGAGTGAGCAAATTGGCCATTTTCATGCACTTTTAACCATTCCACAAATCTTGTGTTTAGAGCCCCTGGAAGCATGAAAATCACTCTAAACATGCTAATTTAAGCTCTAAAACTAATAATCCACCTACAAATGTGAACTGACGTTCAAAAATAAAACATTTGAAAACGGACCATTTTTCACCTTTCTGAAGCATGACGTAATGAGGGGGGTGTTATCTCTTTTGTCAAAAATCAGCTGTTTTTGTTTGAACATTAAATGCCTCCAAATGATATTTAATTCACTTCCCGGGCCCCTGGAAGCATGAAAATCACTTTAAACATGCTAATTTTAGCTCTAAAACTAATAATCCACCTACAAATGTGAACTGACGTTCAAAAATAAAACATTTGAAAACGGACCATTTTTCACCTTTCTGAAGAATGACTTAATGGGGGGGGTGTTATCTCTTTTGTCAAAAATCAGCTGTCTTTGCTTGAACATTAAATGCCTCCAAATGGTATTTAATTCACTTCCCGGGGTGAAGAAACACTTTTTGAGACCTCAGAGTGAGCAAATTGGCCATTTTCATGCACTTTTAACCATTCCACAAATCTTGTGTTTAGAGCCCCTGGAAGCATGAAAATCACTTTAAACATGCTAATTTTAGCTCTAAAACTAATAATCCACCTACAAATGTGAACTGACGTTCAAAAATAAAACATTTGAAAACGGACCATTTTTCACCTTTCTGAAGCATGATGTAATGGGGGGGTGTTATCTCTTTTGTCAAAAATCAGCTGTTTTTGCTTGAACATTAAATGCCTCCAAATGGTATTTAATTCACTTCCCGGGCCCCTGGAAGCATGAACATCACTTTAAACATGCTCATTTTAGCTCTAAAACTAATAATCCACCTACAAATGTGAACTGACGTCCAAAAATAAAACATTTGAAAATGGACAATTTTTCACCTTTCTGAAGAATGACGTAATGGGGGGGTGTTATCTCTTTTGTCAAAAATCAGCTGTTTTTGCTTGAACATTAAATGCCTTCAAATGGTAATTAATTCACTTCCCGGGGTGAAGAAACACTTTTTGAGACCTCAGAGTGAGCAAATTGGCCATTTTCATTCACTTTTAACCATTCCACAAATCTTGTGTTTAGAGCCCCTGGAAGCATGAAAATCACTTTAAACATGCTAATTTTAGCTCTAAAACTATTAATCCACCTACAAATGGGAACTGACGTTCAAAAATAAAACATTTGAAAACGGACCATTTTTAATCCTTTCTGAAGAATGACATAATGGGGGGGTGTTATCTCTTTTGTCAATAAATCAGCTGTTTTTGCTTGAACATTAAATGCCTCCAAATGGTATTTAATTCACTTCCCGGGCCCCTGGAAGCATGAAAATCACTTTAAACATGCTAATTTTAGCTCTAAAACTAATAATCCACCTACAAATGTGAACTGACGTTCAAAATTAAAACATTTGAAAACGGACCATTTTTCACCTTTCTGAAGCATGACGTAATGGGGGGTGTTATCTCTTTTGTCAAAAATCAGCCGTTTTTGCTTGAACATTAAATGCCTCCAAATGGTATTTAATTCACTTCCCGGGGTGAAGAAACACTTTTTGAGACCTCAGAGTGAGCAAATTGGCCATTTTCATGCACTTTTAACCATTCCACAAATCTTGTGTTTAGAGCCCCTGGAAGCATGAAAATCACTCTAAACATGCTAATTTAAGCTCTAAAACTAATAATCCACCTACAAATGTGAACTGACGTTCAAAAATAAAACATTTGAAAACGGACCATTTTTCACCTTTCTGAAGCATGACGTAATGGGGGGGGTGTTATCTCTTTTGTCAAAAATCAGCTGTTTTTGTTTGAACATTAAATGCATCCAAATGGTATTTAATTCACTTCCCGGGCCCCTGGAAGCATGAAAATCACTTTAAACATGCTAATTTTAGCTCTAAAACTAATAATCCACCTACAAATGTGAACTGACGTTCAAAAATAAAACATTTGAAAACGGACCATTTTTCACCTTTCTGAAGAATGACATAATGGGGGGGGTGTTATCTCTTTTGTCAAAAATCAGCTGTTTTTGCTTGAACATTAAATGCCTCCAAATGGTATTTAATTCACTTCCCGGGGTGAAGAAACACTTTTTGAGACCTTAGAGTGAGCAAATTGGCCATTTTCATGCACTTTTAACCATTCCACAAATCTTGTGTTTAGAGCCCCTGGAAGCATGAAAATCACTTTAAACATGCTAATTTTAGCTCTAAAACTAATAATCCACCTACAAATGTGAACTGACTTTCAAAAATAAAAAATTTGAAAACGGACCATTTTTCACCTTTCTGAAGAATGACATAATGGGGGGTGTTATCTCTTTTGTCAAAAATCAGCTGTTTTTGCTTGAACATTAAATGCCTCCAAATGGTATTTAATTCACTTCCCGGGGTGAAGAAACACTTTTTGAGACCTCAGAGTGAGCAAATTGGCCATTTTCATGCACGTTTAACCATTCCACAAATCTTGTGTTTAGAGCCCCTGGAAGCATGAAAATCACTTTAAACATGCTAATTTAAGCTCTAAAACTAATAATCCACCTACAAATGTGAACTGACGTTCAAAAATAAAACATTTGAAAACGGACCATTTTTCACCTTTCTGAAGCATGACGTAATGGGGGGGGTGTTATCTCTTTTGTCAAAAATCAGCTGTTTTTGTTTGAACATTAAATGCATCCAAATGGTATTTAATTCACTTCCCGGGCCCCTGGAAGCATGAAAATCACTTTAAACATGCTAATTTTAGCTCTAAAACTAATAATCCACCTACAAATGTGAACTGACGTTCAAAAATAAAACATTTGAAAACGGACCATTTTTCACCTTTCTGAAGAATGACATAATGGGGGGGGTGTTATCTCTGTTGTCAAAAATCAGCTGTTTTTGCTTGAACATTAAATGCCTCCAAATGGTATTTAATTCACTTCCCGGGGTGAAGAAACACTTTTTGAGACCTTAGAGTGAGCAAATTGGCCATTTTCATGCACTTTTAACCATTCCACAAATCTTGTGTTTAGAGCCCCTGGAAGCATGAAAATCACTTTAAACATGCTAATTTTAGCTCTAAAACTAATAATCCACCTACAAATGTGAACTGACGTTCAAAAATAAAACATTTGAAAACGGACCATTTTTCACCTTTGTGAAGCATGACGTAATGGGGGATGTTATCTCTTTTGTCAAAAATCAGCCGTTTTTGCTTGAACATTAAATGCCTCCAAATGGTATTTAATTCACTTCCCGGGGTGAAGAAACACTTTTTGAGACCTCAGAGTGAGCAAATTGGCCATTTTCATGCACTTTTAACCATTCCACAAATCTTGTGTTTAGAGCCCCTGGAAGCATGAAAATCACTTTAAACATGCTAATTTTAGCTCTAAAACTAATAATCCACCTACAAATGTGAACTGACGTTCAAAAATAAAACATTTGAAAACGGACCATTTTTCACCTTTCTGAAGAATGACGTAATGGGGGGTGTTATCTCTTGTCAAAAATCAGCTGTTTTTGCTTGAACATTAAATGCCTCTGAATGGTATTTAATTCACTTCCCGGGCCCCTGGAAGCATGAAAATCACTTTAAACATGCTAATTTTAGCTCTAAAACTGATGATCCACCTACAAATGTGAACTGACGTTCAAAAATAAAACATTTGAAAACGGACCATTTTTCACCTTTCTGAAGAATGACGTAATGGGGGGGTGTTATCTCTTTTTTCAAAAATCAGCTGTTTTTGCTTGAACATTAAATGCCTTCAAATGGTATTTAATTCACTTCCCGGGGTGAAGAAACACTTTTCGAGACCTCAGAGTGAGCAAATTGGCCATTTTCATGCACTTTTAACCATTCCTCAAATCTTGTGTTTAGAGCCCCTGGAAGCATGAAAATCACTTTAAACATGCTAATTTTAGCTCTAAAACGAACAATCCACCTACAAATGTGAACTGACGTTCAAAAATAAAACATTTGAAAACGGACCATTTTTCACCTTTCTGAAGAATGACGTAATGGGGGGTGTTATCTCTTTTGTAAAAAATCAGCTCTTTTTGCTTGAACATTAAATGCCTTCAAATGGTATTTAATTCACTTCCCGGGGTGAAGAAACACTTTTCGAGACCTCAGAGTGAGCAAATTGGCCATTTTCATGCACTTTTAACCATTCCTCAAATCTTGTGTTTAGAGCCCCTGGAAGCATGAAAATCACTTTAAACATGCTAATTTTAGCTCTAAAACTAATAATCCACCTACAAATGTGAACTGACGTTCAAAAATAAAACATTTGAAAAAGGACCATTTTTCACCTTTCTGAAGCATGACGTAATGGGGGGGGGTGTTATCTCTTTTGTCAAAAATCAGCTGTTTTTGTTTGAACATTAAATGCCTCCAAATGATATTTAATTCACTTCCCGGGCCCCTGGAAGCATGAAAATCACTTTAAACATGCTAATTTTAGCTCTAAAACTAATAATCCACCTACAAATGTGAACTGACGTTCAAAAATAAAAAATTTGAAAACGGACCATTTTTCACCTTTCTGAAAAATGACATAATGGGGGGTGTTATCTCTTTTGTCAAAAATCAGCTGTTTTTGCTTGAACATTAAATGCCTCCAAATGGTATTTAATTCACTTCCCGGGGTGAAGAAACACTTTTTGAGACCTCAGAATGAGCAAATTGGCCATTTTCATGCACTTTTAACCATTCCACAAATCTTGTGTTTAGAGCCCCTGGAAGCATGAAAATCACTTTAAACATGCTAATTTTAGCTCTAAAACGAACAATCCACCTACAAATGTGAACTGACGTTCAAAAATAAAACATTTGAAAACGGACCATTTTTCACCTTTCTGAAGAATGACGTAATGGGGGGTGTTATCTCTTTTGTAAAAAATCAGCTGTTTTTGCTTGAACATTAAATGCCTTCAAATGGTATTTAATTCACTTCCCGGGGTGAGGAAACACTTTTTGAGACCTCAGAGTGAGCAAATTGGCCATTTTCATGCACTTTTAACCATTCCTCAAATCTTGTGTTTAGAGCCCCTGGAAGCATGATAATCACTTTAAACATGCTAATTTTAGCTCTAAAACTAATAATCCACCTACAAATGTGAACTGACGTTCAAAAATAAAACATTTGAAAACGGACCATTTTTCACCTTTCTGAAGCATGACGTAATGGGGGGTGTTATCTCTTTTGTCAAAAATCAGCTGTTTTTGCTTGAACATTAAATGCCTCCAAATGGTATTTAATTCACTTCCCGGGCCCCTGGAAGCATGAAAATCACTTTAAACCTGCTAATTTTAGCTCTAAAACTAATAATCCACCTACAAATGTGAACTGACGTTCCAAAAAAAACCATTTGAAAACGGACCATTTTTCACCTTTCTGAAGCATGACCTAATGTGGGGTGTTATCTCTTTTGTCAAAAATCAGCCGTTTTTGCTTGAACATTAAATGCCTCCAAATGGTATTTAATTCACTTCCCGGGGTGAAGAAAAACTTTTTGAGACCTCAGAATGAGCAAATTGGCCATTTTCATGCACTTTTAACCATTCCACAAATCTTGTGTTTAGAGCCCCTGGAAGCATGAAAATCACTTTAAACATGCTAATTTTAGCTCTAAAACGAACAATCCACCTACAAATGTGAACTGACGTTCAAAAATAAAACATTTGAAAACGGACCATTTTTCACCTTTCTGAAGAATGACGTAATGGGGGGTGTTATCTCTTTTGTAAAAAATCAGCTGTTTTTGCTTGAACATTAAATGCCTTCAAATGGTATTTAATTCACTTCCCGGGGTGAAGAAACACTTTTCGAGACCTCAGAGTGAGCAAATTGGCCATTTTCATGCACTTTTAACCATTCCTCAAATCTTGTGTTTAGAGCCCCTGGAAGCATGAAAATCACTTTAAACATGCTAATTTTAGCTCTAAAACGAACAATCCACCTACAAATGTGAACTGACGTTCAAAAATAAAACATTTGAAAACGGACCATTTTTCACCTTTCTGAAGAATGACGTAATGGGGGGTGTTATCTCTTTTGTAAAAAATCAGCTCTTTTTGCTTGAACATTAAATGCCTTCAAATGGTATTTAATTCACTTCCCGGGGTGAAGAAACACTTTTCGAGACCTCAGAGTGAGCAAATTGGCCATTTTCATGCACTTTTAACCATTCCTCAAATCTTGTGTTTAGAGCCCCTGGAAGCATGAAAATCACTTTAAACATGCTAATTTTAGCTCTAAAACTAATAATCCACCTACAAATGTGAACTGACGTTCAAAAATAAAACATTTGAAAAAGGACCATTTTTCACCTTTCTGAAGCATGACGTAATGGGGGGGGGGTGTTATCTCTTTTGTCAAAAATCAGCTGTTTTTGTTTGAACATTAAATGCCTCCAAATGATATTTAATTCACTTCCCGGGCCCCTGGAAGCATGAAAATCACTTTAAACATGCTAATTTTAGCTCTAAAACTAATAATCCACCTACAAATGTGAACTGACGTTCAAAAATAAAAAATTTGAAAACGGACCATTTTTCACCTTTCTGAAAAATGACATAATGGGGGGTGTTATCTCTTTTGTCAAAAATCAGCTGTTTTTGCTTGAACATTAAATGCCTCCAAATGGTATTTAATTCACTTCCCGGGGTGAAGAAACACTTTTTGAGACCTCAGAATGAGCAAATTGGCCATTTTCATGCACTTTTAACCATTCCACAAATCTTGTGTTTAGAGCCCCTGGAAGCATGAAAATCACTTTAAACATGCTAATTTTAGCTCTAAAACGAACAATCCACCTACAAATGTGAACTGACGTTCAAAAATAAAACATTTGAAAACGGACCATTTTTCACCTTTCTGAAGAATGACGTAATGGGGGGTGTTATCTCTTTTGTAAAAAATCAGCTGTTTTTGCTTGAACATTAAATGCCTTCAAATGGTATTTAATTCACTTCCCGGGGTGAGGAAACACTTTTTGAGACCTCAGAGTGAGCAAATTGGCCATTTTCATGCACTTTTAACCATTCCTCAAATCTTGTGTTTAGAGCCCCTGGAAGCATGATAATCACTTTAAACATGCTAATTTTAGCTCTAAAACTAATAATCCACCTACAAATGTGAACTGACGTTCAAAAATAAAACATTTGAAAACGGACCATTTTTCACCTTTCTGAAGCATGACGTAATGGGGGGTGTTATCTCTTTTGTCAAAAATCAGCTGTTTTTGCTTGAACATTAAATGCCTCCAAATGGTATTTAATTCACTTCCCGGGCCCCTGGAAGCATGAAAATCACTTTAAACCTGCTAATTTTAGCTCTAAAACTAATAATCCACCTACAAATGTGAACTGACGTTCCAAAAAAAACCATTTGAAAACGGACCATTTTTCACCTTTCTGAAGCATGACCTAATGTGGGGTGTTATCTCTTTTGTCAAAAATCAGCCGTTTTTGCTTGAACATTAAATGCCTCCAAATGGTATTTAATTCACTTCCCGGGGTGAAGAAAAACTTTTTGAGACCTCAGAATGAGCAAATTGGCCATTTTCATGCACTTTTAACCATTCCACAAATCTTGTGTTTAGAGCCCCTGGAAGCATGAAAATCACTTTAAACATGCTAATTTTAGCTCTAAAACGAACAATCCACCTACAAATGTGAACTGACGTTCAAAAATAAAACATTTGAAAACGGACCATTTTTCACCTTTCTGAAGAATGACGTAATGGGGGGTGTTATCTCTTTTGTAAAAAATCAGCTGTTTTTGCTTGAACATTAAATGCCTTCAAATGGTATTTAATTCACTTCCCGGGGTGAAGAAACACTTTTCGAGACCTCAGAGTGAGCAAATTGGCCATTTTCATGCACTTTTAACCATTCCTCAAATCTTGTGTTTAGAGCCCCTGGAAGCATGAAAATCACTTTAAACATGCTAATTTTAGCTCTAAAACTAATAATCCACCTACAAATGTGAACTGACGTTCAAAAATAAAACATTTGAAAAAGGACCATTTTTCACCTTTCTGAAGCATGACGTAATGGGGGGGGGTGTTATCTCTTTTGTCAAAAATCAGCTGTTTTTGTTTGAACATTAAATGCCTCCAAATGATATTTAATTCACTTCCCGGGCCCCTGGAAGCATGAAAATCACTTTAAACATGCTAATTTTAGCTCTAAAACTAATAATCCACCTACAAATGTGAACTGACGTTCAAAAATAAAAAATTTGAAAACGGACCATTTTTCACCTTTCTGAAAAATGACATAATGGGGGGTGTTATCTCTTTTGTCAAAAATCAGCTGTTTTTGCTTGAACATTAAATGCCTCCAAATGGTATTTAATTCACTTCCCGGGGTGAAGAAACACTTTTTGAGACCTCAGAATGAGCAAATTGGCCATTTTCATGCACTTTTAACCATTCCACAAATCTTGTGTTTAGAGCCCCTGGAAGCATGAAAATCACTTTAAACATGCTAATTTTAGCTCTAAAACGAACAATCCACCTACAAATGTGAACTGACGTTCAAAAATAAAACATTTGAAAACGGACCATTTTTCACCTTTCTGAAGAATGACGTAATGGGGGGTGTTATCTCTTTTGTAAAAAATCAGCTGTTTTTGCTTGAACATTAAATGCCTTCAAATGGTATTTAATTCACTTCCCGGGGTGAGGAAACACTTTTTGAGACCTCAGAGTGAGCAAATTGGCCATTTTCATGCACTTTTAACCATTCCTCAAATCTTGTGTTTAGAGCCCCTGGAAGCATGATAATCACTTTAAACATGCTAATTTTAGCTCTAAAACTAATAATCCACCTACAAATGTGAACTGACGTTCAAAAATAAAACATTTGAAAACGGACCATTTTTCACCTTTCTGAAGCATGACGTAATGGGGGGTGTTATCTCTTTTGTCAAAAATCAGCTGTTTTTGCTTGAACATTAAATGCCTCCAAATGGTATTTAATTCACTTCCCGGGCCCCTGGAAGCATGAAAATCACTTTAAACCTGCTAATTTTAGCTCTAAAACTAATAATCCACCTACAAATGTGAACTGACGTTCCAAAAAAAACCATTTGAAAACGGACCATTTTTCACCTTTCTGAAGCATGACCTAATGTGGGGTGTTATCTCTTTTGTCAAAAATCAGCCGTTTTTGCTTGAACATTAAATGCCTCCAAATGGTATTTAATTCACTTCCCGGGGTGAAGAAAAACTTTTTGAGACCTCAGAATGAGCAAATTGGCCATTTTCATGCACTTTTAACCATTCCACAAATCTTGTGTTTAGAGCCCCTGGAAGCATGAAAATCACTTTAAACATGCTAATTTTAGCTCTAAAACGAACAATCCACCTACAAATGTGAACTGACGTTCAAAAATAAAACATTTGAAAACGGACCATTTTTCACCTTTCTGAAGAATGACGTAATGGGGGGTGTTATCTCTTTTGTAAAAAATCAGCTGTTTTTGCTTGAACATTAAATGCCTTCAAATGGTATTTAATTCACTTCCCGGGGTGAAGAAACACTTTTCGAGACCTCAGAGTGAGCAAATTGGCCATTTTCATGCACTTTTAACCATTCCTCAAATCTTGTGTTTAGAGCCCCTGGAAGCATGAAAATCACTTTAAACATGCTAATTTTAGCTCTAAAACTAATAATCCACCTACAAATGTGAACTGACGTTCAAAAATAAAACATTTGAAAAAGGACCATTTTTCACCTTTCTGAAGCATGACGTAATGGGGGGGGGTGTTATCTCTTTTGTCAAAAATCAGCTGTTTTTGTTTGAACATTAAATGCCTCCAAATGATATTTAATTCACTTCCCGGGCCCCTGGAAGCATGAAAATCACTTTAAACATGCTAATTTTAGCTCTAAAACTAATAATCCACCTACAAATGTGAACTGACGTTCAAAAATAAAAAATTTGAAAACGGACCATTTTTCACCTTTCTGAAGAATGACATAATGGGGGGTGTTATCTCTTTTGTCAAAAATCAGCTGTTTTTGCTTGAACATTAAATGCCTCCAAATGGTATTTAATTCACTTCCCGGGGTGAAGAAACACTTTTTGAGACCTCAGAGTGAGCAAATTGGCCATTTTCATGCACTTTTAACCATTCCACAAATCTTGTGTTTAGAGCCCCTGGAAGCATGAAAATCACTTTAAACATGCTAATTTTAGCTCTAAAACTAATAATCCACCTACAAATGTGAACTGACCTTCAAAAATAAAACATTTGAAAAGGGACCATTTTTCACCTTTCTGAAGCATGACGTAATGGGGGGGTGTTATCTCTTTTGTCAAAAATCAGCTGTTTTTGCTTGAACATTAAATGCCTCCAAATGGTATTTAATTCACTTCCCGGGCCCCTGGAAGCATGAAAATCACTTTAAACCTGCTAATTTTAGCTCTAAAACTAATAATCCACCTACAAATGTGAACTGACGTTCCAAAAAAAACCATTTGAAAACGGACCATTTTTCACCTTTCTGAAGCATGACGTAATGTGGGGTGTTATCTCTTTTGTCAAAAATCAGCCGTTTTTGCTTGAACATTAAATGCCTCCAAATGGTATTTAATTCACTTCCTGGGCCCCTGGAAGCATGAAAATCACTTTAAACATGCTAATTTTAGCTCTAAAACTGATGATCCACCTACAAATGTGAACTGACATTCAAAAATAAAACAATTGAAAATGGACAATTTTTCACCTTTCTGAAGCATGACGTAATGGGGGGTATTATCTCTTTTGTCAAAAATCAGCTGTTTTTGCTTGAACATTAAATGCCTCCAAATTATATTTAATTCACTTCCCGGGGTGAAGAAACACTTTTTGAGACCTCAGAGTGAGCAAATTGGCCATGTTCATGCACTTTTAACCATTCCACAAATCTTGTGTTTAGAGCCCCTGGAATAATGAAAATCACTTTAAACATGCTAATTTTAGCTCTAAACCTAATAATCCACCTACAAATGTGAACTGACGTTCAAAAATAAAACATTTGAATACGGACAATTTTTCACCTTTCTGAAGAATGACGTAATGGGGGGGGTGTTATCTCTTTTGTAAAAAATCAGCTGTTTTTGCTTGAACATTAAATGCCTTCAAATGGTATTTAATTCACTTCCCGGGGTAAAGAAACACTTTTTGAGACCTCAGAGTGAGCAAATTGGCCATTTTCATGCACTTTTAACCATTCCACAAATCTTGTGTTTAGAGCCCCTGGAAGCATGAAAATCACTCTAAACATGCTAATTTAAGCTCTAAAACTAATAATCCACCTACAAATGTGAACTGACGTTCAAAAATAAAACATTTGAAAACGGACCATTTTTCACCTTTCTGAAGCATGACGTAATGAGGGGGGTGTTATCTCTTTTGTCAAAAATCAGCTGTTTTTGTTTGAACATTAAATGCCTCCAAATGATATTTAATTCACTTCCCGGGCCCCTGGAAGCATGAAAATCACTTTAAACATGCTAATTTTAGCTCTAAAACTAATAATCCACCTACAAATGTGAACTGACGTTCAAAAATAAAACATTTGAAAACGGACCATTTTTCACCTTTCTGAAGAATGACTTAATGGGGGGGGTGTTATCTCTTTTGTCAAAAATCAGCTGTCTTTGCTTGAACATTAAATGCCTCCAAATGGTATTTAATTCACTTCCCGGGGTGAAGAAACACTTTTTGAGACCTCAGAGTGAGCAAATTGGCCATTTTCATGCACTTTTAACCATTCCACAAATCTTGTGTTTAGAGCCCCTGGAAGCATGAAAATCACTTTAAACATGCTAATTTTAGCTCTAAAACTAATAATCCACCTACAAATGTGAACTGACGTTCAAAAATAAAACATTTGAAAACGGACCATTTTTCACCTTTCTGAAGCATGATGTAATGGGGGGGTGTTATCTCTTTTGTCAAAAATCAGCTGTTTTTGCTTGAACATTAAATGCCTCCAAATGGTATTTAATTCACTTCCCGGGCCCCTGGAAGCATGAACATCACTTTAAACATGCTCATTTTAGCTCTAAAACTAATAATCCACCTACAAATGTGAACTGACGTCCAAAAATAAAACATTTGAAAATGGACCATTTTTCACCTTTCTGAAGAATGACGTAATGGGGGGGTGTTATCTCTTTTGTCAAAAATCAGCTGTTTTTGCTTGAACATTAAATGCCTTCAAATGGTAATTAATTCACTTCCCGGGGTGAAGAAACACTTTTTGAGACCTCAGAGTGAGCAAATTGGCCATTTTCATTCACTTTTAACCATTCCACAAATCTTGTGTTTAGAGCCCCTGGAAGCATGAAAATCACTTTAAACATGCTAATTTTAGCTCTAAAACTATTAATCCACCTACAAATGGGAACTGACGTTCAAAAATAAAACATTTGAAAACGGACCATTTTTAATCCTTTCTGAAGAATGACATAATGGGGGGGTGTTATCTCTTTTGTCAATAAATCAGCTGTTTTTGCTTGAACATTAAATGCCTCCAAATGGTATTTAATTCACTTCCCGGGCCCCTGGAAGCATGAAAATCACTTTAAACATGCTAATTTTAGCTCTAAAACTAATAATCCACCTACAAATGTGAACTGACGTTCAAAATTAAAACATTTGAAAACGGACCATTTTTCACCTTTCTGAAGCATGACGTAATGGGGGGTGTTATCTCTTTTGTCAAAAATCAGCCGTTTTTGCTTGAACATTAAATGCCTCCAAATGGTATTTAATTCACTTCCCGGGGTGAAGAAACACTTTTTGAGACCTCAGAGTGAGCAAATTGGCCATTTTCATGCACTTTTAACCATTCCACAAATCTTGTGTTTAGAGCCCCTGGAAGCATGAAAATCACTCTAAACATGCTAATTTAAGCTCTAAAACTAATAATCCACCTACAAATGTGAACTGACGTTCAAAAATAAAACATTTGAAAACGGACCATTTTTCACCTTTCTGAAGCATGACGTAATGGGGGGGGTGTTATCTCTTTTGTCAAAAATCAGCTGTTTTTGTTTGAACATTAAATGCATCCAAATGGTATTTAATTCACTTCCCGGGCCCCTGGAAGCATGAAAATCACTTTAAACATGCTAATTTTAGCTCTAAAACTAATAATCCACCTACAAATGTGAACTGACGTTCAAAAATAAAACATTTGAAAACGGACCATTTTTCACCTTTCTGAAGAATGACATAATGGGGGGGGTGTTATCTCTTTTGTCAAAAATCAGCTGTTTTTGCTTGAACATTAAATGCCTCCAAATGGTATTTAATTCACTTCCCGGGGTGAAGAAACACTTTTTGAGACCTTAGAGTGAGCAAATTGGCCATTTTCATGCACTTTTAACCATTCCACAAATCTTGTGTTTAGAGCCCCTGGAAGCATGAAAATCACTTTAAACATGCTAATTTTAGCTCTAAAACTAATAATCCACCTACAAATGTGAACTGACGTTCAAAAATAAAACATTTGAAAACGGACCATTTTTCACCTTTCTGAAGCATGACGTAATGGGGGGGGTGTTATCTCTTTTGTCAAAAATCAGCTGTTTTTGTTTGAACATTAAATGCATCCAAATGGTATTTAATTCACTTCCCGGGCCCCTGGAAGCATGAAAATCACTTTAAACATGCTAATTTTAGCTCTAAAACTAATAATCAACCTACAAATGTGAACTGACGTTCAAAAATAAAACATTTGAAAACGGACCATTTTTCACCTTTCTGAAGAATGACATAATGGGGGGGGTGTTATCTCTGTTGTCAAAAATCAGCTGTTTTTGCTTGAACATTAAATGCCTCCAAATGGTATTTAATTCACTTCCCGGGGTGAAGAAACACTTTTTGAGACCTTAGAGTGAGCAAATTGGCCATTTTCATGCACTTTTAACCATTCCACAAATCTTGTGTTTAGAGCCCCTGGAAGCATGAAAATCACTTTAAACATGCTAATTTTAGCTCTAAAACTAATAATCCACCTACAAATGTGAACTGACGTTCAAAAATAAAACATTTGAAAACGGACCATTTTTCACCTTTGTGAAGCATGACGTAATGGGGGATGTTATCTCTTTTGTCAAAAATCAGCCGTTTTTGCTTGAACATTAAATGCCTCCAAATGGTATTTAATTCACTTCCCGGGGTGAAGAAACACTTTTTGAGACCTCAGAGTGAGCAAATTGGCCATTTTCATGCACTTTTAACCATTCCACAAATCTTGTGTTTAGAGCCCCTGGAAGCATGAAAATCACTTTAAACATGCTAATTTTAGCTCTAAAACTAATAATCCACCTACAAATGTGAACTGACGTTCAAAAATAAAACATTTGAAAACGGACCATTTTTCACCTTTCTGAAGAATGACGTAATGGGGGGTGTTATCTCTTGTCAAAAATCAGCTGTTTTTGCTTGAACATTAAATGCCTCTGAATGGTATTTAATTCACTTCCCGGGCCCCTGGAAGCATGAAAATCACTTTAAACATGCTAATTTTAGCTCTAAAACTGATGATCCACCTACAAATGTGAACTGACGTTCAAAAATAAAACATTTGAAAACGGACCATTTTTCACCTTTCTGAAGAATGACGTAATGGGGGGGTGTTATCTCTTTTTTCAAAAATCAGCTGTTTTTGCTTGAACATTAAATGCCTTCAAATGGTATTTAATTCACTTCCCGGGGTGAAGAAACACTTTTCGAGACCTCAGAGTGAGCAAATTGGCCATTTTCATGCACTTTTAACCATTCCTCAAATCTTGTGTTTAGAGCCCCTGGAAGCATGAAAATCACTTTAAACATGCTAATTTTAGCTCTAAAACGAACAATCCACCTACAAATGTGAACTGACGTTCAAAAATAAAACATTTGAAAACGGACCATTTTTCACCTTTCTGAAGAATGACGTAATGGGGGGTGTTATCTCTTTTGTAAAAAATCAGCTCTTTTTGCTTGAACATTAAATGCCTTCAAATGGTATTTAATTCACTTCCCGGGGTGAAGAAACACTTTTCGAGACCTCAGAGTGAGCAAATTGGCCATTTTCATGCACTTTTAACCATTCCTCAAATCTTGTGTTTAGAGCCCCTGGAAGCATGAAAATCACTTTAAACATGCTAATTTTAGCTCTAAAACTAATAATCCACCTACAAATGTGAACTGACGTTCAAAAATAAAACATTTGAAAAAGGACCATTTTTCACCTTTCTGAAGCATGACGTAATGGGGGGGGGGTGTTATCTCTTTTGTCAAAAATCAGCTGTTTTTGTTTGAACATTAAATGCCTCCAAATGATATTTAATTCACTTCCCGGGCCCCTGGAAGCATGAAAATCACTTTAAACATGCTAATTTTAGCTCTAAAACTAATAATCCACCTACAAATGTGAACTGACGTTCAAAAATAAAAAATTTGAAAACGGACCATTTTTCACCTTTCTGAAAAATGACATAATGGGGGGTGTTATCTCTTTTGTCAAAAATCAGCTGTTTTTGCTTGAACATTAAATGCCTCCAAATGGTATTTAATTCACTTCCCGGGGTGAAGAAACACTTTTTGAGACCTCAGAATGAGCAAATTGGCCATTTTCATGCACTTTTAACCATTCCTCAAATCTTGTGTTTAGAGCCCCTGGAAGCATGAAAATCACTTTAAACATGCTAATTTTAGCTCTAAAACTAATAATCCACCTACAAATGTGAACTGACGTTCAAAAATAAAACATTTGAAAAAGGACCATTTTTCACCTTTCTGAAGCATGACGTAATGGGGGGGGGGTGTTATCTCTTTTGTCAAAAATCAGCTGTTTTTGTTTGAACATTAAATGCCTCCAAATGATATTTAATTCACTTCCCGGGCCCCTGGAAGCATGAAAATCACTTTAAACATGCTAATTTTAGCTCTAAAACTAATAATCCACCTACAAATGTGAACTGACGTTCAAAAATAAAAAATTTGAAAACGGACCATTTTTCACCTTTCTGAAGAATGACATAATGGGGGGTGTTATCTCTTTTGTCAAAAATCAGCTGTTTTTGCTTGAACATTAAATGCCTCCAAATGGTATTTAATTCACTTCCCGGGGTGAAGAAACACTTTTTGAGACCTCAGAGTGAGCAAATTGGCCATTTTCATGCACTTTTAACCATTCCACAAATCTTGTGTTTAGAGCCCCTGGAAGCATGAAAATCACTTTAAACATGCTAATTTTAGCTCTAAAACTAATAATCCACCTACAAATGTGAACTGACCTTCAAAAATAAAACATTTGAAAAGGGACCATTTTTCACCTTTCTGAAGCATGACGTAATGGGGGGGTGTTATCTCTTTTGTCAAAAATCAGCTGTTTTTGCTTGAACATTAAATGCCTCCAAATGGTATTTAATTCACTTCCCGGGCCCCTGGAAGCATGAAAATCACTTTAAACCTGCTAATTTTAGCTCTAAAACTAATAATCCACCTACAAATGTGAACTGACGTTCCAAAAAAAACCATTTGAAAACGGACCATTTTTCACCTTTCTGAAGCATGACGTAATGTGGGGTGTTATCTCTTTTGTCAAAAATCAGCCGTTTTTGCTTGAACATTAAATGCCTCCAAATGGTATTTAATTCACTTCCTGGGCCCCTGGAAGCATGAAAATCACTTTAAACATGCTAATTTTAGCTCTAAAACTAATAATCCACCTACAAATGTGAACTGACGTTCAAAAATAAAACATTTGAAAACGGACCATTTTTCACCTTTGTGAAGCATGACGTAATGGGGGATGTTATCTCTTTTGTCAAAAATCAGCCGTTTTTGCTTGAACATTAAATGCCTCCAAATGGTATTTAATTCACTTCCCGGGGTGAAGAAACACTTTTTGAGACCTCAGAGTGAGCAAATTGGCCATTTTCATGCACTTTTAACCATTCCACAAATCTTGTGTTTAGAGCCCCTGGAAGCATGAAAATCACTTTAAACATGCTAATTTTAGCTCTAAAACTAATAATCCACCTACAAATGTGAACTGACGTTCAAAAATAAAACATTTGAAAACGGACCATTTTTCACCTTTCTGAAGAATGACGTAATGGGGGGTGTTATCTCTTGTCAAAAATCAGCTGTTTTTGCTTGAACATTAAATGCCTCTGAATGGTATTTAATTCACTTCCCGGGCCCCTGGAAGCATGAAAATCACTTTAAACATGCTAATTTTAGCTCTAAAACTGATGATCCACCTACAAATGTGAACTGACGTTCAAAAATAAAACATTTGAAAACGGACCATTTTTCACCTTTCTGAAGAATGACGTAATGGGGGGGTGTTATCTCTTTTTTCAAAAATCAGCTGTTTTTGCTTGAACATTAAATGCCTTCAAATGGTATTTAATTCACTTCCCGGGGTGAAGAAACACTTTTCGAGACCTCAGAGTGAGCAAATTGGCCATTTTCATGCACTTTTAACCATTCCTCAAATCTTGTGTTTAGAGCCCCTGGAAGCATGAAAATCACTTTAAACATGCTAATTTTAGCTCTAAAACGAACAATCCACCTACAAATGTGAACTGACGTTCAAAAATAAAACATTTGAAAACGGACCATTTTTCACCTTTCTGAAGAATGACGTAATGGGGGGTGTTATCTCTTTTGTAAAAAATCAGCTCTTTTTGCTTGAACATTAAATGCCTTCAAATGGTATTTAATTCACTTCCCGGGGTGAAGAAACACTTTTCGAGACCTCAGAGTGAGCAAATTGGCCATTTTCATGCACTTTTAACCATTCCTCAAATCTTGTGTTTAGAGCCCCTGGAAGCATGAAAATCACTTTAAACATGCTAATTTTAGCTCTAAAACTAATAATCCACCTACAAATGTGAACTGACGTTCAAAAATAAAACATTTGAAAAAGGACCATTTTTCACCTTTCTGAAGCATGACGTAATGGGGGGGGGGTGTTATCTCTTTTGTCAAAAATCAGCTGTTTTTGTTTGAACATTAAATGCCTCCAAATGATATTTAATTCACTTCCCGGGCCCCTGGAAGCATGAAAATCACTTTAAACATGCTAATTTTAGCTCTAAAACTAATAATCCACCTACAAATGTGAACTGACGTTCAAAAATAAAAAATTTGAAAACGGACCATTTTTCACCTTTCTGAAAAATGACATAATGGGGGGTGTTATCTCTTTTGTCAAAAATCAGCTGTTTTTGCTTGAACATTAAATGCCTCCAAATGGTATTTAATTCACTTCCCGGGGTGAAGAAACACTTTTTGAGACCTCAGAATGAGCAAATTGGCCATTTTCATGCACTTTTAACCATTCCTCAAATCTTGTGTTTAGAGCCCCTGGAAGCATGAAAATCACTTTAAACATGCTAATTTTAGCTCTAAAACTAATAATCCACCTACAAATGTGAACTGACGTTCAAAAATAAAACATTTGAAAAAGGACCATTTTTCACCTTTCTGAAGCATGACGTAATGGGGGGGGGGTGTTATCTCTTTTGTCAAAAATCAGCTGTTTTTGTTTGAACATTAAATGCCTCCAAATGATATTTAATTCACTTCCCGGGCCCCTGGAAGCATGAAAATCACTTTAAACATGCTAATTTTAGCTCTAAAACTAATAATCCACCTACAAATGTGAACTGACGTTCAAAAATAAAAAATTTGAAAACGGACCATTTTTCACCTTTCTGAAGAATGACATAATGGGGGGTGTTATCTCTTTTGTCAAAAATCAGCTGTTTTTGCTTGAACATTAAATGCCTCCAAATGGTATTTAATTCACTTCCCGGGGTGAAGAAACACTTTTTGAGACCTCAGAGTGAGCAAATTGGCCATTTTCATGCACTTTTAACCATTCCACAAATCTTGTGTTTAGAGCCCCTGGAAGCATGAAAATCACTTTAAACATGCTAATTTTAGCTCTAAAACTAATAATCCACCTACAAATGTGAACTGACCTTCAAAAATAAAACATTTGAAAAGGGACCATTTTTCACCTTTCTGAAGCATGACGTAATGGGGGGGTGTTATCTCTTTTGTCAAAAATCAGCTGTTTTTGCTTGAACATTAAATGCCTCCAAATGGTATTTAATTCACTTCCCGGGCCCCTGGAAGCATGAAAATCACTTTAAACCTGCTAATTTTAGCTCTAAAACTAATAATCCACCTACAAATGTGAACTGACGTTCCAAAAAAAACCATTTGAAAACGGACCATTTTTCACCTTTCTGAAGCATGACGTAATGTGGGGTGTTATCTCTTTTGTCAAAAATCAGCCGTTTTTGCTTGAACATTAAATGCCTCCAAATGGTATTTAATTCACTTCCTGGGCCCCTGGAAGCATGAAAATCACTTTAAACATGCTAATTTTAGCTCTAAAACTGATGATCCACCTACAAATGTGAACTGACATTCAAAAATAAAACAATTGAAAATGGACAATTTTTCACCTTTCTGAAGCATGACGTAATGGGGGGTATTATCTCTTTTGTCAAAAATCAGCTGTTTTTGCTTGAACATTAAATGCCTCCAAATTATATTTAATTCACTTCCCGGGGTGAAGAAACACTTTTTGAGACCTCAGAGTGAGCAAATTGGCCATGTTCATGCACTTTTAACCATTCCACAAATCTTGTGTTTAGAGCCCCTGGAATAATGAAAATCACTTTAAACATGCTAATTTTAGCTCTAAACCTAATAATCCACCTACAAATGTGAACTGACGTTCAAAAATAAAACATTTGAATACGGACAATTTTTCACCTTTCTGAAGAATGACGTAATGGGGGGGGTGTTATCTCTTTTGTAAAAAATCAGCTGTTTTTGCTTGAACATTAAATGCCTTCAAATGGTATTTAATTCACTTCCCGGGGTAAAGAAACACTTTTTGAGACCTCAGAGTGAGCAAATTGGCCATTTTCATGCACTTTTAACCATTCCACAAATCTTGTGTTTAGAGCCCCTGGAAGCATGAAAATCACTCTAAACATGCTAATTTAAGCTCTAAAACTAATAATCCACCTACAAATGTGAACTGACGTTCAAAAATAAAACATTTGAAAACGGACCATTTTTCACCTTTCTGAAGCATGACGTAATGAGGGGGGTGTTATCTCTTTTGTCAAAAATCAGCTGTTTTTGTTTGAACATTAAATGCCTCCAAATGATATTTAATTCACTTCCCGGGCCCCTGGAAGCATGAAAATCACTTTAAACATGCTAATTTTAGCTCTAAAACTAATAATCCACCTACAAATGTGAACTGACGTTCAAAAATAAAACATTTGAAAACGGACCATTTTTCACCTTTCTGAAGAATGACTTAATGGGGGGGGTGTTATCTCTTTTGTCAAAAATCAGCTGTCTTTGCTTGAACATTAAATGCCTCCAAATGGTATTTAATTCACTTCCCGGGGTGAAGAAACACTTTTTGAGACCTCAGAGTGAGCAAATTGGCCATTTTCATGCACTTTTAACCATTCCACAAATCTTGTGTTTAGAGCCCCTGGAAGCATGAAAATCACTTTAAACATGCTAATTTTAGCTCTAAAACTAATAATCCACCTACAAATGTGAACTGACGTTCAAAAATAAAACATTTGAAAACGGACCATTTTTCACCTTTCTGAAGCATGATGTAATGGGGGGGTGTTATCTCTTTTGTCAAAAATCAGCTGTTTTTGCTTGAACATTAAATGCCTCCAAATGGTATTTAATTCACTTCCCGGGCCCCTGGAAGCATGAACATCACTTTAAACATGCTCATTTTAGCTCTAAAACTAATAATCCACCTACAAATGTGAACTGACGTCCAAAAATAAAACATTTGAAAATGGACCATTTTTCACCTTTCTGAAGAATGACGTAATGGGGGGGTGTTATCTCTTTTGTCAAAAATCAGCTGTTTTTGCTTGAACATTAAATGCCTTCAAATGGTAATTAATTCACTTCCCGGGGTGAAGAAACACTTTTTGAGACCTCAGAGTGAGCAAATTGGCCATTTTCATGCACTTTTAACCATTCCACAAATCTTGTGTTTAGAGCCCCTGGAAGCATGAAAATCACTTTAAACATGCTAATTTTAGCTCTAAAACTAATAATCCACCTACAAATGTGAACTGACGTTCAAAAAAAAAACATTTGAAAACGGACCATTTTTCACCTTTCTGAAGAATGACGTAATGGGGGGTGTTATCTCTTGTCAAAAATCAGCTGTTTTTGCTTGAACATTAAATGCCTCTG
This sequence comes from Lissotriton helveticus, assembly GCF_964261635.1. NCBI lineage: Eukaryota > Metazoa > Chordata > Amphibia > Caudata > Salamandridae > Lissotriton > Lissotriton helveticus. Next base: position 328,190 of record NW_027611949.1, read on the forward strand.
AATGGTATTTAATTCACTTCCCGGGCCCCTGGAAGCATGAAAATCACTTTAAACATGCTAATTTTAGCTCTAAAACTGATGATCCACCTACAAATGTGAACTGACGTTCAAAAATAAAACATTTGAAAACGGACCATTTTTCACCTTTCTGAAGAATGACGTAATGGGGGGGTGTTATCTCTTTTTTCAAAAATCAGCTGTTTTTGCTTGAACATTAAATGCCTTCAAATGGTATTTAATTCACTTCCCGGGGTGAAGAAACACTTTTCGAGACCTCAGAGTGAGCAAATTGGCCATTTTCATGCACTTTTAACCATTCCTCAAATCTTGTGTTTAGAGCCCCTGGAAGCATGAAAATCACTTTAAACATGCTAATTTTAGCTCTAAAACGAACAATCCACCTACAAATGTGAACTGACGTTCAAAAATAAAACATTTGAAAACGGACCATTTTTCACCTTTCTGAAGAATGACGTAATGGGGGGTGTTATCTCTTTTGTAAAAAATCAGCTCTTTTTGCTTGAACATTAAATGCCTTCAAATGGTATTTAATTCACTTCCCGGGGTGAAGAAACACTTTTCGAGACCTCAGAGTGAGCAAATTGGCCATTTTCATGCACTTTTAACCATTCCTCAAATCTTGTGTTTAGAGCCCCTGGAAGCATGAAAATCACTTTAAACATGCTAATTTTAGCTCTAAAACTAATAATCCACCTACAAATGTGAACTGACGTTCAAAAATAAAACATTTGAAAAAGGACCATTTTTCACCTTTCTGAAGCATGACGTAATGGGGGGGGGGTGTTATCTCTTTTGTCAAAAATCAGCTGTTTTTGTTTGAACATTAAATGCCTCCAAATGATATTTAATTCACTTCCCGGGCCCCTGGAAGCATGAAAATCACTTTAAACATGCTAATTTTAGCTCTAAAACTAATAATCCACCTACAAATGTGAACTGACGTTCAAAAATAAAAAATTTGAAAACGGACCATTTTTCACCTTTCTGAAAAATGACATAATGGGGGGTGTTATCTCTTTTGTCAAAAATCAGCTGTTTTTGCTTGAACATTAAATGCCTCCAAATGGTATTTAATTCACTTCCCGGGGTGAAGAAACACTTTTTGAGACCTCAGAATGAGCAAATTGGCCATTTTCATGCACTTTTAACCATTCCTCAAATCTTGTGTTTAGAGCCCCTGGAAGCATGAAAATCACTTTAAACATGCTAATTTTAGCTCTAAAACTAATAATCCACCTACAAATGTGAACTGACGTTCAAAAATAAAACATTTGAAAAAGGACCATTTTTCACCTTTCTGAAGCATGACGTAATGGGGGGGGGGTGTTATCTCTTTTGTCAAAAATCAGCTGTTTTTGTTTGAACATTAAATGCCTCCAAATGATATTTAATTCACTTCCCGGGCCCCTGGAAGCATGAAAATCACTTTAAACATGCTAATTTTAGCTCTAAAACTAATAATCCACCTACAAATGTGAACTGACGTTCAAAAATAAAAAATTTGAAAACGGACCATTTTTCACCTTTCTGAAGAATGACATAATGGGGGGTGTTATCTCTTTTGTCAAAAATCAGCTGTTTTTGCTTGAACATTAAATGCCTCCAAATGGTATTTAATTCACTTCCCGGGGTGAAGAAACACTTTTTGAGACCTCAGAGTGAGCAAATTGGCCATTTTCATGCACTTTTAACCATTCCACAAATCTTGTGTTTAGAGCCCCTGGAAGCATGAAAATCACTTTAAACATGCTAATTTTAGCTCTAAAACTAATAATCCACCTACAAATGTGAACTGACCTTCAAAAATAAAACATTTGAAAAGGGACCATTTTTCACCTTTCTGAAGCATGACGTAATGGGGGGGTGTTATCTCTTTTGTCAAAAATCAGCTGTTTTTGCTTGAACATTAAATGCCTCCAAATGGTATTTAATTCACTTCCCGGGCCCCTGGAAGCATGAAAATCACTTTAAACCTGCTAATTTTAGCTCTAAAACTAATAATCCACCTACAAATGTGAACTGACGTTCCAAAAAAAACCATTTGAAAACGGACCATTTTTCACCTTTCTGAAGCATGACGTAATGTGGGGTGTTATCTCTTTTGTCAAAAATCAGCCGTTTTTGCTTGAACATTAAATGCCTCCAAATGGTATTTAATTCACTTCCTGGGCCCCTGGAAGCATGAAAATCACTTTAAACATGCTAATTTTAGCTCTAAAACTGATGATCCACCTACAAATGTCAACTGACATTCAAAAATAAAACAATTGAAAATGGACAATTTTTCACCTTTCTGAAGCATGACGTAATGGGGGGTATTATCTCTTTTGTCAAAAATCAGCTGTTTTTGCTTGAACATTAAATGCCTCCAAATTATATTTAATTCACTTCCCGGGGTGAAGAAACACTTTTTGAGACCTCAGAGTGAGCAAATTGGCCATGTTCATGCACTTTTAACCATTCCACAAATCTTGTGTTTAGAGCCCCTGGAATAATGAAAATCACTTTAAACATGCTAATTTTAGCTCTAAACCTAATAATCCACCTACAAATGTGAACTGACGTTCAAAAATAAAACATTTGAATACGGACAATTTTTCACCTTTCTGAAGAATGACGTAATGGGGGGGGTGTTATCTCTTTTGTAAAAAATCAGCTGTTTTTGCTTGAACATTAAATGCCTTCAAATGGTATTTAATTCACTTCCCGGGGTAAAGAAACACTTTTTGAGACCTCAGAGTGAGCAAATTGGCCATTTTCATGCACTTTTAACCATTCCACAAATCTTGTGTTTAGAGCCCCTGGAAGCATGAAAATCACTCTAAACATGCTAATTTAAGCTCTAAAACTAATAATCCACCTACAAATGTGAACTGACGTTCAAAAATAAAACATTTGAAAACGGACCATTTTTCACCTTTCTGAAGCATGACGTAATGAGGGGGGTGTTATCTCTTTTGTCAAAAATCAGCTGTTTTTGTTTGAACATTAAATGCCTCCAAATGATATTTAATTCACTTCCCGGGCCCCTGGAAGCATGAAAATCACTTTAAACATGCTAATTTTAGCTCTAAAACTAATAATCCACCTACAAATGTGAACTGACGTTCAAAAATAAAACATTTGAAAACGGACCATTTTTCACCTTTCTGAAGAATGACTTAATGGGGGGGGTGTTATCTCTTTTGTCAAAAATCAGCTGTCTTTGCTTGAACATTAAATGCCTCCAAATGGTATTTAATTCACTTCCCGGGGTGAAGAAACACTTTTTGAGACCTCAGAGTGAGCAAATTGGCCATTTTCATGCACTTTTAACCATTCCACAAATCTTGTGTTTAGAGCCCCTGGAAGCATGAAAATCACTTTAAACATGCTAATTTTAGCTCTAAAACTAATAATCCACCTACAAATGTGAACTGACGTTCAAAAATAAAACATTTGAAAACGGACCATTTTTCACCTTTCTGAAGCATGATGTAATGGGGGGGTGTTATCTCTTTTGTCAAAAATCAGCTGTTTTTGCTTGAACATTAAATGCCTCCAAATGGTATTTAATTCACTTCCCGGGCCCCTGGAAGCATGAACATCACTTTAAACATGCTCATTTTAGCTCTAAAACTAATAATCCACCTACAAATGTGAACTGACGTCCAAAAATAAAACATTTGAAAATGGACCATTTTTCACCTTTCTGAAGAATGACGTAATGGGGGGGTGTTATCTCTTTTGTCAAAAATCAGCTGTTTTTGCTTGAACATTAAATGCCTTCAAATGGTAATTAATTCACTTCCCGGGGTGAAGAAACACTTTTTGAGACCTCAGAGTGAGCAAATTGGCCATTTTCATTCACTTTTAACCATTCCACAAATCTTGTGTTTAGAGCCCCTGGAAGCATGAAAATCACTTTAAACATGCTAATTTTAGCTCTAAAACTATTAATCCACCTACAAATGGGAACTGACGTTCAAAAATAAAACATTTGAAAACGGACCATTTTTAATCCTTTCTGAAGAATGACATAATGGGGGGGTGTTATCTCTTTTGTCAATAAATCAGCTGTTTTTGCTTGAACATTAAATGCCTCCAAATGGTATTTAATTCACTTCCCGGGCCCCTGGAAGCATGAAAATCACTTTAAACATGCTAATTTTAGCTCTAAAACTAATAATCCACCTACAAATGTGAACTGACGTTCAAAATTAAAACATTTGAAAACGGACCATTTTTCACCTTTCTGAAGCATGACGTAATGGGGGGTGTTATCTCTTTTGTCAAAAATCAGCCGTTTTTGCTTGAACATTAAATGCCTCCAAATGGTATTTAATTCACTTCCCGGGGTGAAGAAACACTTTTTGAGACCTCAGAGTGAGCAAATTGGCCATTTTCATGCACTTTTAACCATTCCACAAATCTTGTGTTTAGAGCCCCTGGAAGCATGAAAATCACTCTAAACATGCTAATTTAAGCTCTAAAACTAATAATCCACCTACAAATGTGAACTGACGTTCAAAAATAAAACATTTGAAAACGGACCATTTTTCACCTTTCTGAAGCATGACGTAATGGGGGGGGTGTTATCTCTTTTGTCAAAAATCAGCTGTTTTTGTTTGAACATTAAATGCATCCAAATGGTATTTAATTCACTTCCCGGGCCCCTGGAAGCATGAAAATCACTTTAAACATGCTAATTTTAGCTCTAAAACTAATAATCCACCTACAAATGTGAACTGACGTTCAAAAATAAAACATTTGAAAACGGACCATTTTTCACCTTTCTGAAGAATGACATAATGGGGGGGGTGTTATCTCTTTTGTCAAAAATCAGCTGTTTTTGCTTGAACATTAAATGCCTCCAAATGGTATTTAATTCACTTCCCGGGGTGAAGAAACACTTTTTGAGACCTTAGAGTGAGCAAATTGGCCATTTTCATGCACTTTTAACCATTCCACAAATCTTGTGTTTAGAGCCCCTGGAAGCATGAAAATCACTTTAAACATGCTAATTTTAGCTCTAAAACTAATAATCCACCTACAAATGTGAACTGACGTTCAAAAATAAAACATTTGAAAACGGACCATTTTTCACCTTTCTGAAGCATGACGTAATGGGGGGGGTGTTATCTCTTTTGTCAAAAATCAGCTGTTTTTGTTTGAACATTAAATGCATCCAAATGGTATTTAATTCACTTCCCGGGCCCCTGGAAGCATGAAAATCACTTTAAACATGCTAATTTTAGCTCTAAAACTAATAATCAACCTACAAATGTGAACTGACGTTCAAAAATAAAACATTTGAAAACGGACCATTTTTCACCTTTCTGAAGAATGACATAATGGGGGGGGTGTTATCTCTGTTGTCAAAAATCAGCTGTTTTTGCTTGAACATTAAATGCCTCCAAATGGTATTTAATTCACTTCCCGGGGTGAAGAAACACTTTTTGAGACCTTAGAGTGAGCAAATTGGCCATTTTCATGCACTTTTAACCATTCCACAAATCTTGTGTTTAGAGCCCCTGGAAGCATGAAAATCACTTTAAACATGCTAATTTTAGCTCTAAAACTAATAATCCACCTACAAATGTGAACTGACGTTCAAAAATAAAACATTTGAAAACGGACCATTTTTCACCTTTGTGAAGCATGACGTAATGGGGGATGTTATCTCTTTTGTCAAAAATCAGCCGTTTTTGCTTGAACATTAAATGCCTCCAAATGGTATTTAATTCACTTCCCGGGGTGAAGAAACACTTTTTGAGACCTCAGAGTGAGCAAATTGGCCATTTTCATGCACTTTTAACCATTCCACAAATCTTGTGTTTAGAGCCCCTGGAAGCATGAAAATCACTTTAAACATGCTAATTTTAGCTCTAAAACTAATAATCCACCTACAAATGTGAACTGACGTTCAAAAATAAAACATTTGAAAACGGACCATTTTTCACCTTTCTGAAGAATGACGTAATGGGGGGTGTTATCTCTTGTCAAAAATCAGCTGTTTTTGCTTGAACATTAAATGCCTCTGAATGGTATTTAATTCACTTCCCGGGCCCCTGGAAGCATGAAAATCACTTTAAACATGCTAATTTTAGCTCTAAAACTGATGATCCACCTACAAATGTGAACTGACGTTCAAAAATAAAACATTTGAAAACGGACCATTTTTCACCTTTCTGAAGAATGACGTAATGGGGGGGTGTTATCTCTTTTTTCAAAAATCAGCTGTTTTTGCTTGAACATTAAATGCCTTCAAATGGTATTTAATTCACTTCCCGGGGTGAAGAAACACTTTTCGAGACCTCAGAGTGAGCAAATTGGCCATTTTCATGCACTTTTAACCATTCCTCAAATCTTGTGTTTAGAGCCCCTGGAAGCATGAAAATCACTTTAAACATGCTAATTTTAGCTCTAAAACGAACAATCCACCTACAAATGTGAACTGACGTTCAAAAATAAAACATTTGAAAACGGACCATTTTTCACCTTTCTGAAGAATGACGTAATGGGGGGTGTTATCTCTTTTGTAAAAAATCAGCTCTTTTTGCTTGAACATTAAATGCCTTCAAATGGTATTTAATTCACTTCCCGGGGTGAAGAAACACTTTTCGAGACCTCAGAGTGAGCAAATTGGCCATTTTCATGCACTTTTAACCATTCCTCAAATCTTGTGTTTAGAGCCCCTGGAAGCATGAAAATCACTTTAAACATGCTAATTTTAGCTCTAAAACTAATAATCCACCTACAAATGTGAACTGACGTTCAAAAATAAAACATTTGAAAAAGGACCATTTTTCACCTTTCTGAAGCATGACGTAATGGGGGGGGGGTGTTATCTCTTTTGTCAAAAATCAGCTGTTTTTGTTTGAACATTAAATGCCTCCAAATGATATTTAATTCACTTCCCGGGCCCCTGGAAGCATGAAAATCACTTTAAACATGCTAATTTTAGCTCTAAAACTAATAATCCACCTACAAATGTGAACTGACGTTCAAAAATAAAAAATTTGAAAACGGACCATTTTTCACCTTTCTGAAAAATGACATAATGGGGGGTGTTATCTCTTTTGTCAAAAATCAGCTGTTTTTGCTTGAACATTAAATGCCTCCAAATGGTATTTAATTCACTTCCCGGGGTGAAGAAACACTTTTTGAGACCTCAGAATGAGCAAATTGGCCATTTTCATGCACTTTTAACCATTCCACAAATCTTGTGTTTAGAGCCCCTGGAAGCATGAAAATCACTTTAAACATGCTAATTTTAGCTCTAAAACGAACAATCCACCTACAAATGTGAACTGACGTTCAAAAATAAAACATTTGAAAACGGACCATTTTTCACCTTTCTGAAGAATGACGTAATGGGGGGTGTTATCTCTTTTGTAAAAAATCAGCTGTTTTTGCTTGAACATTAAATGCCTTCAAATGGTATTTAATTCACTTCCCGGGGTGAGGAAACACTTTTTGAGACCTCAGAGTGAGCAAATTGGCCATTTTCATGCACTTTTAACCATTCCTCAAATCTTGTGTTTAGAGCCCCTGGAAGCATGATAATCACTTTAAACATGCTAATTTTAGCTCTAAAACTAATAATCCACCTACAAATGTGAACTGACGTTCAAAAATAAAACATTTGAAAACGGACCATTTTTCACCTTTCTGAAGCATGACGTAATGGGGGGTGTTATCTCTTTTGTCAAAAATCAGCTGTTTTTGCTTGAACATTAAATGCCTCCAAATGGTATTTAATTCACTTCCCGGGCCCCTGGAAGCATGAAAATCACTTTAAACCTGCTAATTTTAGCTCTAAAACTAATAATCCACCTACAAATGTGAACTGACGTTCCAAAAAAAACCATTTGAAAACGGACCATTTTTCACCTTTCTGAAGCATGACCTAATGTGGGGTGTTATCTCTTTTGTCAAAAATCAGCCGTTTTTGCTTGAACATTAAATGCCTCCAAATGGTATTTAATTCACTTCCCGGGGTGAAGAAAAACTTTTTGAGACCTCAGAATGAGCAAATTGGCCATTTTCATGCACTTTTAACCATTCCACAAATCTTGTGTTTAGAGCCCCTGGAAGCATGAAAATCACTTTAAACATGCTAATTTTAGCTCTAAAACGAACAATCCACCTACAAATGTGAACTGACGTTCAAAAATAAAACATTTGAAAACGGACCATTTTTCACCTTTCTGAAGAATGACGTAATGGGGGGTGTTATCTCTTTTGTAAAAAATCAGCTGTTTTTGCTTGAACATTAAATGCCTTCAAATGGTATTTAATTCACTTCCCGGGGTGAAGAAACACTTTTCGAGACCTCAGAGTGAGCAAATTGGCCATTTTCATGCACTTTTAACCATTCCTCAAATCTTGTGTTTAGAGCCCCTGGAAGCATGAAAATCACTTTAAACATGCTAATTTTAGCTCTAAAACTAATAATCCACCTACAAATGTGAACTGACGTTCAAAAATAAAACATTTGAAAAAGGACCATTTTTCACCTTTCTGAAGCATGACGTAATGGGGGGGGTGTTATCTCTTTTGTCAAAAATCAGCTGTTTTTGTTTGAACATTAAATGCCTCCAAATGATATTTAATTCACTTCCCGGGCCCCTGGAAGCATGAAAATCACTTTAAACATGCTAATTTTAGCTCTAAAACTAATAATCCACCTACAAATGTGAACTGACGTTCAAAAATAAAAATTTTTAAAACGGACCATTTTTCACCTTTCTGAAGAATGACATAATGGGGGGTGTTATCTCTTTTGTCAAAAATCAGCTGTTTTTGCTTGAACATTAAATGCCTCCAAATGGTATTTAATTCACTTCCCGGGGTGAAGAAACACTTTTTGAGACCTCAGAGTGAGCAAATTGGCCATTTTCATGCACTTTTAACCATTCCACAAATCTTGTGTTTAGAGCCCCTGGAAGCATGAAAATCACTTTAAACATGCTAATTTTAGCTCTAAAACTAATAATCCACCTACAAATGTGAACTGACCTTCAAAAATAAAACATTTGAAAACGGACCATTTTTCACCTTTCTGAAGCATGACGTAATGGGGGGGTGTTATCTCTTTTGTCAAAAATCAGCTGTTTTTGCTTGAACATTAAATGCCTCCAAATGGTATTTAATTCACTTCCCGGGCCCCTGGAAGCATGAAAATCACTTTAAACCTGCTAATTTTAGCTCTAAAACTAATAATCCACCTACAAATGTGAACTGACGTTCCAAAAAAAACCATTTGAAAACGGACCATTTTTCACCTTTCTGAAGCATGACGTAATGTGGGGTGTTATCTCTTTTGTCAAAAATCAGCCGTTTTTGCTTGAACATTAAATGCCTCCAAATGGTATTTAATTCACTTCCTGGGCCCCTGGAAGCATGAAAATCACTTTAAACATGCTAATTTTAGCTCTAAAACTGATGATCCACCTACAAATGTGAACTGACATTCAAAAATAAAACAATTGAAAATGGACAATTTTTCACCTTTCTGAAGCATGACATAATGGGGGGTATTATCTCTTTTGTCAAAAATCAGCTGTTTTTGCTTGAACATTAAATGCCTCCAAATTATATTTAATTCACTTCCCGGGGTGAAGAAACACTTTTTGAGACCTCAGAGTGAGCAAATTGGCCATGTTCATGCACTTTTAACCATTCCACAAATCTTGTGTTTAGAGCCCCTGGAATAATGAAAATCACTTTAAACATGCTAATTTTAGCTCTAAACCTAATAATCCACCTACAAATGTGAACTGACGTTCAAAAATAAAACATTTGAATACGGACAATTTTTCACCTTTCTGAAGAATGACGTAATGGGGGGGGTGTTATCTCTTTTGTAAAAAATCAGCTGTTTTTGCTTGAACATTAAATGCCTTCAAATGGTATTTAATTCACTTCCCGGGGTAAAGAAACACTTTTTGAGACCTCAGAGTGAGCAAATTGGCCATTTTCATGCACTTTTAACCATTCCACAAATCTTGTGTTTAGAGCCCCTGGAAGCATGAAAATCACTCTAAACATGCTAATTTAAGCTCTAAAACTAATAATCCACCTACAAATGTGAACTGACGTTCAAAAATAAAACATTTGAAAACGGACCATTTTTCACCTTTCTGAAGCATGACGTAATGAGGGGGGTGTTATCTCTTTTGTCAAAAATCAGCTGTTTTTGTTTGAACATTAAATGCCTCCAAATGATATTTAATTCACTTCCCGGGCCCCTGGAAGCATGAAAATCACTTTAAACATGCTAATTTTAGCTCTAAAACTAATAATCCACCTACAAATGTGAACTGACGTTCAAAAATAAAACATTTGAAAACGGACCATTTTTCACCTTTCTGAAGAATGACTTAATGGGGGGGGTGTTATCTCTTTTGTCAAAAATCAGCTGTCTTTGCTTGAACATTAAATGCCTCCAAATGGTATTTAATTCACTTCCCGGGGTGAAGAAACACTTTTTGAGACCTCAGAGTGAGCAAATTGGCCATTTTCATGCACTTTTAACCATTCCACAAATCTTGTGTTTAGAGCCCCTGGAAGCATGAAAATCACTTTAAACATGCTAATTTTAGCTCTAAAACTAATAATCCACCTACAAATGTGAACTGACGTTCAAAAATAAAACATTTGAAAACGGACCATTTTTCACCTTTCTGAAGCATGATGTAATGGGGGGGTGTTATCTCTTTTGTCAAAAATCAGCTGTTTTTGCTTGAACATTAAATGCCTCCAAATGGTATTTAATTCACTTCCCGGGCCCCTGGAAGCATGAACATCACTTTAAACATGCTCATTTTAGCTCTAAAACTAATAATCCACCTACAAATGTGAACTGACGTCCAAAAATAAAACATTTGAAAATGGACCATTTTTCACCTTTCTGAAGAATGACGTAATGGGGGGGTGTTATCTCTTTTGTCAAAAATCAGCTGTTTTTGCTTGAACATTAAATGCCTTCAAATGGTAATTAATTCACTTCCCGGGGTGAAGAAACACTTTTTGAGACCTCAGAGTGAGCAAATTGGCCATTTTCATTCACTTTTAACCATTCCACAAATCTTGTGTTTAGAGCCCCTGGAAGCATGAAAATCACTTTAAACATGCTAATTTTAGCTCTAAAACTATTAATCCACCTACAAATGGGAACTGACGTTCAAAAATAAAACATTTGAAAACGGACCATTTTTAATCCTTTCTGAAGAATGACATAATGGGGGGGTGTTATCTCTTTTGTCAATAAATCAGCTGTTTTTGCTTGAACATTAAATGCCTCCAAATGGTATTTAATTCACTTCCCGGGCCCCTGGAAGCATGAAAATCACTTTAAACATGCTAATTTTAGCTCTAAAACTAATAATCCACCTACAAATGTGAACTGACGTTCAAAATTAAAACATTTGAAAACGGACCATTTTTCACCTTTCTGAAGCATGACGTAATGGGGGGTGTTATCTCTTTTGTCAAAAATCAGCCGTTTTTGCTTGAACATTAAATGCCTCCAAATGGTATTTAATTCACTTCCCGGGGTGAAGAAACACTTTTTGAGACCTCAGAGTGAGCAAATTGGCCATTTTCATGCACTTTTAACCATTCCACAAATCTTGTGTTTAGAGCCCCTGGAAGCATGAAAATCACTCTAAACATGCTAATTTAAGCTCTAAAACTAATAATCCACCTACAAATGTGAACTGACGTTCAAAAATAAAACATTTGAAAACGGACCATTTTTCACCTTTCTGAAGCATGACGTAATGAGGGGGGTGTTATCTCTTTTGTCAAAAATCAGCTGTTTTTGTTTGAACATTAAATGCCTCCAAATTATATTTAATTCACTTCCCGGGCCCCTGGAAGCATGAAAATCACTTTAAACATGCTAATTTTAGCTCTAAAACTAATAATCCACCTACAAATGTGAACTGACGTTCAAAAATAAAACATTTGAAAACGGACCATTTTTCACCTTTCTGAAGAATGACTTAATGGGGGGGGTGTTATCTCTTTTGTCAAAAATCAGCTGTCTTTGCTTGAACATTAAATGCCTCCAAATGGTATTTAATTCACTTCCCGGGGTGAAGAAACACTTTTTGAGACCTCAGAGTGAGCAAATTGGCCATTTTCATGCACTTTTAACCATTCCACAAATCTTGTGTTTAGAGCCCTTGGAAGCATGAAAATCACTTTAAACATGCTAATTTTAGCTCTAAAACTAATAATCCACCTACAAATGTGAACTGACGTCCAAAAATAAAACATTTGAAAATGGACCATTTTTCACCTTTCTGAAGAATGACGTAATGGGGGGGTGTTATCTCTTTTGTCAAAAATCAGCTGTTTTTGCTTGAACATTAAATGCCTTCAAATGGTAATTAATTCACTTCCCGGGGTGAAGAAACACTTTTTGAGACCTCAGAGTGAGCAAATTGGCCATTTTCATTCACTTTTAACCATTCCACAAATCTTGTGTTTAGAGCCCCTGGAAGCATGAAAATCACTTTAAACATGCTAATTTTAGCTCTAAAACTATTAATCCACCTACAAATGGGAACTGACGTTCAAAAATAAAACATTTGAAAACGGACCATTTTTAATCCTTTCTGAAGAATGACATAATGGGGGGGTGTTATCTCTTTTGTCAATAAATCAGCTGTTTTTGCTTGAACATTAAATGCCTCCAAATGGTATTTAATTCACTTCCCGGGCCCCTGGAAGCATGAAAATCACTTTAAACATGCTAATTTTAGCTCTAAAACTAATAATCCACCTACAAATGTGAACTGACGTTCAAAATTAAAACATTTGAAAACGGACCATTTTTCACCTTTCTGAAGCATGACGTAATGGGGGGTGTTATCTCTTTTGTCAAAAATCAGCCGTTTTTGCTTGAACATTAAATGCCTCCAAATGGTATTTAATTCACTTCCCGGGGTGAAGAAACACTTTTTGAGACCTCAGAGTGAGCAAATTGGCCATTTTCATGCACTTTTAACCATTCCACAAATCTTGTGTTTAGAGCCCCTGGAAGCATGAAAATCACTTTAAACATGCTCATTTTAGCTCTAAAACTAATAATCCACCTACAAATGTGAACTGACGTTCAAAAATAAAACATTTGAAAACGGACCATTTTTCACCTTTCTGAAGCATGACGTAATGGGGGGGTGTTATCTCTTTTGTCAAAAATCAACCGTTTTTGCTTGAACATTAAATGCCTCCAAATGGTATTTAATTCACTTCCCTGGCCCCTGGAAGCATGAAAATCACTTTAAACATGCTAATTGTAGCTCTAAAACTAATAATCCACCTACAAATGTGAACTGACGTTCAAAAATAAAACATTTGAAAACGGACCATTTTTCACCTTTCTGAAGCATGACGTAATGGGGGGGTGTTATCTCTTTTGTCAAAAATCAGCTGTTTTTGCTTGAACATTAAATGCCTCCAAATGGTATTTAATTCACTTCCCGGGCCCCTGGAAGCATGAACATCACTTTAAACATGCTAATTTTAGCTCTAAAACTAATAATCCACCTACAAATGTGAACTGACGTTCAAAAATAAAACATTTGAAAACGGACCATTTTTCACCTTTCTGAAGCATGACGTAATGGGGGATGTTATCTCTTTTGTCAAAAATCAGCCGTTTTTGCTTGAACATTAAATGCCTCCAAATGGTATTTAATTCACTTCCCGGGGTGAAGAAACACTTTTTGAGACCTTAGAGTGAGCAAATTGGCCATTTTCATGCACTTTTAACCATTCCACAAATCTTGTGTTAAGAGCCCCTGGAAGCATGAAAATCACTTTAAACATGCTCATTTTAGCTCTAAAACTAATAATCCACCTACAAATGTGAACTGACGTTCAAAAATAAAACATTTGAAAACGGACCATTTTTCACCTTTCTGAAGAATGACGTAATGGGGGGTGTTATCTCTTGTCAAAAATCAGCTGTTTTTGCTTGAACATTAAATGCCTCTGAATGGTATTTAATTCACTTCCCGGGCCCCTGGAAGCATGAACATCACTTTAAACATGCTAATTTTAGCTCTAAAACTGATGATCCACCTACAAATGTGAACTGACGTTCAAAAATAAAACATTTGAAAACGGACCATTTTTCACCTTTCTGAAGAATGACGTAATGGGGGGGTGTTATCTCTTTTGTCAAAAATCAGCTGTTTTTGCTTGAACATTAAATGCCTTCAAATGGTATTTAATTAACTTCCCGGGGTGAAGAAACACTTTTTGAGACCTCAGAGTGAGCAAATTGGCCATTTTCATGCACTTTTAACCATTCCACAAATCTTGTGTTTAGAGCCCCTGGAAGCATGAAAATCACTTTAAACATGCTAATTTTAGCTCTAAAACTAATAATCCACCTACAAATGTGAACTGACGTCCAAAAATAAAACATTTGAAAATGGACCATTTTTCACCTTTCTGAAGAATGACGTAATGGGGGGGTGTTATCTCTTTTGTCAAAAATCAGCTGTTTTTGCTTGAACATTAAATGCCTTCAAATGGTAATTAATTCACTTCCCGGGGTGAAGAAACACTTTTTGAGACCTCAGAGTGAGCAAATTGGCCATTTTCATTCACTTTTAACCATTCCACAAATCTTGTGTTTAGAGCCCCTGGAAGCATGAAAATCACTTTAAACATGCTAATTTTAGCTCTAAAACTATTAATCCACCTACAAATGGGAACTGACGTTCAAAAATAAAACATTTGAAAACGGACCATTTTTAATCCTTTCTGAAGAATGACATAATGGGGGGGTGTTATCTCTTTTGTCGATAAATCAGCTGTTTTTGCTTGAACATTAAATGCCTCCAAATGGTATTTAATTCACTTCCCGGGCCCCTGGAAGCATGAAAATCACTTTAAACATGCTAATTTTAGCTCTAAAACTAATAATCCACCTACAAATGTGAACTGACGTTCAAAAATAAAACATTTGAAAACGGACCATTTTTCACCTTTCTGAAGCATGACGTAATGGGGGGTGTTATCTCTTTTGTCAAAAATCAGCCGTTTTTGCTTGAACATTAAATGCCTCCAAATGGTATTTAATTCACTTCCCGGGGTGAAGAAACACTTTTTGAGACCTCAGAGTGAGCAAATTGGCCATTTTCATGCACTTTTAACCATTCCACAAATCTTGTGTTTAGAGCCCCTGGAAGCATGAAAATCACTTTCAACATGCTAATTTTAGCTCTAAAACTAATAATCCACCTACAAATGTGAACTGACGTCCAAAAATAAAACATTTGAAAATGGACCATTTTTCACCTTTCTGAAGAATGACATAATGGGGGGGTGTTATCTCTTTTGTCAATAAATCAGCTGTTTTTGCTTGAACAGTAAATGCCTCCAAATGGTATTTAATTCACTTGCCGGGCCCCTGGAAGCATGAAAATCACTTTAAACATGCTAATTTTAGCTCTAAAACTAATAATCCACCTACAAATGTGAACTGACGTTCAAAAATAAAACATTTGAAAATGGACCATTTTTCACCTTTCTGAAGAATGACGTAATGGGGGGGTGTTATCTCTTTTGTCAAAAATCAGCTGTTTTTGCTTGAACATTAAATGCCTTCAAATGGTAAATAATTCACTTCCCGGGGTGAAGAAACACTTTTTGAGACCTCAGAGTGAGCAAATTGGCCATTTTCATTCACTTTTAACCATTCCACAAATCTTGTGTTTAGAGCCCCTGGAAGCATGAAAATCACTTTAAACATGCTAATTTTAGCTCTAAAACTAATAATCCACCTACAAATGTGAACTGACGTTCAAAAATAAAACATTTGAAAACGGACCATTTTTCACCTTTCTGAAGAATGACATAATGGGGGGGTGTTATCTCTTTTGTCAATAAATCAGCTGTTTTTGCTTGAACAGTAAATGCCTCCAAATGGTATTTAATTCACTTGCCAGGCCCCTGGAAGCATGAAAATCACTTTAAACATGCTAATTTTAGCTCTAAAACTAATAATCCACCTACAAATGTGAACTGACGTTCAAAAATAAAACATTTGAAAACGGACCATTTTTCACCTTTCTTAAGAATGACGTAATGGGGGGGTGTTATCTCTTTTGTCAAAAATCAGCTGTTTTTGCTTGAACATTAAACGCCTCCAAATGGTATTTAATTCACTTCCCGGAGTGAAGAAACACTTTTTGAGACCTCAGAGTGAGCAAATTGGCCATTTTCATGCACTTTTAACCATTCCACAAATCTTGTGTTTAGAGCCCCTGGAAGCATGAAAATCACTTTAAACATGCTAATTTTAGCTCTAAAACTAATAATCCACCTACAAATGTGAACTGACGTTCAAAAATAAAACATTTGAAAACGGACCATTTTTCACCTTTCTGAAGAATGACGTAATGGGGGGGTGTTATCTCTTTTGTCAAAAATCAGCTGTTTTTGCTTGAACATTAAATGCCTCCAAATGGTATTTAATTCACTTCCCGGGCCCCTGGAAGCATGAAAATCACTTTAAACTTGCTAATTTTAGCTCTAAAACTAATAATCCACCTACAAATGTGAACTGACGTTCAAAAATAAAACATTTGAAAACTGACCATTTTTCACCTTTCTGGAGAATGACGTAATGGGGGGGGTGTTATCTCTTTTGTCAAAAATCAGCTGTTTTTGCTTGAACATTAAATGCCTCCAAATTGTATTTAATTCACTTCCCGGGGTGAAGAAACACTTTTTGAGACCTCAGAGTGAGCAAATTGGCCATTTTCATGCACTTTTAACCATTCCACAAATCTTGTGTTTAGAGCCCCTGGAAGCATGAAAATCACTTTAAACATGCTAATTTTAGCTCTAAAACTAATAATCCACCTACAAATGTGAACTGACGTTCAAAAATAAAACATTTGAAAACGGACCATTTTTTACCTTTCTGAAGCATGACATAATGGGGGGGTGTTATCTCTTGTGTCAAAAATCAGCTGATTTTGCTTGAACATTAAATGCCTCCAAATGGTATTTAATTCACTTCCCGGGCCCCTGGAAGCATGAAAATCACTTTAAACATGCTAATTTTAGCTCTAAAACTAATAATCCACCTACAAATGTGAACTGACGTTAAAAAATAAAACATTTGAAAACGGGCCATTTTTCACTTTTCTGAAGCATGACGTAATGGGGGGGTGTTATCTCTTTTGTCAAAAATCAGCCGTTTTTGCTTGAACATTAAATGCCTCCAAATGGTATTTAATTCACTTCCCGGGGTGAAGAAACACTTTTTGAGACCTCAGAGTGAGCAAATTGGCAATTTTCATGCACTTTTAACCATTCCACAAATCTTGTGTTTAGGGCCCCTGGAAGCATGAAAATCACTTTAAACATGCTAATTTTAGCTCTAAAACTAATAATCCACCTACAAATGTGAACTGACGTTCAAAAATAAAACATTTGAAAACGGACCATTTTTCACCTTTCTGAAGCATGACGTGATGGGGGGTGTTATCTCTTTTGTCAAAAATCAGCCGTTTTTGCTTGAACATTAAATGCCTCCAAATGGTATTTAATTCACTTCCCGGGGTGAAGAAACACTTTTTGAGACCTCAGAGTGAGCAAATTGGCCATTTTCATGCACTTTTAACCATTCCACAAATCTTGTGTTTAGAGCCCCTGGAAGCATGAAAATCACTTTAAACATGCTAATTTTAGCTCTAAAACTAATAATCCACCTACAAATGTGAACTGACTTTCAAAAATAAAACATTTGAAAACAGACCATTTTTCACCTTTCTGAAGAATGACGTAATGAGGGGGTGTTATCTCTTTTGTCAAAAATCAGCTGTTTTTGCTTGAACATTAAATGCCTCCAAATGGTATTTAATTCACTTCCCGGGGTGAAGAAACACTTTTTGAGACCTCAGAGTGAGCAAATTGGCCATTTTCATGCACTTTTAACCATTCCACAAATCTTGTGTTTAGAGCCCCTGGAAGCATGAAAATCACTTTAAACATGCTAATTTTAGCTCTAAAACTAATAATCCACCTACAAATGTGAACTGACGTTCAAAAACAAAACATTTGAAAACGGACCATTTTTCACCTTTCTGAAGAATGACGTAATGGGGGGGGTGTTATCTCTTTTGTCAAAAATCAGCTGTTTTTGCTTGAACATTAAATGCCTCCAAATGGTATTTAATTCACTTTCCGGGCCCCTGGAAGCATGAAAATCACTTTAAACATGCTAATTTTAGCTCTAAAACTAATAATCCACCTACAAATGTGAACTGATGTTCAAAAATAAAACATTTGAAAACGGACCATTTTTCACCTTTCTGAAGAATGACGTAATGGGGGGGTGTTATCTCTTTTATCAAAAATCAGCTGTTTTTGCTTGAACATTAAATGCCTCCAAATGGTATTTAATTCACTTCCCGGGGTGAAGAAACACTTTTTGAGACCTCAGAGTGAGCAAATTGGCCATTTTCATGCACTTTTAACCATTCCACAAATCTTGTGTTTAGAGCCACTGGAAGCATGAAAATCACTTTAACCCCTTGCACGCTGATGACGAGCTGGGCTCGTCATGAGGTAGCCTCCTGCTACGCTGATGACGAGCCCAGCTCGTCACGTAACATGCGGTTTCTTAGATGTTCGCGTACGAGCGGAATTCCGCCCGCACGCATGCGGTTAAACATGCTAATTTTAGCTCTAAAACTAATAATCCACCTACAAATGTGAACTGACGTTCAAAAATAAAACATTTGAAAACGGACCATTTTTCACCTTTCTGAAGAATGACGTAATGGGGGGGGGTGTTATCTCTTTTGTCAAAAATCAGCTGTTTTTGCTTGAACATTAAATGCCTCCAAATGGTATTTAATTCACTTCCCGGGCCCCTGGAAGCATGAAAATCACTTTAAACATGCTAATTTTAGCTCTAAAACTGATGATCCACCTACAAATGTGAACTGACGTTCAAAAATAAAACATTTGAAAACGGACCATTTTTCACCTTTCTGAAGAATGACGTAATGGGGGGGTGTTATCTCTTTTGTCAATAAATCAGCTGTTTTTGCTTGAACATGAAATGCCTTCAAATGGTATTTAATTCACTTCCCGGGGTGAAGAAACACTTTTTGAGACCTCAGAGTGAGCAAATTGTCCATTTTCATGCACTTTTAACCATTCCACAAATCTTGTGTTTAGAGCCCCTGGAAGCATGAAAATCACTTTAAACATGCTAATTTTAGCTCTAAAACTAATAATCCACCTACAAATGTGAACTGACGTTCAAAAATAAAACATTTGAAAACAGACCATTTTTCACCTTTCTGAAAAATGACGTAATGGGGGGTGTTATCTCTTTTGTAAAAAATCAGCTGTTTTTGCTTGAACATTAAATGCCTTCAAATGGTATTTAATTCACTTCCCGGGGCGAAGAAACACTTTTTGAGACCTTAGAGTGAGCAAATTGGCCATTTTCATGCACTTTTAACCATTCCACAAATCTTGTGTTTAGAGCCCCTGGAAGCATGAAAATCACTTTAAACATGCTAATTTTAGCTCTAAAACTAATAATCCACCTACAAATGTGAACTGACGTTCAAAAATAAAACATTTGAAAACGGACCATTTTTCACCTTTCTGAAGCATGACGTAATGGGGGGGGGTGTTATCTCTTTTGTCAAAAATCAGCTGTTTTTGTTTGAACATTAAATGCCTCCAAATGGTATTTAATTCACTTCCCGGGCCCCTGGAAGCATGAAAATCACTTTAAACATGCTAATTTTAGCTCTAAAACTAATAATCCACCTACAAATGTGAACTGACGTTCAAAAATAAAACATTTGAAAACGGACCATTTTTCACCTTTCTGAAGAATGACATAATGGGGGGGTGTTATCTCTTTTGTCAAAAATCAGCTGTTTTTGCTTGAACATTAAATGCCTCCAAATGGTATTTAATTCACTTCCCGGGGTGAAGAAACACTTTTTGAGACCTTAGAGTGAGCAAATTGGCCATTTTCATGCACTTTTAACCATTCCACAAATCTTGTGTTTAGAGCCCCTGGAAGCATGAAAATCACTTTAAACATGCTAATTTTAGCTCTAAAACTAATAATCCACCTACAAATGTGAACTGACGTTCAAAAATAAAACATTTGAAAACGGACCATTTTTCACCTTTCTGAAGCATGACGTAATGGGGGGGGGTGTTATCTCTTTTGTCAAAAATCAGCTGTTTTTGCTTGAACATTAAATGCCTCCACATGGTATTTTATTCACTTCCCGGGGTGAAGAAACACTTTTTGAGACCTCAGAGTGAGCAAATTGGCCATTTTCATGCACGTTTAACCATTCCACAAATCTTGTGTTTAGAGCCCCTGGAAGCATGAAAATCACTTTAAACATGCTAATTTTAGCTCTAAAACTAATAATCCACCTACAAATGTGAACTGACGTTCAAAAATAAAACATTTGAAAACGGACCATTTTTCACCTTTCTGAAGCATGACGTAATGGGGGGGTGTTATCTCTTTTGTCAAAAATCAGCTGTTTTTGCTTGAACATTAAATGCCTCCAAATGGTATTTAATTCACTTCCCTGGCCCCTGGAAGCATGAAAATCACTTTAAACATGCTAATTTTAGCTCTAAAACTAATAATCCACCTACAAATGTGAACTGACGTTCAAAAATAAAACATTTGAAAACGGACCATTTTTCACCTTTCTGAAGAATGACATAATGGGGGGGTGTTATCTCTTTTGTCAAAAATCAGCTGTTTTTGCTTGAACATTAAATGCCTCCAAATGGTATTTAATTCACTTCCCGGGGTGAAGAAACACTTTTTGAGACCTCAGAGTGAGCAAATTGGCCATTTTCATGCACTTTTAACCATTCCACAAATCTTGTGTTTAGAGCCCCTGGAAGCATGAAAATCACTTTAAACATGCTAATTTTAGCTCTAAAACTAATAATCCACCTACAAATGTGAACTGACGTTCAAAATTAACACATTTGAAAACGGACCATTTTTCACCTTTCTGAAGCATGACGTAATGGGGGGGGTGTTATCTCTTTTGTCAAAAATCAGCTGTTTTTCCTTGAACATTAAATGCCTCCAAATGGTATTTAATTCACTTCCCGGGCCCCTGGAAGCATGAACATCACTTTAAACATGCTAATTTTAGCTCTAAAACTAATAATCCACCTACAAATGTGAATTGACGTTCAAAAATAAAACATTTGAAAACGGACCATTTTTCACCTTTCTGAAGCATGATGTAATGGGGATGTTATCTCTTTTGTCAAAAATCTGCCGTTTTTGCTTGAACATTAAATGCCTCCAAATGGTATTTAAATGCCTTCCCGGGGTGAAGAAACACTTTTTGAGACCTTAGAGTGAGCAAATTGGCCATTTTCATGCACTTTTAACCATTCCACAAATCTTGTGTTTAGAGCCCCTGGAAGCATGAAAATCACTTTAAACATGCTCATTTTAGCTCTAAAACTAATAATCCACCTACAAATGTGAACTGACGTTCAAAAATAAAACATTTGAAAACGGACCATTTTTCACCTTTCTGAAGCATGACGTAATGGGGGGTGTTATCTCTTTTGTCAAAAATCAACCGTTTTTGCTTGAACATTAAATGCCTCCAAGTGGTATTTAATTCACTTCCCTGGCCCCTGGAAGCATGAAAATCACTTTAAACATGCTAATTTTAGCTCTAAAACTAATAATCCACCTACAAATGTGAACTGACGTTCAAAAATAAAACATTTGAAAACGGACCATTTTTCACCTTTCTGAAGAATGACGTAATGGGGGGTGTTATCTCTTGTCAAAAATCAGCAGTTTTTGCTTGAACATTAAATGCCTCCAAATGGTATTTAATTCACTTCCCGGGCCCCTGGAAGCATGAAAATCACTTTAAACATGCTAATTTTAGCTCTAAAACTAATAATCCACCTACAAATGTGAACTGACGTTCAAAAATAAAACATTTGAAAACGGACCATTTTTTACCTTTCTGAAGAATGACGTAATAGGGGGAGTGTTATCTCTTGTCAAAAATCAGCTGTTTTTGCTTGAACATTAAATGCCTCCAAATGGTATTTAATTCACTTCCCGGGCCCCTGGAAGCATGAAAATCACTTTAAACATGCTAGTTTTAGCTCTAAAACTAATAATCCACCTACAAATGTGAACTGACGTTCAAAAATAAAACATTTGAAAACTGACCATTTTTCAACTTTCTGAAGAATGACGTAATGGGGGGGGTGTTATCTCTTTTGTCAAAATCAGCTGTTTTTGCTTGAACATTAAATGCCTCCAAATGGTATTTAATTCACTTTCCGGGGTGAAGAAACACTTTTTGAGACCTCAGAGTGAGCAAATTGGCCATTTTCATGCACTTTTAACCATTCCACAAATCTTGTGTTTAGAGCCCCTGGAAGCATGAAAATCACTTTAAACATGCTAATTTTAGCTCTAAAACTAATAATCCACCTACAAATGTGAACTGACGTTCAAAAATAAAACATTTGAAAACGGACCATTTTTCACCTTTCTGAAGAATGACGTAATGGGGGGGTGTTATCTCTTTTGTCAAAAATCAGCTGTTTTTGCTTGAACATTAAATGCCTCCAAATGGTATTTAATTCACTTCCCGGGGTGAAGAAACACTTTTTGAGACCTCAGAGTAAGCAAATTGGCCATTTTCATGCACTTTTAACCATTCCACAAATCTTGTGTTTAGAGCCCCTGGAAGCATGAAAATCACTTTAAACATTCTAATTTTAGCTCTAAAACTAATAATCCACCTACAAATGTGAACTGACGTTCAAAAATAAAACATTTGAAAACGGACCATTTTTTACCTTTCTGAAGCATGACATAATGGGGGGGTGTTATCTCTTGTCAAAAATCAGCTGATTTTGCTTGAACATTAAATGCCTCCAAATGGTATTTAATTCACTTCCCGGGGTGAAGAAACACTTTTTGAGACCTCAGAGTGAGCAAATTGGCAATTTTCATGCACTTTTAACCATTCCACAAATCTTGTGTTTAGGGCCCCTGGAAGCATGAAAATCACTTTAAACATGCTAATTTTAGCTCTAAAACTAATAATCCACCTACAAATGTGAACTGTAGGTGTTTAGAGCCCCTGGAAGCATGAAAATCACTTTAAACATGCTAATTTTAGCTCTAAAACTAATAATCCACCTACAAATGTGAACTGACGTTCAAAAATAAAACATTTGAAAACGGACCATTTTTTACCTTTCTGAAGCATGACATAATGGGGGGGTGTTATCTCTTGTGTCAAAAATCAGCTGATTTTGCTTGAACATTAAATGCCTCCAAATGGTATTTAATTCACTTCCCGGGCCCCTGGAAGCATGAAAATCACTTTAAACATGCTAATTTTAGCTCTAAAACTAATAATCCACCTACAAATGTGAACTGACGTTAAAAAATAAAACATTTGAAAACGGACCATTTTTCACTTTTCTGAAGCATGACGTAATGGGGGGGTGTTATCTCTTTTGTCAAAAAT
Source organism: Lissotriton helveticus (assembly GCF_964261635.1). Classification (NCBI taxonomy): domain Eukaryota; kingdom Metazoa; phylum Chordata; class Amphibia; order Caudata; family Salamandridae; genus Lissotriton; species Lissotriton helveticus. The sequence continues at coordinate 351,778 of NW_027611949.1, forward strand.
CAGCCGTTTTTGCTTGAACATTAAATGCCTCCAAATGGTATTGAATTCACTTCCCGGGGTGAAGAAACACTTTTTGAGACCTCAGAGTGAGCAAATTGGCAATTTTCATGCACTTTTAACCATTCCACAAATCTTGTGTTTAGGGCCCCTGGAAGCATGAAAATCACTTTAAACATGCTAATTTTAGCTCTAAAACTAATAATCCACCTACAAATGTGAACTGACGTTCAAAAATAAAACATTTGAAAACGGACCATTTTTCACCTTTCTGAAGCATGACGTGATGGGGGGTGTTATCTCTTTTGTCAAAAATCAGCCGTTTTTGCTTGAACATTAAATGCCTCCAAATGGTATTTAATTCACTTCCCGGGGTGAAGAAACACTTTTTGAGACCTCAGAGTGAGCAAATTGGCCATTTTCATGCACTTTTAACCATTCCACAAATCTTGTGTTTAGAGACCCTGGAAGCATGAAAATCACTTTAAACATGCTAATTTTAGCTCTAAAACTAATAATCCACCTACAAATGTGAACTGACTTTCAAAAATAAAACATTTGAAAACAGACCATTTTTCACCTTTCTGAAGAATGACGTAATGGGGGGGTGTTATCTCTTTTGTCAAAAATCAGCTGTTTTTGCTTGAACATTAAATGCCTCCAAATGGTATTTAATTCACTTCCCGGGGTGAAGAAACACTTTTTGAGACCTCAGAGTGAGCAAATTGGCCATTTTCATGCACTTTTAACCATTCCACAAATCTTGTGTTTAGGGCCCCTGGAAGCATGAAAATCACTTTAAACATGCTAATTTTAGCTCTAAAACTAATAATCCACCTACAAATGTGAACTGACGTTCAAAAACAAAACATTTGAAAACGGACCATTTTTCACCTTTCTGAAGAATGACGTAATGGGGGGGTGTTATCTCTTTTGTCAAAATCAGCTGTTTTTGCTTGAAAATTAAATGCCTCCAAATGGTATTTAATTCACTTTCCGGGCCCCTGGAAGCATGAAAATCACTTTAAACATGCTAATTTTAGCTCTAAAACTAACAATCCACCTACAAATGTGAACTGACGTTCAAAAATAAAACATTTGAAAACGGACCATTTTTCACCTTTCTGAAGAATGACGTAATGGGGGGGTGTTATCTCTTTTGTCAAAAATCAGCTGTTTTTGCTTGAACATTAAATGCCTCCAAATGGTATTTAATTCACTTCCCGGGCCCCTGGAAGCATGAAAATCACTTTAAACCTGCTAATTTTAGCTCTAAAACTAATAATCCACCTACAAATGTGAACTGACGTTCCAAAAAAAAACATTTGAAAACGGACCATTTTTCACCTTTCTGAAGCATGACGTAATGTGGGCTGTTATCTCTTTTGTCAAAAATCAGCCATTTTTGCTTGAACATTAAATGCCTCCAAATGGTATTTAATTCACTTCCTGGGCCCCTGGAAGCATGAAAATCACTTTAAACATGCTAATTTTAGCTCTAAAACTGATGATCCACCTACAAATGTGAACTGACATTCAAAAATAAAACATTTGAAAATGGACAATTTTTCACCTTTCTGAAGCATGACGTAATGGGGGGTATTATCTCTTTTGTCAAAAATCAGCTGTTTTTGCTTGAACATTAAATGCCTCCAAATTATATTTAATTCACTTCCTGGGGTGAAGAAACACTTTTTGAGACCTCAGAGTGAGCAAATTGGCCATTTTCATGCACTTTTAACCATTCCACAAATCTTGTGTTTAGAGCCCCTGGAAGCATGAAAATAACTTTAAACATGCTAATTTTAGCTCTAAACCTAATAATCCACCTACAAATGTGAACTGACGTTCAAAAATAAAACATTTGAAAACGGACAATTTTTCACCTTTCTGAAGAATGACGTAATGGGGGGGTGTTATCTCTTTTGTAAAGAATCAGCTGTTTTTGCTTGAACATTAAATGACTTCAAATGGTATTTAATTCACTTCCCGGGGTGAAGAAACACTTTTTGAGACCTCAGAGTGAGCAAATTGGCCATTTTCATGCACTTTTAACCATTCCACAAATCTTGTGTTTAGAGCCCCTGGAAGCATGAAAATCACTTTAAACATGCTAATTTAAGCTCTAAAACTAATAATCCACCTACAAATGTGAACTGACGTTCAAAAATAAAACATTTGAAAACGGACCATTTTTCACCTTTCTGAAGCATGACGTAATGAGGGGGGTGTTATCTCTTTTGTCAAAAATCTGCTGTTTTTGCTTGAACATTAAATGCCTCCAAATGGTATTTAATTCACTTTCCGGGGTGAAGAAACACTTTTTGAGACCTCAGAGTGAGCAAATTGGCCATTTTCATGCACTTTTAACCATTCCACAAATCTTGTGTTTAGAGCCCCTGGAAGCATGAAAATCACTTTAAACATGCTAATTTTAGCTCTAAAACTAATAATCCACCTACAAATGTGAACTGACGTTCAAAAATAAAACATTTGAAAACGGACCATTTTTCACCTTTCTGAAGAATGACGTAATGGGGGGGTGTTATCTCTTTTGTCAAAAATCAGCTGTTTTTGCTTGAACATTAAATGCCTCCAAATGGTATTTAATTCACTTCCCGGGGTGAAGAAACACTTTTTGAGACCTCAGAGTAAGCAAATTGGCCATTTTCATGCACTTTTAACCATTCCACAAATCTTGTGTTTAGAGCCCCTGGAAGCATGAAAATCACTTTAAACATTCTAATTTTAGCTCTAAAACTAATAATCCACCTACAAATGTGAACTGACGTTCAAAAATAAAACATTTGAAAACGGACCATTTTTTACCTTTCTGAAGCATGACATAATGGGGGGGTGTTATCTCTTGTCAAAAATCAGCTGATTTTGCTTGAACATTAAATGCCTCCAAATGGTATTTAATTCACTTCCCGGGCCCCTGGAAGCATGAAAATCACTTTAAACATGCTAATTTTAGCTCTAAAACTAATAATCCACCTACAAATGTGAACTGACGTTAAAAAATAAAACATTTGAAAACGGACCATTTTTCACTTTTCTGAAGCATGACGTAATGGGGGGGTGTTATCTCTTTTGTCAAAAATCAGCCGTTTTTGCTTGAACATTAAATGCCTCCAAATGGTATTTAATTCACTTCCCGGGGTGAAGAAACACTTTTTGAGACCTCAGAGTGAGCAAATTGGCAATTTTCATGCACTTTTAACCATTCCACAAATCTTGTGTTTAGGGCCCCTGGAAGCATGAAAATCACTTTAAACATGCTAATTTTAGCTCTAAAACTAATAATCCACCTACAAATGTGAACTGTAGGTGTTTAGAGCCCCTGGAAGCATGAAAATCACTTTAAACATGCTAATTTTAGCTCTAAAACTAATAATCCACCTACAAATGTGAACTGACGTTCAAAAATAAAACATTTGAAAACGGACCATTTTTTACCTTTCTGAAGCATGACATAATGGGGGGGTGTTATCTCTTGTGTCAAAAATCAGCTGATTTTGCTTGAACATTAAATGCCTCCAAATGGTATTTAATTCACTTCCCGGGCCCCTGGAAGCATGAAAATCACTTTAAACATGCTAATTTTAGCTCTAAAACTAATAATCCACCTACAAATGTGAACTGACGTTAAAAAATAAAACATTTGAAAACGGACCATTTTTCACTTTTCTGAAGCATGACGTAATGGGGGGGTGTTATCTCTTTTGTCAAAAATCAGCCGTTTTTGCTTGAACATTAAATGCCTCCAAATGGTATTGAATTCACTTCCCGGGGTGAAGAAACACTTTTTGAGACCTCAGAGTGAGCAAATTGGCAATTTTCATGCACTTTTAACCATTCCACAAATCTTGTGTTTAGGGCCCCTGGAAGCATGAAAATCACTTTAAACATGCTAATTTTAGCTCTAAAACTAATAATCCACCTACAAATGTGAACTGACGTTCAAAAATAAAACATTTGAAAACGGACCATTTTTCACCTTTCTGAAGCATGACGTGATGGGGGGTGTTATCTCTTTTGTCAAAAATCAGCCGTTTTTGCTTGAACATTAAATGCCTCCAAATGGTATTTAATTCACTTCCCGGGGTGAAGAAACACTTTTTGAGACCTCAGAGTGAGCAAATTGGCCATTTTCATGCACTTTTAACCATTCCACAAATCTTGTGTTTAGAGACCCTGGAAGCATGAAAATCACTTTAAACATGCTAATTTTAGCTCTAAAACTAATAATCCACCTACAAATGTGAACTGACTTTCAAAAATAAAACATTTGAAAACAGACCATTTTTCACCTTTCTGAAGAATGACGTAATGGGGGGGTGTTATCTCTTTTGTCAAAAATCAGCTGTTTTTGCTTGAACATTAAATGCCTCCAAATGGTATTTAATTCACTTCCCGGGGTGAAGAAACACTTTTTGAGACCTCAGAGTGAGCAAATTGGCCATTTTCATGCACTTTTAACCATTCCACAAATCTTGTGTTTAGGGCCCCTGGAAGCATGAAAATCACTTTAAACATGCTAATTTTAGCTCTAAAACTAATAATCCACCTACAAATGTGAACTGACGTTCAAAAACAAAACATTTGAAAACGGACCATTTTTCACCTTTCTGAAGAATGACGTAATGGGGGGTGTTATCTCTTTTGTCAAAATCAGCTGTTTTTGCTTGAAAATTAAATGCCTCCAAATGGTATTTAATTCACTTTCCGGGCCCCTGGAAGCATGAAAATCACTTTAAACATGCTAATTTTAGCTCTAAAACTAACAATCCACCTACAAATGTGAACTGACGTTCAAAAATAAAACATTTGAAAACGGACCATTTTTCACCTTTCTGAAGAATGACGTAATGGGGGGGGTGTTATCTCTTTTGTCAAAAATCAGCTGTTTTTGCTTGAACATTAAATGCCTCCAAATGGTATTTAATTCACTTCCCGGGCCCCTGGAAGCATGAAAATCACTTTAAACCTGCTAATTTTAGCTCTAAAACTAATAATCCACCTACAAATGTGAACTGACGTTCCAAAAAAAAACATTTGAAAACGGACCATTTTTCACCTTTCTGAAGCATGACGTAATGTGGGCTGTTATCTCTTTTGTCAAAAATCAGCCATTTTTGCTTGAACATTAAATGCCTCCAAATGGTATTTAATTCACTTCCTGGGCCCCTGGAAGCATGAAAATCACTTTAAACATGCTAATTTTAGCTCTAAAACTGATGATCCACCTACAAATGTGAACTGACATTCAAAAATAAAACATTTGAAAATGGACAATTTTTCACCTTTCTGAAGCATGACGTAATGGGGGGTATTATCTCTTTTGTCAAAAATCAGCTGTTTTTGCTTGAACATTAAATGCCTCCAAATTATATTTAATTCACTTCCTGGGGTGAAGAAACACTTTTTGAGACCTCAGAGTGAGCAAATTGGCCATTTTCATGCACTTTTAACCATTCCACAAATCTTGTGTTTAGAGCCCCTGGAAGCATGAAAATAACTTTAAACATGCTAATTTTAGCTCTAAACCTAATAATCCACCTACAAATGTGAACTGACGTTCAAAAATAAAACATTTGAAAACGGACAATTTTTCACCTTTCTGAAGAATGACGTAATGGGGGGGGTGTTATCTCTTTTGTAAAGAATCAGCTGTTTTTGCTTGAACATTAAATGACTTCAAATGGTATTTAATTCACTTCCCGGGGTGAAGAAACACTTTTTGAGACCTCAGAGTGAGCAAATTGGCCATTTTCATGCACTTTTAACCATTCCACAAATCTTGTGTTTAGAGCCCCTGGAAGCATGAAAATCACTTTAAACATGCTAATTTAAGCTCTAAAACTAATAATCCACCTACAAATGTGAACTGACGTTCAAAAATAAAACATTTGAAAACGGACCATTTTTCACCTTTCTGAAGCATGACGTAATGAGGGGGGTGTTATCTCTTTTGTCAAAAATCAGCTGTTTTTGTTTGAACATTAAATGCCTCCAAATGGTATTTAATTCACTTCCCGGGCCCCTGGAAGCATGAAAATCACTTTAAACATGCTAATTTTAGCTCTAAAACTAATAATCCACCTACAAATGTGAACTGACGTTCAAAAATAAAACATTTGAAAACGGACCATTTTTCACCTTTCTGAAGAATGACATAATGGGGGGGTGTTATCTCTTTTGTCAAAAATCAGCCGTTTTTGCTTGAACATTAAATGCCTCCAAATGGTATTTACTTCACTTCCCGGGGTGAAGAAACACTTTTTGAGACCTTAGAGTGAGCAAATTGGCCATTTTCATGCACTTTTAACCATTCCACAAATCTTGTGTTTAGAGCCCCTGGAAGCATGAAAATCACTTTAAACATTCTCATTTTAGCTCTAAAACTAATAATCCACCTACAAATGTGAACTGACGTTCAAAAATAAAACATTTGAAAACGGACCATTTTTCACCTTTCTGAAGCATGACGTAATGGGGGGTGTTATCTCTTTTGTCAAAAATCAACCGTTTTTGCTTGAACATTAAATGCCTCCAAGTGGTATTTAATTCACTTCCCTGGCCCCTGGAAGCATGAAAATCACTTTAAACATGCTAATTTTAGCTCTAAAACTAATAATCCACCTACAAATGTGAACTGACGTTCAAAAATAAAACATTTGAAAACGGACCATTTTTCACCTTTCTGAAGAATGACGTAATGGGGGGTGTTATCTCTTGTCAAAAATCAGCTGTTTTTGCTTGAACATTAAATGCCTCTGAATGGTATTTAATTCACTTCCCGGGCCCCTGGAAGCATGAAAATCACTTTAAACATGCTAATTTTAGCTCTAAAACTGATGATCCACCTACAAATGTGAACTGACGTTCAAAAATAAAACATTTGAAAACGGACCATTTTTCACCTTTCTGAAGAATGACGTAATGGGGGGGTGTTATCTCTTTTGTCAAAAATCAGCTGTTTTTGCTTGAACATTAAATGCCTTCAAATGGTATTTAATTCACTTCCAGGGGTGAAGAAACACTTTTTGAGACCTCAGAGTGAGCAAATTGGCCATTTTCATGCACTTTTAACCATTCCACAAATCTTGTGTTTAGAGCCCCTGGAAGCATGAAAATCACTTTAAACATGCTAATTTTAGCTCTAAAACTAATAATCCACCTACAAATGTGAACTGACGTCCAAAAATAAAACATTTGAAAATGGACCATTTTTCACCTTTCTGAAGAATGACGTAATGGGGGGGTGTTATCTCTTTTGTCAAAAATCAGCTGTTTTTGCTTGAACATTAAATGCCTTCAAATGGTAATTAATTCACTTCCCGGGGTGAAGAAACACTTTTTGAGACCTCAGAGTGAGCAAATTGGCCATTTTCATTCACTTTTAACCATTCCACAAATCTTGTGTTTAGAGCCCCTGGAAGCATGAAAATCACTTTAAACATGCTAATTTTAGCTCTAAAACTATTAATCCACCTACAAATGGGAACTGACGTTCAAAAATAAAACATTTGAAAACGGACCATTTTTAATCCTTTCTGAAGAATGACATAATGGGGGGGTGTTATCTCTTTTGTCAATAAATCAGCTGTTTTTGCTTGAACATTAAATGCCTCCAAATGGTATTTAATTCACTTCCCGGGCCCCTGGAAGCATGAAAATCACTTTAAACATGCTAATTTTAGCTCTAAAACTAATAATCCACCTACAAATGTGAACTGACGTTCAAAAATAAAACATTTGAAAACGGACCATTTTTCACCTTTCTGAAGCATGACGTAATGGGGGGTGTTATCTCTTTTGTCAAAAATCAGCCGTTTTTGCTTGAACATTAAATGCCTCCAAATGGTATTTAATTCACTTCCCGGGGTGAAGAAACACTTTTTGAGACCTCAGAGTGAGCAAATTGGCCATTTTCATGCACTTTTAACCATTCCACAAATCTTGTGTTTAGAGCCCCTGGAAGCATGAAAATCACTTTAAACATGCTCATTTTAGCTCTAAAACTAATAATCCACCTACAAATGTGAACTGACGTTCAAAAATAAAACATTTGAAAACGGACCATTTTTCACCTTTCTGAAGCATGACGTAATGGGGGGGTGTTATCTCTTTTGTCAAAAATCAACCGTTTTTGCTTGAACATTAAATGCCTCCAAATGGTATTTAATTCACTTCCCTGGCCCCTGGAAGCATGAAAATCACTTTAAACATGCTAATTGTAGCTCTAAAACTAATAATCCACCTACAAATGTGAACTGACGTTCAAAAATAAAACATTTGAAAACGGACCATTTTTCACCTTTCTGAAGCATGACGTAATGGGGGGGTGTTATCTCTTTTGTCAAAAATCAGCTGTTTTTGCTTGAACATTAAATGCCTCCAAATGGTATTTAATTCACTTCCCGGGCCCCTGGAAGCATGAACATCACTTTAAACAGGCTAATTTTAGCTCTAAAACTAATAATCCACCTACAAATGTGAACTGACGTTCAAAAATAAAACATTTGAAAACGGACCATTTTTCACCTTTCTGAAGAATGACGTAATGGGGGGGTGTTATCTCTTTTGTCAAAAATCAGCTGTTTTTGCTTGAACATTAAATGCCTTCAAATGGTATTTAATTTACTTCCAGGGGTGAAGAAACACTTTTTGAGACCTCAGAGTGAGCAAATTGGCCATTTTCATGCACTTTTAACCATTCCACAAATCTTGTGTTTAGAGCCCCTGGAAGCATGAAAATCACTTTAAACATGCTAAATTTAGCTCTAAAACTATTAATCCACCTACAAATGGGAACTGACGTTCAAAAATAAAACATTTGAAAACGGACCATTTTTAATCCTTTCTGAAGAATGACATAATGGGGGGGTGTTATCTCTTTTGTCAATAAATCAGCTGTTTTTGCTTGAACATTAAATGCCTCCAAATGGTATTTAATTCACTTCCCGGGCCCCTGGAAGCATGAAAATCACTTTAAACATGCTAATTTTAGCTCTAAAACTAATAATCCACCTACAAATGTGAACTGACGTTCAAAAATAAAACATTTGAAAACGGACCATTTTTCACCTTTCTGAAGCATGACGTAATGGGGGGTGTTATCTCTTTTGTCAAAAATCAGCCGTTTTTGCTTGAACATTAAATGCCTCCAAATGGTATTTAATTCACTTCCCGGGGTGAAGAAACACTTTTTGAGACCTCAGAGTGAGCAAATTGGCCATTTTCATGCACTTTTAACCATTCCACAAATCTTGTGTTTAGAGCCCCTGGAAGCATGAAAATCACTTTAAACATGCTCATTTTAGCTCTAAAACTAATAATCCACCTACAAATGTGAACTGACGTTCAAAAATAAAACATTTGAAAACGGACCATTTTTCACCTTTCTGAGGCATGACGTAATGGGGGGGTGTTATCTCTTTTGTCAAAAATCAACCGTTTTTGCTTGAACATTAAATGCCTCCAAATGGTATTTAATTCACTTCCCTGGCCCCTGGAAGCATGAAAATCACTTTAAACATGCTAATTGTAGCTCTAAAACTAATAATCCACCTACAAATGTGAACTGACGTTCAAAAATAAAACATTTGAAAACGGACCATTTTTCACCTTTCTGAAGCATGACGTAATGGGGGGGTGTTATCTCTTTTGTCAAAAATCAGCTGTTTTTGCTTGAACATTAAATGCCTCCAAATGGTATTTAATTCACTTCCCGGGCCCCTGGAAGCATGAACATCACTTTAAACAGGCTAATTTTAGCTCTAAAACTAATAATCCACCTACAAATGTGAACTGACGTTCAAAAATAAAACATTTGAAAACGGACCATTTTTCACCTTTCTGAAGAATGACGTAATGGGGGGTGTTATCTCTTGTCAAAAATCAGCTGTTTTTGCTTGAACATTAAATGCCTCCAAATGGTATTTAATTCACTTCCCGGTGTGAAGAAACACTTTTTGAGACCTCAGAGTGAGCAAATTGGCCATTTTCATGCACTTTTAACCATTCCACAAATCTTGTGTTTAGAGCCCCTGGAAGCATGAAAATCACTTTAAACATGCTAATTTTAGCTCTAAAACTAATAATCCACCTACAAATGTGAACTGACGTTCAAAAATAAAACATTTGAAAACTGACCATTTTTCACCTTTCTGAAGCATGACGTAATGGGGGGGTGTTATCTCTTTTCTCAAAAATCAGTCGTTTTTGCTTGAACATTAAATGCCTCCAAATGGTATTTAATTCACTTCCCGGGCCCCTGGAAGCATGAAAATCACTTTAAACATGCTAATTTTAGCTCTAAAACTAATAATCCACCTACAAATGTGAACTGACGTTCAAAAATAAAACATTTGAAAACGGACCATTTTTCACCTTTCTGAAGAATGAAGTAATGGGGGGGTGTTATCTCTTTTGTCAAAATCAGCTGTTTTTGCTTGAACATTAAATGCCTCCAAATGGTATTTAATTCACTTCCCGGGCCCCTGGAAGCATGAAAATCACTTTAAACATGCTAATTTTAGCTCTAAAACTAATAATCCACCTACAAATGTGAACTGACGTTAAAAAATAAAACATTTGAAAACGGACCATTTTTCACTTTTCTGAAGCATGACGTAATGGGGGGGTGTTATCTCTTTTGTCAAAAATCAGCCGTTTTTGCTTGAACATTAAATGCCTCCAAATGGTATTGAATTCACTTCCCGGGGTGAAGAAACACTTTTTGAGACCTCAGAGTGAGCAAATTGGCAATTTTCATGCACTTTTAACCATTCCACAAATCTTGTGTTTAGGGCCCCTGGAAGCATGAAAATCACTTTAAACATGCTAATTTTAGCTCTAAAACTAATAATCCACCTACAAATGTGAACTGACGTTCAAAAATAAAACATTTGAAAACGGACCATTTTTCACCTTTCTGAAGCATGACGTGATGGGGGGTGTTATCTCTTTTGTCAAAAATCAGCCGTTTTTGCTTGAACATTAAATGCCTCCAAATGGTATTTAATTCACTTCCCGGGGTGAAGAAACACTTTTTGAGACCTCAGAGTGAGCAAATTGGCCATTTTCATGCACTTTTAACCATTCCACAAATCTTGTGTTTAGAGACCCTGGAAGCATGAAAATCACTTTAAACATGCTAATTTTAGCTCTAAAACTAATAATCCACCTACAAATGTGAACTGACTTTCAAAAATAAAACATTTGAAAACAGACCATTTTTCACCTTTCTGAAGAATGACGTAATGGGGGGGTGTTATCTCTTTTGTCAAAAATCAGCTGTTTTTGCTTGAACATTAAATGCCTCCAAATGGTATTTAATTCACTTTCCGGGGTGAAGAAACACTTTTTGAGACCTCAGAGTGAGCAAATTGGCCATTTTCATGCACTTTTAACCATTCCACAAATCTTGTGTTTAGAGCCCCTGGAAGCATGAAAATCACTTTAAACATGCTAATTTTAGCTCTAAAACTAATAATCCACCTACAAATGTGAACTGACGTTCAAAAATAAAACATTTGAAAACGGACCATTTTTCACCTTTCTGAAGAATGACGTAATGGGGGGGTGTTATCTCTTTTGTCAAAAATCAGCTGTTTTTGCTTGAACATTAAATGCCTCCAAATGGTATTTAATTCACTTCCCGGGGTGAAGAAACACTTTTTGAGACCTCAGAGTAAGCAAATTGGCCATTTTCATGCACTTTTAACCATTCCACAAATCTTGTGTTTAGAGCCCCTGGAAGCATGAAAATCACTTTAAACATTCTAATTTTAGCTCTAAAACTAATAATCCACCTACAAATGTGAACTGACGTTCAAAAATAAAACATTTGAAAACGGACCATTTTTTACCTTTCTGAAGCATGACATAATGGGGGGGTGTTATCTCTTGTCAAAAATCAGCTGATTTTGCTTGAACATTAAATGCCTCCAAATGGTATTTAATTCACTTCCCGGGCCCCTGGAAGCATGAAAATCACTTTAAACATGCTAATTTTAGCTCTAAAACTAATAATCCACCTACAAATGTGAACTGACGTTAAAAAATAAAACATTTGAAAACGGACCATTTTTCACTTTTCTGAAGCATGACGTAATGGGGGGGTGTTATCTCTTTTGTCAAAAATCAGCCGTTTTTGCTTGAACATTAAATGCCTCCAAATGGTATTTAATTCACTTCCCGGGGTGAAGAAACACTTTTTGAGACCTCAGAGTGAGCAAATTGGCAATTTTCATGCACTTTTAACCATTCCACAAATCTTGTGTTTAGGGCCCCTGGAAGCATGAAAATCACTTTAAACATGCTAATTTTAGCTCTAAAACTAATAATCCACCTACAAATGTGAACTGTAGGTGTTTAGAGCCCCTGGAAGCATGAAAATCACTTTAAACATGCTAATTTTAGCTCTAAAACTAATAATCCACCTACAAATGTGAACTGACGTTCAAAAATAAAACATTTGAAAACGGACCATTTTTTACCTTTCTGAAGCATGACATAATGGGGGGGTGTTATCTCTTGTGTCAAAAATCAGCTGATTTTGCTTGAACATTAAATGCCTCCAAATGGTATTTAATTCACTTCCCGGGCCCCTGGAAGCATGAAAATCACTTTAAACATGCTAATTTTAGCTCTAAAACTAATAATCCACCTACAAATGTGAACTGACGTTAAAAAATAAAACATTTGAAAACGGACCATTTTTCACTTTTCTGAAGCATGACGTAATGGGGGGGTGTTATCTCTTTTGTCAAAAATCAGCCGTTTTTGCTTGAACATTAAATGCCTCCAAATGGTATTGAATTCACTTCCCGGGGTGAAGAAACACTTTTTGAGACCTCAGAGTGAGCAAATTGGCAATTTTCATGCACTTTTAACCATTCCACAAATCTTGTGTTTAGGGCCCCTGGAAGCATGAAAATCACTTTAAACATGCTAATTTTAGCTCTAAAACTAATAATCCACCTACAAATGTGAACTGACGTTCAAAAATAAAACATTTGAAAACGGACCATTTTTCACCTTTCTGAAGCATGACGTGATGGGGGGTGTTATCTCTTTTGTCAAAAATCAGCCGTTTTTGCTTGAACATTAAATGCCTCCAAATGGTATTTAATTCACTTCCCGGGGTGAAGAAACACTTTTTGAGACCTCAGAGTGAGCAAATTGGCCATTTTCATGCACTTTTAACCATTCCACAAATCTTGTGTTTAGAGACCCTGGAAGCATGAAAATCACTTTAAACATGCTAATTTTAGCTCTAAAACTAATAATCCACCTACAAATGTGAACTGACTTTCAAAAATAAAACATTTGAAAACAGACCATTTTTCACCTTTCTGAAGAATGACGTAATGGGGGGGTGTTATCTCTTTTGTCAAAAATCAGCTGTTTTTGCTTGAACATTAAATGCCTCCAAATGGTATTTAATTCACTTCCCGGGGTGAAGAAACACTTTTTGAGACCTCAGAGTGAGCAAATTGGCCATTTTCATGCACTTTTAACCATTCCACAAATCTTGTGTTTAGGGCCCCTGGAAGCATGAAAATCACTTTAAACATGCTAATTTTAGCTCTAAAACTAATAATCCACCTACAAATGTGAACTGACGTTCAAAAACAAAACATTTGAAAACGGACCATTTTTCACCTTTCTGAAGAATGACGTAATGGGGGGTGTTATCTCTTTTGTCAAAATCAGCTGTTTTTGCTTGAAAATTAAATGCCTCCAAATGGTATTTAATTCACTTTCCGGGCCCCTGGAAGCATGAAAATCACTTTAAACATGCTAATTTTAGCTCTAAAACTAACAATCCACCTACAAATGTGAACTGACGTTCAAAAATAAAACATTTGAAAACGGACCATTTTTCACCTTTCTGAAGAATGACGTAATGGGGGGGGTGTTATCTCTTTTGTCAAAAATCAGCTGTTTTTGCTTGAACATTAAATGCCTCCAAATGGTATTTAATTCACTTCCCGGGCCCCTGGAAGCATGAAAATCACTTTAAACCTGCTAATTTTAGCTCTAAAACTAATAATCCACCTACAAATGTGAACTGACGTTCCAAAAAAAAACATTTGAAAACGGACCATTTTTCACCTTTCTGAAGCATGACGTAATGTGGGCTGTTATCTCTTTTGTCAAAAATCAGCCATTTTTGCTTGAACATTAAATGCCTCCAAATGGTATTTAATTCACTTCCTGGGCCCCTGGAAGCATGAAAATCACTTTAAACATGCTAATTTTAGCTCTAAAACTGATGATCCACCTACAAATGTGAACTGACATTCAAAAATAAAACATTTGAAAATGGACAATTTTTCACCTTTCTGAAGCATGACGTAATGGGGGGTATTATCTCTTTTGTCAAAAATCAGCTGTTTTTGCTTGAACATTAAATGCCTCCAAATTATATTTAATTCACTTCCTGGGGTGAAGAAACACTTTTTGAGACCTCAGAGTGAGCAAATTGGCCATTTTCATGCACTTTTAACCATTCCACAAATCTTGTGTTTAGAGCCCCTGGAAGCATGAAAATAACTTTAAACATGCTAATTTTAGCTCTAAACCTAATAATCCACCTACAAATGTGAACTGACGTTCAAAAATAAAACATTTGAAAACGGACAATTTTTCACCTTTCTGAAGAATGACGTAATGGGGGGGGTGTTATCTCTTTTGTAAAGAATCAGCTGTTTTTGCTTGAACATTAAATGACTTCAAATGGTATTTAATTCACTTCCCGGGGTGAAGAAACACTTTTTGAGACCTCAGAGTGAGCAAATTGGCCATTTTCATGCACTTTTAACCATTCCACAAATCTTGTGTTTAGAGCCCCTGGAAGCATGAAAATCACTTTAAACATGCTAATTTAAGCTCTAAAACTAATAATCCACCTACAAATGTGAACTGACGTTCAAAAATAAAACATTTGAAAACGGACCATTTTTCACCTTTCTGAAGCATGACGTAATGAGGGGGGTGTTATCTCTTTTGTCAAAAATCAGCTGTTTTTGTTTGAACATTAAATGCCTCCAAATGGTATTTAATTCACTTCCCGGGCCCCTGGAAGCATGAAAATCACTTTAAACATGCTAATTTTAGCTCTAAAACTAATAATCCACCTACAAATGTGAACTGACGTTCAAAAATAAAACATTTGAAAACGGACCATTTTTCACCTTTCTGAAGAATGACATAATGGGGGGGTGTTATCTCTTTTGTCAAAAATCAGCCGTTTTTGCTTGAACATTAAATGCCTCCAAATGGTATTTACTTCACTTCCCGGGGTGAAGAAACACTTTTTGAGACCTTAGAGTGAGCAAATTGGCCATTTTCATGCACTTTTAACCATTCCACAAATCTTGTGTTTAGAGCCCCTGGAAGCATGAAAATCACTTTAAACATTCTCATTTTAGCTCTAAAACTAATAATCCACCTACAAATGTGAACTGACGTTCAAAAATAAAACATTTGAAAACGGACCATTTTTCACCTTTCTGAAGCATGACGTAATGGGGGGTGTTATCTCTTTTGTCAAAAATCAACCGTTTTTGCTTGAACATTAAATGCCTCCAAGTGGTATTTAATTCACTTCCCTGGCCCCTGGAAGCATGAAAATCACTTTAAACATGCTAATTTTAGCTCTAAAACTAATAATCCACCTACAAATGTGAACTGACGTTCAAAAATAAAACATTTGAAAACGGACCATTTTTCACCTTTCTGAAGAATGACGTAATGGGGGGTGTTATCTCTTGTCAAAAATCAGCTGTTTTTGCTTGAACATTAAATGCCTCTGAATGGTATTTAATTCACTTCCCGGGCCCCTGGAAGCATGAAAATCACTTTAAACATGCTAATTTTAGCTCTAAAACTGATGATCCACCTACAAATGTGAACTGACGTTCAAAAATAAAACATTTGAAAACGGACCATTTTTCACCTTTCTGAAGAATGACGTAATGGGGGGGTGTTATCTCTTTTGTCAAAAATCAGCTGTTTTTGCTTGAACATTAAATGCCTTCAAATGGTATTTAATTCACTTCCAGGGGTGAAGAAACACTTTTTGAGACCTCAGAGTGAGCAAATTGGCCATTTTCATGCACTTTTAACCATTCCACAAATCTTGTGTTTAGAGCCCCTGGAAGCATGAAAATCACTTTAAACATGCTAATTTTAGCTCTAAAACTAATAATCCACCTACAAATGTGAACTGACGTCCAAAAATAAAACATTTGAAAATGGACCATTTTTCACCTTTCTGAAGAATGACGTAATGGGGGGGTGTTATCTCTTTTGTCAAAAATCAGCTGTTTTTGCTTGAACATTAAATGCCTTCAAATGGTAATTAATTCACTTCCCGGGGTGAAGAAACACTTTTTGAGACCTCAGAGTGAGCAAATTGGCCATTTTCATTCACTTTTAACCATTCCACAAATCTTGTGTTTAGAGCCCCTGGAAGCATGAAAATCACTTTAAACATGCTAATTTTAGCTCTAAAACTATTAATCCACCTACAAATGGGAACTGACGTTCAAAAATAAAACATTTGAAAACGGACCATTTTTAATCCTTTCTGAAGAATGACATAATGGGGGGGTGTTATCTCTTTTGTCAATAAATCAGCTGTTTTTGCTTGAACATTAAATGCCTCCAAATGGTATTTAATTCACTTCCCGGGCCCCTGGAAGCATGAAAATCACTTTAAACATGCTAATTTTAGCTCTAAAACTAATAATCCACCTACAAATGTGAACTGACGTTCAAAAATAAAACATTTGAAAACGGACCATTTTTCACCTTTCTGAAGCATGACGTAATGGGGGGTGTTATCTCTTTTGTCAAAAATCAGCCGTTTTTGCTTGAACATTAAATGCCTCCAAATGGTATTTAATTCACTTCCCGGGGTGAAGAAACACTTTTTGAGACCTCAGAGTGAGCAAATTGGCCATTTTCATGCACTTTTAACCATTCCACAAATCTTGTGTTTAGAGCCCCTGGAAGCATGAAAATCACTTTAAACATGCTCATTTTAGCTCTAAAACTAATAATCCACCTACAAATGTGAACTGACGTTCAAAAATAAAACATTTGAAAACGGACCATTTTTCACCTTTCTGAAGCATGACGTAATGGGGGGGTGTTATCTCTTTTGTCAAAAATCAACCGTTTTTGCTTGAACATTAAATGCCTCCAAATGGTATTTAATTCACTTCCCTGGCCCCTGGAAGCATGAAAATCACTTTAAACATGCTAATTGTAGCTCTAAAACTAATAATCCACCTACAAATGTGAACTGACGTTCAAAAATAAAACATTTGAAAACGGACCATTTTTCACCTTTCTGAAGCATGACGTAATGGGGGGGTGTTATCTCTTTTGTCAAAAATCAGCTGTTTTTGCTTGAACATTAAATGCCTCCAAATGGTATTTAATTCACTTCCCGGGCCCCTGGAAGCATGAACATCACTTTAAACAGGCTAATTTTAGCTCTAAAACTAATAATCCACCTACAAATGTGAACTGACGTTCAAAAATAAAACATTTGAAAACGGACCATTTTTCACCTTTCTGAAGAATGACGTAATGGGGGGGTGTTATCTCTTTTGTCAAAAATCAGCTGTTTTTGCTTGAACATTAAATGCCTTCAAATGGTATTTAATTTACTTCCAGGGGTGAAGAAACACTTTTTGAGACCTCAGAGTGAGCAAATTGGCCATTTTCATGCACTTTTAACCATTCCACAAATCTTGTGTTTAGAGCCCCTGGAAGCATGAAAATCACTTTAAACATGCTAAATTTAGCTCTAAAACTATTAATCCACCTACAAATGGGAACTGACGTTCAAAAATAAAACATTTGAAAACGGACCATTTTTAATCCTTTCTGAAGAATGACATAATGGGGGGGTGTTATCTCTTTTGTCAATAAATCAGCTGTTTTTGCTTGAACATTAAATGCCTCCAAATGGTATTTAATTCACTTCCCGGGCCCCTGGAAGCATGAAAATCACTTTAAACATGCTAATTTTAGCTCTAAAACTAATAATCCACCTACAAATGTGAACTGACGTTCAAAAATAAAACATTTGAAAACGGACCATTTTTCACCTTTCTGAAGCATGACGTAATGGGGGGTGTTATCTCTTTTGTCAAAAATCAGCCGTTTTTGCTTGAACATTAAATGCCTCCAAATGGTATTTAATTCACTTCCCGGGGTGAAGAAACACTTTTTGAGACCTCAGAGTGAGCAAATTGGCCATTTTCATGCACTTTTAACCATTCCACAAATCTTGTGTTTAGAGCCCCTGGAAGCATGAAAATCACTTTAAACATGCTCATTTTAGCTCTAAAACTAATAATCCACCTACAAATGTGAACTGACGTTCAAAAATAAAACATTTGAAAACGGACCATTTTTCACCTTTCTGAGGCATGACGTAATGGGGGGGTGTTATCTCTTTTGTCAAAAATCAACCGTTTTTGCTTGAACATTAAATGCCTCCAAATGGTATTTAATTCACTTCCCTGGCCCCTGGAAGCATGAAAATCACTTTAAACATGCTAATTGTAGCTCTAAAACTAATAATCCACCTACAAATGTGAACTGACGTTCAAAAATAAAACATTTGAAAACGGACCATTTTTCACCTTTCTGAAGCATGACGTAATGGGGGGGTGTTATCTCTTTTGTCAAAAATCAGCTGTTTTTGCTTGAACATTAAATGCCTCCAAATGGTATTTAATTCACTTCCCGGGCCCCTGGAAGCATGAACATCACTTTAAACAGGCTAATTTTAGCTCTAAAACTAATAATCCACCTACAAATGTGAACTGACGTTCAAAAATAAAACATTTGAAAACGGACCATTTTTCACCTTTCTGAAGAATGACGTAATGGGGGGTGTTATCTCTTGTCAAAAATCAGCTGTTTTTGCTTGAACATTAAATGCCTCCAAATGGTATTTAATTCACTTCCCGGTGTGAAGAAACACTTTTTGAGACCTCAGAGTGAGCAAATTGGCCATTTTCATGCACTTTTAACCATTCCACAAATCTTGTGTTTAGAGCCCCTGGAAGCATGAAAATCACTTTAAACATGCTAATTTTAGCTCTAAAACTAATAATCCACCTACAAATGTGAACTGACGTTCAAAAATAAAACATTTGAAAACTGACCATTTTTCACCTTTCTGAAGCATGACGTAATGGGGGGGTGTTATCTCTTTTCTCAAAAATCAGTCGTTTTTGCTTGAACATTAAATGCCTCCAAATGGTATTTAATTCACTTCCCGGGCCCCTGGAAGCATGAAAATCACTTTAAACATGCTAATTTTAGCTCTAAAACTAATAATCCACCTACAAATGTGAACTGACGTTCAAAAATAAAACATTTGAAAACGGACCATTTTTCACCTTTCTGAAGAATGAAGTAATGGGGGGGTGTTATCTCTTTTGTCAAAATCAGCTGTTTTTGCTTGAACATTAAATGCCTCCAAATGGTATTTAATTCACTTCCCGGGCCCCTGGAAGCATGAAAATCACTTTAAACATGCTAATTTTAGCTCTAAAACTAATAATCCACCTACAAATGTGAACTGACGTTAAAAAATAAAACATTTGAAAACGGACCATTTTTCACTTTTCTGAAGCATGACGTAATGGGGGGGTGTTATCTCTTTTGTCAAAAATCAGCCGTTTTTGCTTGAACATTAAATGCCTCCAAATGGTATTGAATTCACTTCCCGGGGTGAAGAAACACTTTTTGAGACCTCAGAGTGAGCAAATTGGCAATTTTCATGCACTTTTAACCATTCCACAAATCTTGTGTTTAGGGCCCCTGGAAGCATGAAAATCACTTTAAACATGCTAATTTTAGCTCTAAAACTAATAATCCACCTACAAATGTGAACTGACGTTCAAAAATAAAACATTTGAAAACGGACCATTTTTCACCTTTCTGAAGCATGACGTGATGGGGGGTGTTATCTCTTTTGTCAAAAATCAGCCGTTTTTGCTTGAACATTAAATGCCTCCAAATGGTATTTAATTCACTTCCCGGGGTGAAGAAACACTTTTTGAGACCTCAGAGTGAGCAAATTGGCCATTTTCATGCACTTTTAACCATTCCACAAATCTTGTGTTTAGAGACCCTGGAAGCATGAAAATCACTTTAAACATGCTAATTTTAGCTCTAAAACTAATAATCCACCTACAAATGTGAACTGACTTTCAAAAATAAAACATTTGAAAACAGACCATTTTTCACCTTTCTGAAGAATGACGTAATGGGGGGGTGTTATCTCTTTTGTCAAAAATCAGCTGTTTTTGCTTGAACATTAAATGCCTCCAAATGGTATTTAATTCACTTCCCGGGGTGAAGAAACACTTTTTGAGACCTCAGAGTGAGCAAATTGGCCATTTTCATGCACTTTTAACCATTCCACAAATCTTGTGTTTAGGGCCCCTGGAAGCATGAAAATCACTTTAAACATGCTAATTTTAGCTCTAAAACTAATAATCCACCTACAAATGTGAACTGACGTTCAAAAACAAAACATTTGAAAACGGACCATTTTTCACCTTTCTGAAGAATGACGTAATGGGGGGTGTTATCTCTTTTGTCAAAATCAGCTGTTTTTGCTTGAAAATTAAATGCCTCCAAATGGTATTTAATTCACTTTCCGGGCCCCTGGAAGCATGAAAATCACTTTAAACATGCTAATTTTAGCTCTAAAACTAACAATCCACCTACAAATGTGAACTGACGTTCAAAAATAAAACATTTGAAAACGGACCATTTTTCACCTTTCTGAAGAATGACGTAATGGGGGGGGTGTTATCTCTTTTGTCAAAAATCAGCTGTTTTTGCTTGAACATTAAATGCCTCCAAATGGTATTTAATTCACTTCCCGGGCCCCTGGAAGCATGAAAATCACTTTAAACCTGCTAATTTTAGCTCTAAAACTAATAATCCACCTACAAATGTGAACTGACGTTCCAAAAAAAAACATTTGAAAACGGACCATTTTTCACCTTTCTGAAGCATGACGTAATGTGGGCTGTTATCTCTTTTGTCAAAAATCAGCCATTTTTGCTTGAACATTAAATGCCTCCAAATGGTATTTAATTCACTTCCTGGGCCCCTGGAAGCATGAAAATCACTTTAAACATGCTAATTTTAGCTCTAAAACTGATGATCCACCTACAAATGTGAACTGACATTCAAAAATAAAACATTTGAAAATGGACAATTTTTCACCTTTCTGAAGCATGACGTAATGGGGGGTATTATCTCTTTTGTCAAAAATCAGCTGTTTTTGCTTGAACATTAAATGCCTCCAAATTATATTTAATTCACTTCCTGGGGTGAAGAAACACTTTTTGAGACCTCAGAGTGAGCAAATTGGCCATTTTCATGCACTTTTAACCATTCCACAAATCTTGTGTTTAGAGCCCCTGGAAGCATGAAAATAACTTTAAACATGCTAATTTTAGCTCTAAACCTAATAATCCACCTACAAATGTGAACTGACGTTCAAAAATAAAACATTTGAAAACGGACAATTTTTCACCTTTCTGAAGAATGACGTAATGGGGGGGGTGTTATCTCTTTTGTAAAGAATCAGCTGTTTTTGCTTGAACATTAAATGACTTCAAATGGTATTTAATTCACTTCCCGGGGTGAAGAAACACTTTTTGAGACCTCAGAGTGAGCAAATTGGCCATTTTCATGCACTTTTAACCATTCCACAAATCTTGTGTTTAGAGCCCCTGGAAGCATGAAAATCACTTTAAACATGCTAATTTAAGCTCTAAAACTAATAATCCACCTACAAATGTGAACTGACGTTCAAAAATAAAACATTTGAAAACGGACCATTTTTCACCTTTCTGAAGCATGACGTAATGAGGGGGGTGTTATCTCTTTTGTCAAAAATCAGCTGTTTTTGTTTGAACATTAAATGCCTCCAAATGGTATTTAATTCACTTCCCGGGCCCCTGGAAGCATGAAAATCACTTTAAACATGCTAATTTTAGCTCTAAAACTAATAATCCACCTACAAATGTGAACTGACGTTCAAAAATAAAACATTTGAAAACGGACCATTTTTCACCTTTCTGAAGAATGACATAATGGGGGGGTGTTATCTCTTTTGTCAAAAATCAGCCGTTTTTGCTTGAACATTAAATGCCTCCAAATGGTATTTACTTCACTTCCCGGGGTGAAGAAACACTTTTTGAGACCTTAGAGTGAGCAAATTGGCCATTTTCATGCACTTTTAACCATTCCACAAATCTTGTGTTTAGAGCCCCTGGAAGCATGAAAATCACTTTAAACATTCTCATTTTAGCTCTAAAACTAATAATCCACCTACAAATGTGAACTGACGTTCAAAAATAAAACATTTGAAAACGGACCATTTTTCACCTTTCTGAAGCATGACGTAATGGGGGGTGTTATCTCTTTTGTCAAAAATCAACCGTTTTTGCTTGAACATTAAATGCCTCCAAGTGGTATTTAATTCACTTCCCTGGCCCCTGGAAGCATGAAAATCACTTTAAACATGCTAATTTTAGCTCTAAAACTAATAATCCACCTACAAATGTGAACTGACGTTCAAAAATAAAACATTTGAAAACGGACCATTTTTCACCTTTCTGAAGAATGACGTAATGGGGGGTGTTATCTCTTGTCAAAAATCAGCTGTTTTTGCTTGAACATTAAATGCCTCTGAATGGTATTTAATTCACTTCCCGGGCCCCTGGAAGCATGAAAATCACTTTAAACATGCTAATTTTAGCTCTAAAACTGATGATCCACCTACAAATGTGAACTGACGTTCAAAAATAAAACATTTGAAAACGGACCATTTTTCACCTTTCTGAAGAATGACGTAATGGGGGGGTGTTATCTCTTTTGTCAAAAATCAGCTGTTTTTGCTTGAACATTAAATGCCTTCAAATGGTATTTAATTCACTTCCAGGGGTGAAGAAACACTTTTTGAGACCTCAGAGTGAGCAAATTGGCCATTTTCATGCACTTTTAACCATTCCACAAATCTTGTGTTTAGAGCCCCTGGAAGCATGAAAATCACTTTAAACATGCTAATTTTAGCTCTAAAACTAATAATCCACCTACAAATGTGAACTGACGTCCAAAAATAAAACATTTGAAAATGGACCATTTTTCACCTTTCTGAAGAATGACGTAATGGGGGGGTGTTATCTCTTTTGTCAAAAATCAGCTGTTTTTGCTTGAACATTAAATGCCTTCAAATGGTAATTAATTCACTTCCCGGGGTGAAGAAACACTTTTTGAGACCTCAGAGTGAGCAAATTGGCCATTTTCATTCACTTTTAACCATTCCACAAATCTTGTGTTTAGAGCCCCTGGAAGCATGAAAATCACTTTAAACATGCTAATTTTAGCTCTAAAACTATTAATCCACCTACAAATGGGAACTGACGTTCAAAAATAAAACATTTGAAAACGGACCATTTTTAATCCTTTCTGAAGAATGACATAATGGGGGGGTGTTATCTCTTTTGTCAATAAATCAGCTGTTTTTGCTTGAACATTAAATGCCTCCAAATGGTATTTAATTCACTTCCCGGGCCCCTGGAAGCATGAAAATCACTTTAAACATGCTAATTTTAGCTCTAAAACTAATAATCCACCTACAAATGTGAACTGACGTTCAAAAATAAAACATTTGAAAACGGACCATTTTTCACCTTTCTGAAGCATGACGTAATGGGGGGTGTTATCTCTTTTGTCAAAAATCAGCCGTTTTTGCTTGAACATTAAATGCCTCCAAATGGTATTTAATTCACTTCCCGGGGTGAAGAAACACTTTTTGAGACCTCAGAGTGAGCAAATTGGCCATTTTCATGCACTTTTAACCATTCCACAAATCTTGTGTTTAGAGCCCCTGGAAGCATGAAAATCACTTTAAACATGCTCATTTTAGCTCTAAAACTAATAATCCACCTACAAATGTGAACTGACGTTCAAAAATAAAACATTTGAAAACGGACCATTTTTCACCTTTCTGAAGCATGACGTAATGGGGGGGTGTTATCTCTTTTGTCAAAAATCAACCGTTTTTGCTTGAACATTAAATGCCTCCAAATGGTATTTAATTCACTTCCCTGGCCCCTGGAAGCATGAAAATCACTTTAAACATGCTAATTGTAGCTCTAAAACTAATAATCCACCTACAAATGTGAACTGACGTTCAAAAATAAAACATTTGAAAACGGACCATTTTTCACCTTTCTGAAGCATGACGTAATGGGGGGGTGTTATCTCTTTTGTCAAAAATCAGCTGTTTTTGCTTGAACATTAAATGCCTCCAAATGGTATTTAATTCACTTCCCGGGCCCCTGGAAGCATGAACATCACTTTAAACAGGCTAATTTTAGCTCTAAAACTAATAATCCACCTACAAATGTGAACTGACGTTCAAAAATAAAACATTTGAAAACGGACCATTTTTCACCTTTCTGAAGAATGACGTAATGGGGGGGTGTTATCTCTTTTGTCAAAAATCAGCTGTTTTTGCTTGAACATTAAATGCCTTCAAATGGTATTTAATTTACTTCCAGGGGTGAAGAAACACTTTTTGAGACCTCAGAGTGAGCAAATTGGCCATTTTCATGCACTTTTAACCATTCCACAAATCTTGTGTTTAGAGCCCCTGGAAGCATGAAAATCACTTTAAACATGCTAAATTTAGCTCTAAAACTATTAATCCACCTACAAATGGGAACTGACGTTCAAAAATAAAACATTTGAAAACGGACCATTTTTAATCCTTTCTGAAGAATGACATAATGGGGGGGTGTTATCTCTTTTGTCAATAAATCAGCTGTTTTTGCTTGAACATTAAATGCCTCCAAATGGTATTTAATTCACTTCCCGGGCCCCTGGAAGCATGAAAATCACTTTAAACATGCTAATTTTAGCTCTAAAACTAATAATCCACCTACAAATGTGAACTGACGTTCAAAAATAAAACATTTGAAAACGGACCATTTTTCACCTTTCTGAAGCATGACGTAATGGGGGGTGTTATCTCTTTTGTCAAAAATCAGCCGTTTTTGCTTGAACATTAAATGCCTCCAAATGGTATTTAATTCACTTCCCGGGGTGAAGAAACACTTTTTGAGACCTCAGAGTGAGCAAATTGGCCATTTTCATGCACTTTTAACCATTCCACAAATCTTGTGTTTAGAGCCCCTGGAAGCATGAAAATCACTTTAAACATGCTCATTTTAGCTCTAAAACTAATAATCCACCTACAAATGTGAACTGACGTTCAAAAATAAAACATTTGAAAACGGACCATTTTTCACCTTTCTGAGGCATGACGTAATGGGGGGGTGTTATCTCTTTTGTCAAAAATCAACCGTTTTTGCTTGAACATTAAATGCCTCCAAATGGTATTTAATTCACTTCCCTGGCCCCTGGAAGCATGAAAATCACTTTAAACATGCTAATTGTAGCTCTAAAACTAATAATCCACCTACAAATGTGAACTGACGTTCAAAAATAAAACATTTGAAAACGGACCATTTTTCACCTTTCTGAAGCATGACGTAATGGGGGGGTGTTATCTCTTTTGTCAAAAATCAGCTGTTTTTGCTTGAACATTAAATGCCTCCAAATGGTATTTAATTCACTTCCCGGGCCCCTGGAAGCATGAACATCACTTTAAACAGGCTAATTTTAGCTCTAAAACTAATAATCCACCTACAAATGTGAACTGACGTTCAAAAATAAAACATTTGAAAACGGACCATTTTTCACCTTTCTGAAGAATGACGTAATGGGGGGTGTTATCTCTTGTCAAAAATCAGCTGTTTTTGCTTGAACATTAAATGCCTCCAAATGGTATTTAATTCACTTCCCGGTGTGAAGAAACACTTTTTGAGACCTCAGAGTGAGCAAATTGGCCATTTTCATGCACTTTTAACCATTCCACAAATCTTGTGTTTAGAGCCCCTGGAAGCATGAAAATCACTTTAAACATGCTAATTTTAGCTCTAAAACTAATAATCCACCTACAAATGTGAACTGACGTTCAAAAATAAAACATTTGAAAACTGACCATTTTTCACCTTTCTGAAGCATGACGTAATGGGGGGGTGTTATCTCTTTTCTCAAAAATCAGTCGTTTTTGCTTGAACATTAAATGCCTCCAAATGGTATTTAATTCACTTCCCGGGCCCCTGGAAGCATGAAAATCACTTTAAACATGCTAATTTTAGCTCTAAAACTAATAATCCACCTACAAATGTGAACTGACGTTCAAAAATAAAACATTTGAAAACGGACCATTTTTCACCTTTCTGAAGAATGAAGTAATGGGGGGGTGTTATCTCTTTTGTCAAAATCAGCTGTTTTTGCTTGAACATTAAATGCCTCCAAATGGTATTTAATTCACTTCCCGGGGTGAAGAAACACTTTTTGAGACCTCAGAGTGAGCAAATTGGCCATTTTCATGCACTTTTAACCATTCCACAAATCTTGTGTTTAGAGCCCCTGGAAGCATGAAAATCACTTTAAACATGCTAATTTTAGCTCTAAAACTAACAATCCACCTACAAATGTGAACTGACGTTCAAAAATAAAACATTTGAAAACTGACCATTTTTCACCTTTCTGAAGCATGACGTAATGGGGGGGTGTTATCTCTTTTCTCAAAAATCAGTCGTTTTTGCTTGAACATTAAATGCCTCCAAATGGTATTTAATTCACTTCCCGGGCCCCTGGAAGCATGAAAATCACTTTAAACATGCTAATTTTAGCTCTAAAACTAACAATCCACCTACAAATGTGAACTGACGTTCAAAAATAAAACATTTGAAAACGGACCATTTTTCACCTTTCTGAAGAATGATGTAATGGGGGGGTGTTATCTCTTTTGTCAAAAATCAGCTGTTTTTGCTTGAACATTAAATGCCTCCAAATGGTATTTAATTCACTTCCCGGGCCCCTGGAAGCATGAAAATCACTTTAAACCTGCTAATTTTAGCTCTAAAACTAATAATACACCTACAAATGTGAACTGACGTTCCAAAAAAAAACATTTGAAAACGGACCATTTTTCACCTTTCTGAAGCATGACGTAATGTGGGGTGTTATCTCTTTTGTCAAAAATCAGCCGTTTTTGCTTGAACATTAAATGCCTCCAAATGGTATTTAATTCACTTCCCGGGGTGAAGAAACACTTTTTGAGACCTCAGAGTAAGCAAATTGGCCATTTTCATGCACTTTTAACCATTCCACAAATCTTGTGTTTAGAGCCCCTGGAAGCATGAAAATCACTTTAAACATGCTAATTTTAGCTCTAAAACTAATAATCCACCTACAAATGTGAACTGACGTTCAAAAATAAAACATTTGAAAACGGACCATTTTTTACCTTTCTGAAGCATGACATAATGGGGGGGTGTTATCTCTTGTGTCAAAAATCAGCTGATTTTGCTTGAACATTAAATGCCTCCAAATGGTATTTAATTCACTTCCCGGGCCCCTGGAAGCATGAAAATCACTTTAAACAAGCTAATATTAGCTCTAAAACTAATAATCCACCTACAAATGTGAACTGACGTTAAAAAATAAAACATTTGAAAACGGACCATTTTTCACCTTTCTGAAGCATGACGTGATGGGGGGTGTTATCTCTTTTGTCAAAAATCAGCCGTTTTTGCTTGAACATTAAATGCCTCCAAATGGTATTTAATTCACTTCCCGGGGTGAAGAAACACTTTTTGAGACCTCAGAGTGAGCAAATTGGCCATTTTCATGCACTTTTAACCATTCCACAAATCTTGTGTTTAGAGCCCCTGGAAGCATGAAAATCACTTTAAACATGCTAATTTTAGCTCTAAAACTAATAATCCACCTACAAATGTGAACTGACTTTCAAAAATAAAACATTTGAAAACAGACCATTTTTCACCTTTCTGAAGAATGACGTAATGGGGGGTGTTATCTCTTTTGTCAAAAATCAGCTGTTTTTGCTTGAACATTAAATGCCTCCAAATGGTATTTAATTCACTTCCCGGGGTGAAGAAACACTTTTTGAGACCTCAGAGTGAGCAAATTGGCCATTTTCATGCACTTTTAACCATTCCACAAATCTTGTGTTTAGAGCCCCTGGAAGCATGAAAATCACTTTAAACATGCTAATTTTAGCTCTAAAACTAATAATCCACCTACAAATGTGAACTGACGTTCAAAAATAAAACATTTGAAAACGGACCATTTTTCACCTTTCTGAAGAATGACGTAATGGGGGGGGTGTTATCTCTTTTGTCAAAATCAGCTGTTTTTGCTTGAACATTAAATGCCTCCAAATGGTATTTAATTCACTTCCCGGGGTGAAGAAACACTTTTTGAGACCTCAGAGTGAGCAAATTGGCCATTTTCATGCACTTTTAACCATTCCACAAATCTTGTGTTTAGAGCCCCTGGAAGCATGAAAATCACTTTAAACATGCTAATTTTAGCTCTAAAACTAATAATCCACCTACAAATGTGAACTGACGTTCAAAAATAAAACATTTGAAAACGGACCATTTTTCACCTTTCTGAAGAATGACGTAATGGGGGCGGGGGGGGGTGTTATCTCTTGTCAAAAATCAGCTGTTTTTGCTTGAACATTAAATGCCTCCAAATGGTATTTAATTCACTTCCCGGGCCCCTGGAAGCATGAAAATCACTTTAAACATGCTAATTATAGCTCTAAAACTAACAATCCACCTACAAATGTGAACTGACGTTCAAAAATAAAACATTTGAAAACGGACCATTTTTCACCTTTCTGAAGAATGACGTAATGGGGGGGTGTTATCTCTTTTGTCAAAAATCTGCTGTTTTTGCTTGAACATTAAATGCCTCCAAATGGTATTTAATTCACTTCCCGGGCCCCTGGAAGCATGAAAATCACTTTAAACCTGCTAATTTTAGCTCTAAAACTAATAATCCACCTACAAATGTGAACTGACGTTCCAAAAAAAAACATTTGAAAACGGACCATTTTTCACCTTTCTGAAGCATGACGTAATGTGGGCTGTTATCTCTTTTGTCAAAAATCAGCCGTTTTTGCTTGAACATTAAATGCCTCCAAATGGTATTTAATTCACTTCCTGGGCCCCTGGAAGCATGAAAATCACTTTAAACATGCTAATTTTAGCTCTAAAACTGATGATCCACCTACAAATGTGAACTGACATTCAAAAATAAAACATTTGAAAATGGACAATTTTTCACCTTTCTGAAGCATGACGTAATGGGGGGTATTATCTCTTTTGTCAAAAATCAGCTGTTTTTGCTTGAACATTAAATGCCTCCAAATTATATTTAATTCACTTCCTGGGGTGAAGAAACACTTTTTGAGACCTCAGAGTGAGCAAATTGGCCATTTTCATGCACTTTTAACCATTCCACAAATCTTGTGTTTAGAGCCCCTGGAAGCATGAAAATCACTTTAAACATGCTAATTTTAGCTCTAAACCTAATAATCCACCTACAAATGTGAACTGACGTTCAAAAATAAAACATTTGAAAACGGACAATTTTTCACCTTTCTGAAGAATTACGTAATGGGGGGGGGTGTTATCTCTTTTGTAAAAAATCAGCTGTTTTTGCTTGAACATTAAATGCCTTCAAATGGTATTTAATTCACTTCCCGGGGTGAAGAAACACTTTTTGAGACCTCAGAGTGAGCAAATTGGCCATTTTCATGCACTTTTAACCATTCCACAAATCTTGTGTTTAGAGCCCCTGGAAGCATGAAAATCACTTTAAACATGCTAATTTAAGCTCTAAAACTAATAATCCACCTACAAATGTGAACTGACGTTCAAAAATAAAACATTTGAAAACGGACCATTTTTCACCTTTCTGAAGCATGACGTAATGAGGGGGGTGTTATCTCTTTTGTCAAAAATCAGCTGTTTTTGTTTGAACATTAAATGCCTCCAAATGGTATTTAATTCACTTCCCGGGCCCCTGGAAGCATGAAAATCACTTTAAACATGCTAATTTTAGCTCTAAAACTAATAATCCACCTACAAATGTGAACTGACGTTCAAAAATAAAACATTTGAAAACTGACCATTTTTCACCTTTCTGAAGCATGACGTAATGGGGGGGTGTTATCTCTTTTCTCAAAAATCAGTCGTTTTTGCTTGAACATTAAATGCCTCCAAATGGTATTTAATTCACTTCCCGGGCCCCTGGAAGCATGAAAATCACTTTAAACATGCTAATTTTAGCTCTAAAACTAATAATCCACCTACAAATGTGAACTGACGTTCAAAAATAAAACATTTGAAAACGGACCATTTTTCACCTTTCTGAAGAATGAAGTAATGGGGGGGTGTTATCTCTTTTGTCAAAATCAGCTGTTTTTGCTTGAACATTAAATGCCTCCAAATGGTATTTAATTCACTTCCCGGGGTGAAGAAACACTTTTTGAGACCTCAGAGTGAGCAAATTGGCAATTTTCATGCACTTTTAACCATTCCACAAATCTTTTGTTTAGGGCCCCTGGAAGCATGAAAATCACTTTAAACATGCTAATTTTAGCTCTAAAACTAATAATCCACCTACTAATGTGAACTGACGTTCAAAAATAAAACATTTGAAAACGGACCATTTTTCACCTTTCTGAAGCATGACATGATGGGGGGTGTTATCTCTTTTGTCAAAAATCAGCCGTTTTTGCTTGAACATTAAATGCCTCCAAATGGTATTTAATTCACTTCCCGGGGTGAAGAAACACTTTTTGAGACCTCAGAGTGAGCAAATTGGCCATTTTCATGCACTTTTAACCATTCCACAAATCTTGTGTTTAGAGCCCCTGGAAGCATGAAAATCACTTTAAACATGCTAATTTTAGCTCTAAAACTAATAATCCACCTACAAATGTGAACTGACGTTCAAAAATAAAACATTTGAAAACGGACCATTTTTCACCTTTCTGAAGAATGACGTAATGGGGGCGGGGGGGGGTGTTATCTCTTGTCAAAAATCAGCTGTTTTTGCTTGAACATTAAATGCCTCCAAATGGTATTTAATTCACTTCCCGGGCCCCTGGAAGCATGAAAATCACTTTAAACATGCTAATTTTAGCTCTAAAACTAACAATCCACCTACAAATGTGAACTGACGTTCAAAAATAAAACATTTGAAAACGGACCATTTTTCACCTTTATGAAGAATGACGTAATGGGGGGGTGTTATCTCTTTTGTCAAAAATCAGCTGTTTTTGCTTGAACATTAAATGCCTCCAAATGGTATTTAATTCACTTCCCGGGCCCCTGGAAGCATGAAAATCACTTTAAACCTGCTAATTTTAGCTCTAAAACTAATAATCCACCTACAAATGTGAACTGACGTTCCAAAAAAAAACATTTGAAAACGGACCATTTTTCACCTTTCTGAAGCATGACGTAATGTGGGGTGTTATCTCTTTTGTCAAAAATCAGCCGTTTTTGCTTGAACATTAAATGCCTCCAAATGGTATTTAATTCACTTCCCGGGGTGAAGAAACACTTTTTGAGACCTCAGAGTAAGCAAATTGGCCATTTTCATGCACTTTTAACCATTCCACAAATCTTGTGTTTAGAGCCCCTGGAAGCATGAAAATCACTTTAAACATGCTAATTTTAGCTCTAAAACTAATAATCCACCTACAAATGTGAACTGACGTTCAAAAATAAAACATTTGAAAACGGACCATTTTTTACCTTTCTGAAGCATGACATAATGGGGGGGTGTTATCTCTTGTGTCAAAAATCAGCTGATTTTGCTTGAACATTAAATGCCTCCAAATGGTATTTAATTCACTTCCCGGGCCCCTGGAAGCATGAAAATCACTTTAAACAAGCTAATTTTAGCTCTAAAACTAATAATCCACCTACAAATGTGAACTGACGTTAAAAAATAAAACATTTGAAAACGGACCATTTTTCACCTTTCTGAAGCATGACGTGATGGGGGGTGTTATCTCTTTTGTCAAAAATCAGCCGTTTTTGCTTGAACATTAAATGCCTCCAAATGGTATTTAATTCACTTCCCGGGGTGAAGAAACACTTTTTGAGACCTCAGAGTGAGCAAATTGGCCATTTTCATGCACTTTTAACCATTCCACAAATCTTGTGTTTAGAGCCCCTGGAAGCATGAAAATCACTTTAAACATGCTAATTTTAGCTCTAAAACTAATAATCCACCTACAAATGTGAACTGACTTTCAAAAATAAAACATTTGAAAACAGACCATTTTTCACCTTTCTGAAGAATGACGTAATGGGGGGGTGTTATCTCTTTTGTCAAAAATCAGCTGTTTTTGCTTGAACATTAAATGCCTCCAAATGGTATTTAATTCACTTCCCGGGGTGAAGAAACACTTTTTGAGACCTCAGAGTGAGCAAATTGGCCATTTTCATGCACTTTTAACCATTCCACAAATCTTGTGTTTAGAGCCCCTGGAAGCATGAAAATCACTTTAAACATGCTAATTTTAGCTCTAAAACTAATAATCCACCTACAAATGTGAACTGACGTTCAAAAATAAAACATTTGAAAACGGACCATTTTTCACCTTTCTGAAGAATGACGTAATGGGGGGGTGTTATCTCTTTTGTCAAAATCAGCTGTTTTTGCTTGAACATTAAATGCCTCCAAATGGTATTTAATTCACTTCCCGGGGTGAAGAAACACTTTTTGAGACCTCAGAGTGAGCAAATTGGCCATTTTCATGCACTTTTAACCATTCCACAAATCTTGTGTTTAGAGCCCCTGGAAGCATGAAAATCACTTTAAACATGCTAATTTTAGCTCTAAAACTAATAATCCACCTACAAATGTGAACTGACGTTCAAAAATAAAACATTTGAAAACGGACCATTTTTCACCTTTCTGAAGAATGACGTAATGGGGGCGGGGGGGGTGTTATCTCTTGTCAAAAATCAGCTGTTTTTGCTTGAACATTAAATGCCTCCAAATGGTATTTAATTCACTTCCCGGGCCCCTGGAAGCATGAAAATCACTTTAAACATGCTAATTTTAGCTCTAAAACTAACAATCCACCTACAAATGTGAACTGACGTTCAAAAATAAAACATTTGAAAACGGACCATTTTTCACCTTTCTGAAGAATGACGTAATGGGGGGGTGTTATCTCTTTTGTCAAAAATCTGCCGTTTTTGCTTGAACATTAAATGCCTCCAAATGGTATTTAATTCACTTCCCGGGCCCCTGGAAGCATGAAAATCACTTTAAACCTGCTAATTTTAGCTCTAAAACTAATAATCCACCTACAAATGTGAACTGACGTTCCAAAAAAAAACATTTGAAAACGGACCATTTTTCACCTTTCTGAAGCATGACGTAATGTGGGCTGTTATCTCTTTTGTCAAAAATCAGCCGTTTTTGCTTGAACATTAAATGCCTCCAAATGGTATTTAATTCACTTCCTGGGCCCCTGGAAGCATGAAAATCACTTTAAACATGCTAATTTTAGCTCTAAAACTGATGATCCACCTACAAATGTGAACTGACATTCAAAAATAAAACATTTGAAAATGGACAATTTTTCACCTTTCTGAAGCATGACGTAATGGGGGGTATTATCTCTTTTGTCAAAAATCAGCTGTTTTTGCTTGAACATTAAATGCCTCCAAATTATATTTAATTCACTTCCTGGGGTGAAGAAACACTTTTTGAGACCTCAGAGTGAGCAAATTGGCCATTTTCATGCACTTTTAACCATTCCACAAATCTTGTGTTTAGAGCCCCTGGAAGCATGAAAATCACTTTAAACATGCTAATTTTAGCTCTAAACCTAATAATCCACCTACAAATGTGAACTGACGTTCAAAAATAAAACATTTGAAAACGGACAATTTTTCACCTTTCTGAAGAATGACGTAATGGGGGGGGGTGTTATCTCTTTTGTAAAAAATCAGCTGTTTTTGCTTGAACATTAAATGCCTTCAAATGGTATTTAATTCACTTCCCGGGGTGAAGAAACACTTTTTGAGACCTCAGAGTGAGCAAATTGGCCATTTTCATGCACTTTTAACCATTCCACAAATCTTGTGTTTAGAGCCCCTGGAAGCATGAAAATCACTTTAAACATGCTAATTTAAGCTCTAAAACTAATAATCCACCTACAAATGTGAACTGACGTTCAAAAATAAAACATTTGAAAACGGACCATTTTTCACCTTTCTGAAGCATGACGTAATGAGGGGGGTGTTATCTCTTTTGTCAAAATTCTGCTGTTTTTGTTTGAACATTAAATGCCTCCAAATGGTATTTAATTCACTTCCCGGGCCCCTGGAAGCATGAAAATCACTTTAAACATGCTAATTTTAGCTCTAAAACTAATAATCCACCTACAAATGTGAACTGACGTTCAAAAATAAAACATTTGAAAACGGACCATTTTTCACCTTTCTGAAGAATGACATAATGGGGGGGTGTTATCCCTTTTGTCAAAAATCAGCTGTTTTTGCTTGAACATTAAATGCCTCCAAATGGTATTTAATTCACTTCCCGGGGTGAAGAAACACTTTTTGAGACCTCAGAGTGAGCAAATTGGCCATTTTCATGCACTTTTAACCATTCCACAAATCTTGTGTTTAGAGCCCCTGGAAGCATGAAAATCACTTTAAACATGCTAATTTGAGCTCTAAAACTAATAATCCACCTACAAATGTGAACTGACGTTCAAAAATAAAACATTTGAAAACGGACCATTTTTCACCTTTCTGAAGCATGACGTAATGGGGGGGTGTTATCTCTTTTGTCAAAAATCAGCTGTTTTTGCTTGAACATTAAATGCCTCCAAATGGTATTTAATTCACTTCCCGGGCCCCTGGAAGCATGAACATCACTTTAAACATGCTAATTTTAGCTCTAAAACTAATAATCCACCTACAAATGTGAACTGACGTTCAAAAATAAAACATTTGAAAACGGACCATTTTTCACCTTTCTGAAGCATGATGTAATGGGGGATGTTATCTCTTTTGTCAAAAATCAGCCGTTTTTGCTTGAACATTAAATGCCTCCAAATGGTATTTACTTCACTTCCCGGGGTGAAGAAACACTTTTTGAGACCTTAGAGTGAGCAAATTGGCCATTTTCATGCACTTTTAACCATTCCACAAATCTTGTGTTTAGAGCCCCTGGAAGCATGAAAATCACTTTAAACATTCTCATTTTAGCTCTAAAACTAATAATCCACCTACAAATGTGAACTGACGTTCAAAAATAAAACATTTGAAAACGGACCATTTTTCACCTTTCTGAAGCATGACGTAATGGGGGGTGTTATCTCTTTTGTCAAAAATCAACCGTTTTTGCTTGAACATTAAATGCCTCCAAGTGGTATTTAATTCACTTCCCTGGCCCCTGGAAGCATGAAAATCACTTTAAACATGCTAATTTTAGCTCTAAAACTAATAATCCACCTACAAATGTGAACTGACGTTCAAAAATAAAACATTTGAAAACGGACCATTTTTCACCTTTCTGAAGAATGACGTAATGGGGGGTGTTATCTCTTGTCAAAAATCAGCTGTTTTTGCTCGAACATTAAATGCCTCTGAATGGTATTTAATTCACTTCCCGGGCCCCTGGAAGCATGAAAATCACTTTAAACATGCTAATTTTAGCTGTAAAACTGATGATCCACCTACAAATGTGAACTGACGTTCAAAAATAAAACATTTGAAAACGGACCATTTTTCACCTTTCTGAAGAATGACGTAATGGGGGGGTGTTATCTCTTTTGTCAATAAATCAGCTGTTTTTGCTTGAACATTAAATGCCTCCAAATGGTATTTAATTCACTTCCCGGGCCCCTGGAAGCATGAAAATCACTTTAAAAATGCTAATTTTAGCTCTAAAACTAATAATCCACCTACAAATGTGAACTGACGTTCAAAAATAAAACATTTGAAAACGGACCATTTTTCACCTTTCTGAAGCATGACGTAATGGGGGGTGTTATCTCTTTTGTCAAAAATCAGCTGTTTTTGCTTGAACATTAAATGCCTCCAAATGGTATTTAATTCACTTCCCGGGCCCCTGGAAGCATGAACATCACTTTAAACATGCTAATTTTAGCTCTAAAACTAATAATCCACCTACAAATGTGAACTGACGTTCAAAAATAAAACATTTGAAAACGGACCATTTTTCACCTTTCTGAAGCATGATGTAATGGGGAATGTTATCTCTTTTGTCAAAAATCAGCCGTTTTTGCTTGAACATTAAATGCCTCCAAATGGTATTTACTTCACTTCCCGGGGTGAAGAAACACTTTT
Organism: Lissotriton helveticus; assembly: GCF_964261635.1. Taxonomy (NCBI): domain Eukaryota; kingdom Metazoa; phylum Chordata; class Amphibia; order Caudata; family Salamandridae; genus Lissotriton; species Lissotriton helveticus. The sequence goes on from NW_027611949.1 coordinate 388,167, forward strand.
TGAGACCTTAGAGTGAGCAAATTGGCCATTTTCATGCACTTTTAACCATTCCACAAATCTTGTGTTTAGAGCCCCTGGAAGCATGAAAATCACTTTAAACATTCTCATTTTAGCTCTAAAACTAATAATCCACCTACAAATGTGAACTGACGTTCAAAAATAAAACATTTGAAAACGGACCATTTTTCACCTTTCTGAAGCATGACGTAATGGGGGGTGTTATCTCTTTTGTCAAAAATCAACCGTTTTTGCTTGAACATTAAATGCCTCCAAGTGGTATTTAATTCACTTCCCTGGCCCCTGGAAGCATGAAAATCACTTTAAACATGCTAATTTTAGCTCTAAAACTAATAATCCACCTACAAATGTGAACTGACGTTCAAAAATAAAACATTTGAAAACGGACCATTTTTCACCTTTCTGAAGAATGACGTAATGGGGGGTGTTATCTCTTGTCAAAAATCAGCTGTTTTTGCTTGAACATTAAATGCCTCTGAATGGTATTTAATTCACTTCCCGGGCCCCTGGAAGCATGAAAATCACTTTAAACATGCTAATTTTAGCTCTAAAACTGACGATCCACCTACAAATGTGAACTGACGTTCAAAAATAAAACATTTGAAAACGGACCATTTTTCACCTTTCTGAAGAATGACGTAATGGGGGGGTGTTATCTCTTTTGTCAAAAATCAGCTGTTTTTGCTTGAACATTAAATGCCTTCAAATGGTATTTAATTCACTTCCCGGGGTGAAGAAACACTTTTTGAGACCTCAGAGTGAGCAAATTGGCCATTTTCATGCACTTTTAACCATTCCACAAATCTTGTGTTTAGAGCCCCTGGAAGCATGAAAATCACTTTAAACATGCTAATTTTAGCTCTAAAACTAATAATCCACCTACAAATGTGAACTGACGTCCAAAAATAAAACATTTGAAAATGGACCATTTTTCACCTTTCTGAAGAATGACGTAATGGGGGGGTGTTATCTCTTTTGTCAAAAATCAGCTGTTTTTGCTTGAACATTAAATGCCTTCAAATGGTAATTAATTCACTTCCCGGGGTGAAGAAACACTTTTTGAGACCTCAGAGTGAGCAAATTGGCCATTTTCATTCACTTTTAACCATTCCACAAATCTTGTGTTTAGAGCCCCTGGAAGCATGAAAATCACTTTAAACATGCTAATTTTAGCTCTAAAACTATTAATCCACCTACAAATGGGAACTGACGTTCAAAAATAAAACATTTGAAAACGGACCATTTTTAATCCTTTCTGAAGAATGACATAATGGGGGGGTGTTATCTCTTTTGTCAATAAATCAGCTGTTTTTGCTTGAACATTAAATGCCTCCAAATGGTATTTAATTCACTTCCCGGGCCCCAGGAAGCATGAAAATCACTTTAAACATGCTAATTTTAGCTCTAAAACTAATAATCCACCTACAAATGTGAACTGACGTTCAAAAATAAAACATTTGAAAACGGACCATTTTTCACCTTTCTGAAGCATGACGTAATGGGGGGTGTTATCTCTTTTGTCAAAAATCAGCCGTTTTTGCTTGAACATTAAATGCTTCCAAATGGTATTTAATTCACTTCCGGGGTGAAGAAACACTTTTTGAGACCTCAGAGTGAGCAAATTGGCCATTTTCATGCACTTTTAACCATTCCACAAATCTTGTGTTTAGAGCCCCTGGAAGCATGAAAATCACTTTAAACATGCTCATTTTAGCTCTAAAACTAATAATCCACCTACAAATGTGAACTGACGTTCAAAAATAAAACATTTGAAAACGGACCATTTTTCACCTTTCTGAAGCATGACGTAATGGGGGGGTGTTATCTCTTTTGTCAAAAATCAACCGTTTTTGCTTGAACATTAAATGCCTCCAAATGGTATTTAATTCACTTCCCTGGCCCCTGGAAGCATGAAAATCACTTTAAACATGCTAATTGTAGCTCTAAAACTAATAATCCACCTACAAATGTGAACTGACGTTCAAAAATAAAACATTTGAAAACGGACCATTTTCACCTTTCTGAAGCATGACGTAATGGGGGGGTGTTATCTCTTTTGTCAAAAATCAGCTGTTTTTGCTTGAACATTAAATGCCTCCAAATGGTATTTAATTCACTTCCTGGGCCCCTGGAAGCATGAACATCACTTTAAACATGCTAATTTTAGCTCTAAAACTAATAATCCACCTACAAATGTGAACTGACGTTCAAAAATAAAACATTTGAAAACGGACCATTTTTCACCTTTCTGAAGAATGACGTAATGGGGGGTGTTATCTCTTGTCAAAAATCAGCTGTTTTTGCTTGAACATTAAATGCCTCCAAATGGTATTTAATTCACTTCCCGGTGTGAAGAAACACTTTTTGAGACCTCAGAGTGAGCAAATTGGCCATTTTCATGCACTTTTAACCATTCCACAAATCTTGTGTTTAGAGCCCCTGGAAGCATGAAAATCACTTTAAACATGCTAATTTTAGCTCTAAAACTAATAATCCACCTACAAATGTGAACTGACGTTCAAAAATAAAACATTTGAAAACTGACCATTTTTCACCTTTCTGAAGAATGACGTAATGGGGGCGGGGGGGGTGTTATCTCTTGTCAAAAATCAGCTGTTTTTGCTTGAACATTAAATGCCTCCAAATGGTATTTAATTCACTTCCCGGGCCCCTGGAAGCATGAAAATCACTTTAAACATGCTAATTTTAGCTCTAAAACTAATAATCCACCTACAAATGTGAACTGACGTTCAAAAATAAAACATTTGAAAACGGACCATTTTTCACCTTTCTGAAGAATGACGTAATGGGGGGGTGTTATCTCTTTTGTCAAAATCAGCTGTTTTTGCTTGAACATTAAATGCCTCCAAATGGTATTTAATTCACTTCCCGGGGTGAAGAAACACTTTTTGAGACCTCAGAGTGAGCAAATTGGCCATTTTCATGCACTTTTAACCATTCCACAAATCTTGTGTTTAGAGCCCCTGGAAGCATGAAAATCACTTTAAACATGCTAATTTTAGCTCTAAAACTAATAATCCACCTACAAATGTGAACTGACGTTCAAAAATAAAACATTTGAAAACGGACCATTTTTCACCTTTCTGAAGAATGACGTAATGGGGGCGGGGGGGGTGTTATCTCTTGTCAAAAATCAGCTGTTTTTGCTTGAACATTAAATGCCTCCAAATGGTATTTAATTCACTTCCCGGGCCCCTGGAAGCATGAAAATCACTTTAAACATGCTAATTTTAGCTCTAAAACTAACAATCCACCTACAAATGTGAACTGACGTTCAAAAATAAAACATTTGAAAACGGACCATTTTTCACCTTTCTGAAGAATGACGTAATGGGGGGGGTGTTATATCTTTTGTCAAAAATCAGCTGTTTTTGCTTGAACATTAAATGCCTCCAAATGGTATTTAATTCACTTCCCGGGCCCCTGGAAGCATGAAAATCACTTTAAACCTGCTAATTTTAGCTCTAAAACTAATAATCCACCTACAAATGTGAACTGACGTTCCAAAAAAAAAATTTGAAAACGGACCATTTTTCACCTTTCTGAAGAATGACGTAATGGGGGGTGTTATCTCTTGTCAAAAATCAGCTGTTTTTGCTTGAACATTAAATGCCTCCAAATGGTATTTAATTCACTTCTCGGTGTGAAGAAACACTTTTTGAGACCTCAGAGTGAGCAAATTGGCCATTTTCATGCACTTTTAACCATTCCACAAATCTTGTGTTTAGAGCCCCTGGAAGCATGAAAATCACTTTAAACATGCTAATTTTAGCTCTAAAACTAATAATCCACCTACAAATGTGAACTGACGTTCAAAAATAAAACATTTGAAAACTGACCATTTTTCACCTTTCTGAAGCATGACGTAATGGGGGGGTGTTATCTCTTTTCTCAAAAATCAGTCGTTTTTGCTTGAACATTAAATGCCTCCAAATGGTATTTAATTCACTTCCCGGGCCCCTGGAAGCATGAAAATCACTTTAAACATGCTAATTTTAGCTCTAAAACTAATAATCCACCTACAAATGTGAACTGACGTTCAAAAATAAAACATTTGAAAACGGACCATTTTTCACCTTTCTGAAGAATGACGTAATGGGGGGTGTTATCTCTTTTGTCAAAATCAGCTGTTTTTGCTTGAACATTAAATGCCTCCAAATGGTATTTAATTCACTTCCCGGGGTGAAGAAACACTTTTTGAGACCTCAGAGTGAGCAAATTGGCCATTTTCATGCACTTTTAACCATTCCACAAATCTTGTGTTTAGAGCCCCTGGAAGCATGAAAACCACTTTAAACATGCTAATTTTAGCTCTAAAACTAATAATCCACCTACAAATGTGAACTGACGTTCAAAAATAAAACATTTGAAAACGGACAATTTTTCACCTTTCTGAAGAATGACGTAATGGGGGGGGTGTTATCTCTTTTGTAAAAAATCAGCTGTTTTTGCTTGAACATTAAATGCCTTCAAATGGTATTTAATTCACTTCCCGGGGTGAAGAAACACTTTTTGAGACCTCAGAGTGAGCAAATTGGCCATTTTCATGCACTTTTAACCATTCCACAAATCTTGTGTTTAGAGCCCCTGGAAGCATGAAAATCACTTTAAACATGCTAATTTAAGCTCTAAAACTAATAATCCACCTACAAATGTGAACTGACGTTCAAAAATAAAACATTTGAAAACGGACCATTTTTCACCTTTCTGAAGCATGACGTAATGAGGGGGGTGTTATCTCTTTTGTCAAAAATCAGCTGTTTTTGTTTGAACATTAAATGCCTCCAAATGGTATTTAATTCACTTCCCGGGCCCCTGGAAGTATGAAAATCACTTTAAACATGCTAATTTTAGCTCTAAAACTAATAATCCACCTACAAATGTGAACTGACGTTCAAAAATAAAACATTTGAAAACGGACCATTTTTCACCTTTCTGAAGAATGACATAATGGGGGGGTGTTATCTCTTTTGTCAAAAATCAGCTGTTTTTGCTTGAACATTAAATGCCTCCAAATGGTATTTAATTCACTTCCCGGGGTGAAGAAACACTTTTTGAGACCTCAGAGTGAGCAAATTGGCCATTTTCATGCACTTTTAACCATTCCACAAATCTTGTGTTTAGAGCCCCTGGAAGCATGAAAATCACTTTAAACATGCTAATTTTAGCTCTAAAACTAATAATCCACCTACAAATGTGAACTGACGTTCAAAAATAAAACATTTGAAAACGGACCATTTTTCACCTTTCTGAAGCATGACGTAATGGGGGGGTGTTATCTCTTTTGTCAAAAATCAGCTGTTTTTGCTTGAACATTAAATGCCTCCAAATGGTATTTAATTCACTTCCCGGGCCCCTGGAAGCATGAACATCACTTTAAACATGCTAATTTTAGCTCTAAAACTAATAATCCACCTACAAATGTGAACTGACGTTCAAAAATAAAACATTTGAAAACGGACCATTTTTCACCTTTCTGAAGCATGATGTAATGGGGGATGTTATCTCTTTTGTCAAAAATCAGCCGTTTTTGCTTGAACAATAAATGCCTCCAAATGGTATTTACTTCACTTCCCGGGGTGAAGAAACACTTTTTGAGACCTTAGAGTGAGCAAATTGGCCATTTTCATGCACTTTTAACCATTCCACAAATCTTGTGTTTAGAGCCCCTGGAAGCATGAAAATCACTTTAAACATGCTCATTTTAGCTCTAAAACTAATAATCCACCTACAAATGTGAACTGACGTTCAAAAATAAAACATTTGAAAACGGACCATTTTTCACCTTTCTGAAGCATGACGTAATGGGGGGTGTTATCTCTTTTGTCAAAAATCAACCGTTTTTGCTTGAACATTAAATGCCTCCAAGTGGTATTTAATTCACTTCCCTGGCCCCTGGAAGCATGAAAATCACTTTAAACATGCTAATTTTAGCTCTAAAACTAATAATCCACCTACAAATGTGAACTGACGTTCAAAAATAAAACATTTGAAAACGGACCATTTTTCACCTTTCTGAAGAATGACGTAATGGGGGGTGTTATCTCTTGTCAAAAATCAGCTGTTTTTGCTTGAACATTAAATGCCTCTGAATGGTATTTAATTCACTTCCCGGGCCCCTGGAAGCATGAAAATCACTTTAAACATGCTAATTTTAGCTCTAAAACTGATGATCCACCTACAAATGTGAACTGACGTTCAAAAATAAAACATTTGAAAACGGACCATTTTTCACCTTTCTGAAGAATGACGTAATGGGGGGGTGTTATCTCTTTTGTCAAAAATCAGCTGTTTTTGCTTGAACATTAAATGCCTTCAAATGGTATTTAATTCACTTCCCGGGGTGAAGAAACACTTTTTGAGATCTCAGAGTGAGCAAATTGGCCATTTTCATGCACTTTTAACCATTCCACAAATCTTGTGTTTAGAGCCCCTGGAAGCATGAAAATCACTTTAAACATGCTAATTTTAGCTCTAAAACTAATAATCCACCTACAAATGTGAACTGACGTCCAAAAATAAAACATTTGAAAATGGACCATTTTTCACCTTTCTGAAGAATGACGTAATGGGGGGGTGTTATCTCTTTTGTCAAAAATCAGCTGTTTTTGCTTGAACATTAAATGCCTTCAAATGGTAATTAATTCACTTCCCGGGGTGAAGAAACACTTTTTGAGACCTCAGAGTGAGCAAATTGGCCATTTTCATTCACTTTTAACCATTCCACAAATCTTGTGTTTAGAGCCCCTGGAAGCATGAAAATCACTTTAAACATGCTAATTTTAGCTCTAAAACTATTAATCCACCTACAAATGGGAACTGACGTTCAAAAATAAAACATTTGAAAACGGACCATTTTTAATCCTTTCTGAAGAATGACATAATGGGGGGGTGTTATCTCTTTTGTCAATAAATCAGCTGTTTTTGCTTGAACATTAAATGCCTCCAAATGGTAATTAATTCACTTCCCGGGCCCCTGGAAGCATGAAAATCACTTTAAACATGCTAATTTTAGCTCTAAAACTAATAATCCACCTACAAATGTGAACTGACGTTCAAAAATAAAACATTTGAAAACGGACCATTTTTCACCTTTCTGAAGCATGACGTAATGGGGGGTGTTATCTCTTTTGTCAAAAATCAGCCGTTTTTGCTTGAACATTAAATGCCTCCAAATGGTATTTAATTCACTTCCCTGGCCCCTGGAAGCATGAAAATCACTTTAAACATGCTAATTGTAGCTCTAAAACTAATAATCCACCTACAAATGTGAACTGACGTTCAAAAATAAAACATTTGAAAACGGACCATTTTTCACCTTTCTGAAGCATGACGTAATGGGGGGGTGTTATCTCTTTTGTCAAAAATCAGCTGTTTTTGCTTGAACATTAAATGCCTCCAAATGGTATTTAATTCACTTCCCGGGCCCCTGGAAGCATGAACATCACTTTAAACATGCTAATTTTAGCTCTAAAACTAATAATCCACCTACAAATGTGAACTGACGTTCAAAAATAAAACATTTGAAAACGGACCATTTTTCACCTTTCTGAAGCATGACGTAATGGGGGATGTTATCTCTTTTGTCAAAAATCAGCCGTTTTTGCTTGAACATTAAATGCCTCCAAATGGTATTTAATTCACTTCCCGGGGTGAAGAAACACTTTTTGAGACCTTAGAGTGAGCAAATTGGCCATTTTCATGCACTTTTAACCATTCCACAAATCTTGTGGTTAGAGCCCCTGGAAGCATGAAAATCACTTTAAACATGCTCATTTTAGCTCTAAAACTAATAATCCACCTACAAATGTGAACTGACGTTCAAAAATAAAACATTTGAAAACGGACCATTTTTCACCTTTCTGAAGCATGACGTAATGGGGGGTGTTATCTCTTTTGTCAAAAATCAACCGTTTTTGCTTGAACATTAAATGCCTCCAAGTGGTATTTAATTCACTTCCCTGGCCCCTGGAAGCATGAAAATCACTTTAAACATGCTAATTTTAGCTCTAAAATTAATAATCCACCTACAAATGTGAACTGACGTTCAAAAATAAAACATTTGAAAACGGACCATTTTTCACCTTTCTGAAGAATGACGTAATGGGGGGGTGTTATCTCTTTTGTCAAAAATCAGCTGTTTTTGCTTGAACATTAAATGCCTTCAAATGGTATTTAATTCACTTCCCGGGTGAAGAAACACTTTTTGAGACCTCAGAGTGAGCAAATTGGCCATTTTCATGCACTTTTAACCATTCCACAAATCTTGTGTTTAGAGCCCCTGGAAGCATGAAAATCACTTTAAACATGCTAATTTTAGCTCTAAAACTAATAATCCACCTACAAATGTGAACTGACGTCCAAAAATAAAACATTTGAAAACGGACCATTTTTCACCTTTCTGAAGAATGACGTAATGGGGGGGTGTTATCTCTTTTGTCAAAAATCAGCTGTTTTTGCTTGAACATTAAATGCCTTCAAATGGTAATTAATTCACTTCCCGGGGTGAAGAAACACTTTTTGAGACCTCAGAGTGAGCAAATTGGCCATTTTCATTCACTTTTAACCATTCCACAAATCTTGTGTTTAGAGCCCCTGGAAGCATTAAAATCACTTTAAACATGCTAATTTTAGCTCTAAAACTATTAATCCACCTACAAATGGGAACTGACGTTCAAAAATAAAACATTTGAAAACGGACCATTTTTAATCCTTTCTGAAGAATGACATAATGGGGGGGGGTGTTATCTCTTTTGTCAATAAATCAGCTGTTTTTGCTTGAACATTAAATGCCTCCAAATGGTATTTAATTCACTTCCCGGGCCCCTGGAAGCATGAAAATCACTTTAAACATGCTAATTTTAACTCTAAAACTAATAATCCACCTACAAATGTGAACTGACGTTCAAAAATAAAACATTTGAAAACGGACCATTTTTCACCTTTCTGAAGCATGACGTAATGGGGGGTGTTATCTCTTTTGTCAAAAATCAGCCGTTTTTGCTTGAACATTAAATGCCTCCAAATGGTATTTAATTCACTTCCCGGGGTGAAGAAACACTTTTTGAGACCTCAGAGTGAGCAAATTGGCCATTTTCATGCACTTTTAAGCATTCCACAAATCTTGTGTTTAGAGCCCCTGGAAGCATGAAAATCACTTTAAACATGCTCATTTTAGCTCTAAAACTAATAATCCACCTACAAATGTGAACTGACGTTCAAAAATAAAACATTTGAAAACGGACCATTTTTCACCTTTCTGAAGCATGACGTAATGGGGGGGGTGTTATCTCTTTTGTCAAAAATCAACCGTTTTTGCTTGAACATTAAATGCCTCCAAATGGTATTTAATTAACTTCCCTGGCCCCTGGAAGCATGAAAATCACTTTAAACATGCTAATTGTAGCTCTAAAACTAATAATCCACCTACAAATGTGAACTGACGTTCAAAAATAAAACATTTGAAAACGGACCATTTTTCACCTTTCTGAAGAATGACGTAATGGGGGGTGTTATCTCTTGTCAAAAATCTGCTGTTTTTGCTTGAACATTAAATGCCTCCGAATGGTATTTAATTCACTTCCCGGGCCCCTGGAAGCATGAAAATCACTTTAAACATGCTAATTTTAGCTCTAAAACTGATGATCCACCTACAAATGTGAACTGACGTATAAAAATAAAACATTTGAAAACGGACCATTTTTCACCTTTCTGAAGAATGACGTAATGGGGGGGGGTGTTATCTCTTTTGTCAAAAATCAGCTGTTTTTGCTTGAACATTAAATGCCTTCAAATGGTATTTAATTCACTTCCCGGGGTGAAGAAACACTTTTTGAGACCTCAGAGTGAGCAAATTGGCCATTTTCATGCACTTTTAACCATTCCACAAATCTTGTGTTTAGAGCCCCTGGAAACATGAAAATCACTTTCAACATGCTAATTTTAGCTCTAAAACTAATAATCCACCTACAAATGTGAACTGACGTCCAAAAATAAAACATTTGAAAATTGACCATTTTTCACCTTTCTGAAGAATGACGTAATGGGGGGGTGTTATCTCTTTTGTCAAAAATCAGCTGTTTTTGCTTGAACATTAAATGCCTTCAAATGGTAAATAATTCACTTCCCGGGGTGAAGAAACACTTTTTGAGACCTCAGAGTGAGCAAATTGGCCATTTTCATTCACTTTTAACCATTCCACAAATCTTGTGTTTAGAGCCCCTGGAAGCATGAAAATCACTTTAAACATGCTAATTTTAGCTCTAAAACTAATAATCCACCTACAAATGTGAACTGACGTTCAAAAATAAAACATTTGAAAACGGACCATTTTTCACCTTTCTGAAGAATGACATAATGGGGGGGTGTTATCTCTTTTGTCAATAAATCAGCTGTTTTTGCTTGAACAGTAAATGCCTCCAAATGGTATTTAATTCACTTGCCGGGCCCCTGGAAGCATGAAAATCACTTTAAACATGCTAATTTTAGCTCTAAAACTAATAATCCACCTACAAATGTGAAGTGACGTTCAAAAATAAAACATTTGAAAACGGACCATTTTTCACCTTTCTTAAGAATGACGTAATGGGGGGGTGTTATCTCTTTTGTCAAAAATCAGCTGTTTTTGCTTGAACATTAAACGCCTCCAAATGGTATTTAATTCACTTCCCGGGGTGAAGAAACACTTTTTGAGACCTCAGAGTGAGCAAATTGGCCATTTTCATGCACTTTTAACCATTCCACAAATCTTGTGTTTAGAGCCCCTGGAAGCATGAAAATCACTTTAAACATGCTAATTTTAGCTCTAAAACTAATAATCCACCTACAAATGTGAACTGACGTTCAAAAATAAAACATTTGAAAACGGACCATTTTTCACCTTTCTGAAGAATGACGTAATGGGGGGGTGTTATCTCTTTTGTCAAAAATCAGCTGTTTTTGCTTGAACATTAAATGCCTCCAAATGGTATTTAATTCACTTCCCGGGCCCCTGGAAGCATGAAAATCACTTTAAACTTGCTAATTTTAGCTCTAAAACTAATAATCCACCTACAAATGTGAACTGACGTTCAAAAATAAAACATTTGAAAACGGACCATTTTTCACCTTTCTGGAGAATGACGTAATGGGGGGGTGTTATCTCTTTTGTCAAAAATCAGCTGTTTTTGCTTGAACATTAAATGCCTCCAAATGGTATTTAATTCACTTCCCGGGGTGAAGAAACACTTTTTGAGACCTCAGAGTGAGCAAATTGGCCATTTTCATGCACTTTTAACCATTCCACAAATCTTGTGTTTAGAGCCCCTGGAAGCATGAAAATCACTTTAAACATGCTAATTTTAGCTCTAAAACTAATAATCCACCTACAAATGTGAACTGACGTTCAAAAATAACACATTTGAAAACGGACCATTTTTCACCTTTCTGAAGCATGACGTAATGGGGGGGGTGTTATCCCTTGTCAAAAATCAGCAGTTTTTGCTTGAACATTAAATGCCTCCAAATGGTATTTAATTCACTTCCCGGGCCCCTGGAAGCATGAAAATCACTTTAAACATGCTAGTTTTAGCTCTAAAACTAATAATCCACCTACAAATGTGAACTGACGTTCAAAAATAACACATTTGAAAACGGACCATTTTTCACCTTTCTGAAGAATGACGTAATGGGGGGTGTTATCTCTTGTCAAAAATCTGCTGTTTTTGCTTGAACATTAAATGCCTCCGAATGGTATTTAATTCACTTCCCGGGCCCCTGGAAGCATGAAAATCACTTTAAACATGCTAATTTTAGCTCTAAAACTGATGATCCACCTACAAATGTGAACTGACGTATAAAAATAAAACATTTGAAAACGGACCATTTTTCACCTTTCTGAAGAATGACGTAATGGGGGGGGGTGTTATCTCTTTTGTCAAAAATCAGCTGTTTTTGCTTGAACATTAAATGCCTTCAAATGGTATTTAATTCACTTCCCGGGGTGAAGAAACACTTTTTGAGACCTCAGAGTGAGCAAATTGGCCATTTTCATGCACTTTTAACCATTCCACAAATCTTGTGTTTAGAGCCCCTGGAAACATGAAAATCACTTTCAACATGCTAATTTTAGCTCTAAAACTAATAATCCACCTACAAATGTGAACTGACGTCCAAAAATAAAACATTTGAAAATGGACCATTTTTCACCTTTCTGAAGAATGACGTAATGGGGGGGTGTTATCTCTTTTGTCAAAAATCAGCTGTTTTTGCTTGAACATTAAATGCCTTCAAATGGTAAATAATTCACTTCCCGGGGTGAAGAAACACTTTTTGAGACCTCAGAGTGAGCAAATTGGCCATTTTCATTCACTTTTAACCATTCCACAAATCTTGTGTTTAGAGCCCCTGGAAGCATGAAAATCACTTTAAACATGCTAATTTTAGCTCTAAAACTAATAATCCACCTACAAATGTGAACTGACGTTCAAAAATAAAACATTTGAAAACGGACCATTTTTCACCTTTCTGAAGAATGACATAATGGGGGGGTGTTATCTCTTTTGTCAATAAATCAGCTGTTTTTGCTTGAACAGTAAATGCCTCCAAATGGTATTTAATTCACTTGCCGGGCCCCTGGAAGCATGAAAATCACTTTAAACATGCTAATTTTAGCTCTAAAACTAATAATCCACCTACAAATGTGAAGTGACGTTCAAAAATAAAACATTTGAAAACGGACCATTTTTCACCTTTCTTAAGAATGACGTAATGGGGGGGTGTTATCTCTTTTGTCAAAAATCAGCTGTTTTTGCTTGAACATTAAACGCCTCCAAATGGTATTTAATTCACTTCCCGGGGTGAAGAAACACTTTTTGAGACCTCAGAGTGAGCAAATTGGCCATTTTCATGCACTTTTAACCATTCCACAAATCTTGTGTTTAGAGCCCCTGGAAGCATGAAAATCACTTTAAACATGCTAATTTTAGCTCTAAAACTAATAATCCACCTACAAATGTGAACTGACGTTCAAAAATAAAACATTTGAAAACGGACCATTTTTCACCTTTCTGAAGAATGACGTAATGGGGGGGTGTTATCTCTTTTGTCAAAAATCAGCTGTTTTTGCTTGAACATTAAATGCCTCCAAATGGTATTTAATTCACTTCCCGGGCCCCTGGAAGCATGAAAATCACTTTAAACTTGCTAATTTTAGCTCTAAAACTAATAATCCACCTACAAATGTGAACTGACGTTCAAAAATAAAACATTTGAAAACGGACCATTTTTCACCTTTCTGGAGAATGACGTAATGGGGGGGTGTTATCTCTTTTGTCAAAAATCAGCTGTTTTTGCTTGAACATTAAATGCCTCCAAATGGTATTTAATTCACTTCCCGGGGTGAAGAAACACTTTTTGAGACCTCAGAGTGAGCAAATTGGCCATTTTCATGCACTTTTAACCATTCCACAAATCTTGTGTTTAGAGCCCCTGGAAGCATGAAAATCACTTTAAACATGCTAATTTTAGCTCTAAAACTAATAATCCACCTACAAATGTGAACTGACGTTCAAAAATAACACATTTGAAAACGGACCATTTTTCACCTTTCTGAAGCATGACGTAATGGGGGGGGGTGTTATCCCTTGTCAAAAATCAGCAGTTTTTGCTTGAACATTAAATGCCTCCAAATGGTATTTAATTCACTTCCCGGGCCCCTGGAAGCATGAAAATCACTTTAAACATGCTAGTTTTAGCTCTAAAACTAATAATCCACCTACAAATGTGAACTGACGTTCAAAAATAAAACATTTGAAAACTGACCATTTTTCAACTTTCTGAAGAATGACGTAATGGGGGGGGTGTTATCTCTTTTGTCAAAATCAGCTGTTTTTGCTTGAACATTAAATGCCTCCAAATGGTATTTAATTCACTTGCCGGGGTGAAGAAACACTTTTTGAGACCTCAGAGTGAGCAAATTGGCCATTTTCATGCACTTTTAACCATTCCACAAATCTTGTGTTTAGAGCCTCTGGAAGCATGAAAATCACTTTAAACATGCTAATTTTAGCTCTAAAACTAATAATCCACCTACAAATGTGAACTGACGTTCAAAAATAAAACATTTGAAAACGGACCATTTTTCACCTTTCTGAAGAATGACGTAATGGGGGGGGGGGGGTGTTATCTCTTGTCAAAAATCAGCTGTTTTTGCTTGAACATTAAATGCCTCCAAATGGTATTTAATTTACTTCCCGGGCCCCTGGAAGCATGAAAATCACTTTAAACATGCTAATTTTAGCTCTAAAACTAATAATCCACCTACAAATGTGAACTGACGTTCAAAAATAAAACATTTGAAAACGGACCATTTTTCACCTTTCTGAAGAATGACGTAATGGGGGGGGTGTTATCTCTTTTGTCAAAAATCAGCTGTTTTTGCTTGAACATTAAATGCCTCCAAATGGTATTTAATTCACTTCCCGGGGTGAAGAAACACTTTTTGAGACCTCAGAGTAAGCAAATTGGCCATTTTCATGCACTTTTAACCATTCCACAAATCTTGTGTTTAGAGCCCCTGGAAGCATGAAAATCACTTTAAACATGCTAATTTTAGCTCTAAAACTAATAATCCACCTACAAATGTGAACTGACGTTCAAAAATAAAACATTTGAAAACGGACCATTTTTTACCTTTCTGAAGCATGACATAATGGGGGGGTGTTATCTCTTGTGTCAAAAATCAGCTGATTTTGCTTGAACATTAAATGCCTCCAAATGGTATTTAATTCACTTCCCGGGCCCCTGGAAGCATGAAAATCACTTTAAACATGCTAATTTTAGCTCTAAAACTAATAATCCACCTACAAATGTGAACTGACGTTAAAAAATAAAACATTTGAAAACGGACCATTTTTCACTTTTCTGAAGCATGACGTAATGGGGGGGTGTTATCTCTTTTGTCAAAAATCAGCCGTTTTTGCTTGAACATTAAATGCCTCCAAATGGTATTTAATTCACTTCCCGGGGTGAAGAAACACTTTTTGAGACCTCAGAGTGAGCAAATTGGCAATTTTCATGCACTTTTAACCATTCCACAAATCTTGTGTTTAGGGCCCCTGGAAGCATGAAAATCACTTTAAACATGCTAATTTTAGCTCTAAAACTAATAATCCACCTACAAATGTGAACTGACGTTCAAAAATAAAACATTTGAAAACTGACCATTTTTCACCTTTCTGAAGCATGACGTGATGGGGGGTGTTATCTCTTTTGTCAAAAATCAGCTGTTTTTGCTTGAACATTAAATGCCTCCAAATGGTATTTAATTCACTTCCCGGGGTGAAGAAACACTTTTTGAGACCTCAGAGTGAGCAAATTGGCCATTTTCATGCACTTTTAACCATTCCACAAATCTTGTGTTTAGAGCTACTGGAAGCAAGAATGACGTAATGGGGGGATGTTATCTCTTTTGTCAAAAATCAGCCGTTTTTGCTTGAACATTAAATGCCTCCAAATGGTATTTAATTCACTTCCCGGGGTGAAGAAACACTTTTTGAGACCTCAGAGTGAGCAAATTGGCCATTTTCATGCACTTTTAACCATTCCACAAATCTTGTGTTTAGAGCCCCTGGAATCATGAAAATCACTTTAAACATGCTAATTTTAGCTCTAAAACTAATAATCCACCTACAAATGTGAACTGACGTCCAAAAATAAAACATTTGAAAATGGACCATTTTTCACCTTTCTGAAGAATGACGTAATGGGGGGGTGTTATCTCTTTTGTCAAAAATCAGCTGTTTTTGCTTGAACATTAAATGCCTTCAAATGGTAATTAATTCACTTCCCGGGGTGAAGAAACACTTTTTGAGACCTCAGAGTGAGCAAATTGGCCATTTTCATTCACTTTTAACCATTCCACAAATCTTGTGTTTAGAGCCCCTGGAAGCATGAAAATCACTTTAAACATGCTAATTTTAGCTCTAAAACTATTAATCCACCTACAAATGGGAACTGACGTTCAAAAATAAAACATTTGAAAACGGACCATTTTTAATCCTTTCTGAAGAATGACATAATGGGGGGGGTGTTATCTCTTTTGTCAATAAATCAGCTGTTTTTGCTTGAACATTAAATGCCTCCAAATGGTATTTAATTCACTTCCCGGGCCCCTGGAAGCATGAAAATCACTTTAAACATGCTAATTTTAACTCTAAAACTAATAATCCACCTACAAATGTGAACTGACGTTCAAAAATAAAACATTTGAAAACGGACCATTTTTCACCTTTCTGAAGCATGACGTAATGGGGGGTGTTATCTCTTTTGTCAAAAATCAGCCGTTTTTGCTTGAACATTAAATGCCTCCAAATGGTATTTAATTCACTTCCCGGGGTGAAGAAACACTTTTTGAGACCTCAGAGTGAGCAAATTGGCCATTTTCATGCACTTTTAAGCATTCCACAAATCTTGTGTTTAGAGCCCCTGGAAGCATGAAAATCACTTTAAACATGCTCATTTTAGCTCTAAAACTAATAATCCACCTACAAATGTGAACTGACGTTCAAAAATAAAACATTTGAAAACGGACCATTTTTCACCTTTCTGAAGCATGACGTAATGGGGGGGGTGTTATCTCTTTTGTCAAAAATCAACCGTTTTTGCTTGAACATTAAATGCCTCCAAATGGTATTTAATTCACTTCCCTGGCCCCTGGAAGCATGAAAATCACTTTAAACATGCTAATTGTAGCTCTAAAACTAATAATCCACCTACAAATGTGAACTGACGTTCAAAAATAAAACATTTGAAAACGGACCATTTTTCACCTTTCTGAAGAATGACGTAATAGGGGGTGTTATCTCTTGTCAAAAATCTGCTGTTTTTGCTTGAACATTAAATGCCTCCGAATGGTATTTAATTCACTTCCCGGGCCCCTGGAAGCATGAAAATCACTTTAAACATGCTAATTTTAGCTCTAAAACTGATGATCCACCTACAAATGTGAACTGACGTTTAAAAATAAAACATTTGAAAACGGACCATTTTTCACCTTTCTGAAGAATGACGTAATGGGGGGGGGTGTTATCTCTTTTGTCAAAAATCAGCTGTTTTTGCTTGAACATTAAATGCCTTCAAATGGTATTTAATTCACTTCCCGGGGTGAAGAAACACTTTTTGAGACCTCAGAGTGAGCAAATTGGCCATTTTCATGCACTTTTAACCATTCCACAAATCTTGTGTTTAGAGCCCCTGGAAACATGAAAATCACTTTCAACATGCTAATTTTAGCTCTAAAACTAATAATCCACCTACAAATGTGAACTGACGTCCAAAAATAAAACATTTGAAAATGGACCATTTTTCACCTTTCTGAAGAATGACGTAATGGGGGGGTGTTATCTCTTTTGTCAAAAATCAGCTGTTTTTGCTTGAACATTAAATGCCTTCAAATGGTAAATAATTCACTTCCCGGGGTGAAGAAACACTTTTTGAGACCTCAGAGTGAGCAAATTGGCCATTTTCATTCACTTTTAACCATTCCACAAATCTTGTGTTTAGAGCCCCTGGAAGCATGAAAATCACTTTAAACATGCTAATTTTAGCTCTAAAACTAATAATCCACCTACAAATGTGAACTGACGTTCAAAAATAAAACATTTGAAAACGGACCATTTTTCACCTTTCTGAAGAATGACATAATGGGGGGGTGTTATCTCTTTTGTCAATAAATCAGCTGTTTTTGCTTGAACAGTAAATGCCTCCAAATGGTATTTAATTCACTTGCCGGGCCCCTGGAAGCATGAAAATCACTTTAAACATGCTAATTTTAGCTCTAAAACTAATAATCCACCTACAAATGTGAACTGACGTTCAAAAATAAAACATTTGAAAACGGACCATTTTTCACCTTTCTTAAGAATGACGTAATGGGGGGGTGTTATCTCTTTTGTCAAAAATCAGCTGTTTTTGCTTGAACATTAAACGCCTCCAAATGGTATTTAATTCACTTCCCGGGGTGAAGAAACACTTTTTGAGACCTCAGAGTGAGCAAATTGGCCATTTTCATGCACTTTTAACCATTCCACAAATCTTGTGTTTAGAGCCCCTGGAAGCATGAAAATCACTTTAAACATGCTAATTTTAGCTCTAAAACTAATAATCCACCTACAAATGTGAACTGACGTTCAAAAATAAAACATTTGAAAACGGACCATTTTTCACCTTTCTGAAGAATGACGTAATGGGGGGGTGTTATCTCTTTTGTCAAAAATCAGCTGTTTTTGCTTGAACATTAAATGCCTCCAAATGGTATTTAATTCACTTCCCGGGCCCCTGGAAGCATGAAAATCACTTTAAACTTGCTAATTTTAGCTCTAAAACTAATAATCCACCTACAAATGTGAACTGACGTTCAAAAATAAAACATTTGAAAACGGACCATTTTTCACCTTTCTGGAGAATGACGTAATGGGGGGGGTGTTATCTCTTTTGTCAAAAATCAGCTGTTTTTGCTTGAACATTAAATGCCTCCAAATGGTATTTAATTCACTTCCCGGGGTGAAGAAACACTTTTTGAGACCTCAGAGTGAGCAAATTGGCCATTTTCATGCACTTTTAACCATTCCACAAATCTTGTGTTTAGAGCCCCTGGAAGCATGAAAATCACTTTAAACATGCTAATTTTAGCTCTAAAACTAATAATCCACCTACAAATGTGAACTGACGTTCAAAAATAACACATTTGAAAACGGACCATTTTTCACCTTTCTGAAGCATGACGTAATGGGGGGGGGTGTTATCTCTTGTCAAAAATCAGCAGTTTTTGCTTGAACATTAAATGCCTCCAAATGGTATTTAATTCACTTCCCGGGCCCCTGGAAGCATGAAAATCACTTTAAACAAGCTAATTTTAGCTCTAAAACTAATAATCGACCTACAAATGTGAACTGACGTTCAAATATAAAACATTTTAAAACGGACCATTTTTCACCTTTCTGAAGAATGACGTAATGGGGGGGGTGTTATCTCTTGTCAAAAATCAGCTGTTTCTGCTTGAACATTAAATGCCTCCAAATGGTATTTAATTCACTTCCCGGGCCCCTGGAAGCATGAAAATCACTTTAAACATGCTAGTTTTAGCTCTAAAACTAATAATCCACCTACAAATGTGAACTGACGTTCAAAAATAAAACATTTGAAAACTGACCATTTTTCAACTTTCTGAAGAATGACGTAATGGGGGGGTGTTATCTCTTTTGTCAAAATCAGCTGTTTTTGCTTGAACATTAAATGCCTCCAAATGGTATTTAATTCACTTGCCGGGGTCAAGAAACACTTTTTGAGACCTCAGAGTGAGCAAATTGGCCATTTTCATGCACTTTTAACCATTCCACAAATCTTGTGTTTAGAGCCTCTGGAAGCATGAAAATCACTTTAAACATGCTAATTTTAGCTCTAAAACTAATAATCCACCTACAAATGTGAACTGACGTTCAAAAATAAAACATTTGAAAACGGACCATTTTTCACCTTTCTGAAGAATGACGTAATGGGGGGGGGGGGTGTTATCTCTTGTCAAAAATCAGCTGTTTTTGCTTGAACATTAAATGCCTCCAAATGGTATTTAATTTACTTCCCGGGCCCCTGGAAGCATGAAAATCACTTTAAACATGCTAATTTTAGCTCTAAAACTAATAATCCACCTACAAATGTGAACTGACGTTCAAAAATAAAACATTTGAAAACGGACCATTTTTCACCTTTCTGAAGAATGACGTAATGGGGGGGGGGTGTTATCTCTTGTCAAAAATCTGCTGTTTTTGCTTGAACATTAAATGCCTCCGAATGGTATTTAATTCACTTCCCGGGCCCCTGGAAGCATGAAAATCACTTTAAACATGCTAATTTTAGCTCTAAAACTGATGATCCACCTACAAATGTGAACTGACGTTTAAAAATAAAACATTTGAAAACGGACCATTTTTCACCTTTCTGAAGAATGACGTAATGGGGGGGGGTGTTATCTCTTTTGTCAAAAATCAGCTGTTTTTGCTTGAACATTAAATGCCTTCAAATGGTATTTAATTCACTTCCCGGGGTGAAGAAACACTTTTTGAGACCTCAGAGTGAGCAAATTGGCCATTTTCATGCACTTTTAACCATTCCACAAATCTTGTGTTTAGAGCCCCTGGAAACATGAAAATCACTTTCAACATGCTAATTTTAGCTCTAAAACTAATAATCCACCTACAAATGTGAACTGACGTCCAAAAATAAAACATTTGAAAATGGACCATTTTTCACCTTTCTGAAGAATGACGTAATGGGGGGGTGTTATCTCTTTTGTCAAAAATCAGCTGTTTTTGCTTGAACATTAAATGCCTTCAAATGGTAAATAATTCACTTCCCGGGGTGAAGAAACACTTTTTGAGACCTCAGAGTGAGCAAATTGGCCATTTTCATTCACTTTTAACCATTCCACAAATCTTGTGTTTAGAGCCCCTGGAAGCATGAAAATCACTTTAAACATGCTAATTTTAGCTCTAAAACTAATAATCCACCTACAAATGTGAACTGACGTTCAAAAATAAAACATTTGAAAACGGACCATTTTTCACCTTTCTGAAGAATGACATAATGGGGGGGTGTTATCTCTTTTGTCAATAAATCAGCTGTTTTTGCTTGAACAGTAAATGCCTCCAAATGGTATTTAATTCACTTGCCGGGCCCCTGGAAGCATGAAAATCACTTTAAACATGCTAATTTTAGCTCTAAAACTAATAATCCACCTACAAATGTGAACTGACGTTCAAAAATAAAACATTTGAAAACGGACCATTTTTCACCTTTCTTAAGAATGACGTAATGGGGGGGTGTTATCTCTTTTGTCAAAAATCAGCTGTTTTTGCTTGAACATTAAACGCCTCCAAATGGTATTTAATTCACTTCCCGGGGTGAAGAAACACTTTTTGAGACCTCAGAGTGAGCAAATTGGCCATTTTCATGCACTTTTAACCATTCCACAAATCTTGTGTTTAGAGCCCCTGGAAGCATGAAAATCACTTTAAACATGCTAATTTTAGCTCTAAAACTAATAATCCACCTACAAATGTGAACTGACGTTCAAAAATGAAACATTTGAAAACGGACCATTTTTCACCTTTCTGAAGAATGACGTAATGGGGGGGTGTTATCTCTTTTGTCAAAAATCAGCTGTTTTTGCTTGAACATTAAATGCCTCCAAATGGTATTTAATTCACTTCCCGGGCCCCTGGAAGCATGAAAATCACTTTAAACTTGCTAATTTTAGCTCTAAAACTAATAATCCACCTACAAATGTGAACTGACGTTCAAAAATAAAACATTTGAAAACGGACCATTTTTCACCTTTCTGGAGAATGACGTAATGGGGGGGTGTTATCTCTTTTGTCAAAAATCAGCTGTTTTTGCTTGAACATTAAATGCCTCCAAATGGTATTTAATTCACTTCCCGGGGTGAAGAAACACTTTTTGAGACCTCAGAGTGAGCAAATTGGCCATTTTCATGCACTTTTAACCATTCCACAAATCTTGTGTTTAGAGCCCCTGGAAGCATGAAAATCACTTTAAACATGCTAATTTTAGCTCTAAAACTAATAATCCACCTACAAATGTGAACTGACGTTCAAAAATAACACATTTGAAAACGGACCATTTTTCACCTTTCTGAAGCATGACGTAATGGGGGGGGTGTTATCTCTTGTCAAAAATCAGCAGTTTTTGCTTGAACATTAAATGCCTCCAAATGGTATTTAATTCACTTCCCGGGCCCCTGGAAGCATGAAAATCACTTTAAACAAGCTAATTTTAGCTCTAAAACTAATAATCCACCTACAAATGTGAACTGACGTTCAAATATAAAACATTTTAAAACGGACCATTTTTCACCTTTCTGAAGAATGACGTAATGGGGGGGGTGTTATCTCTTGTCAAAAATCAGCTGTTTTTGCTTGAACATTAAATGCCTCCAAATGGTATTTAATTCACTTCCCGGGCCCCTGGAAGCATGAAAATCACTTTAAACATGCTAGTTTTAGCTCTAAAACTAATAATCCACCTACAAATGTGAACTGACGTTCAAAAATAAAACATTTGAAACCTGACCATTTTTCAACTTTCTGAAGAATGACGTAATGGGGGGGGTGTTATCTCTTTTGTCAAAATCAGCTGTTTTTGCTTGAACATTAAATGCCTCCAAATGGTATTTAATTCACTTGCCGGGGTGAAGAAACACTTTTTGAGACCTCAGAGTGAGCAAATTGGCCATTTTCATGCACTTTTAACCATTCCACAAATCTTGTGTTTAGAGCCTCTGGAAGCATGAAAATCACTTTAAACATGCTAATTTTAGCTCTAAAACTAATAATCCACCTACAAATGTGAACTGACGTTCAAAAATAAAACATTTGAAAACGGACCATTTTTCACCTTTCTGAAGAATGACGTAATGGGGGGGGGGGGGGGGGTGTTATCTCTTGTCAAAAATCAGCTGTTTTTGCTTGAACATTAAATGCCTCCAAATGGTATTTAATTTACTTCCCGGGCCCCTGGAAGCATGAAAATCACTTTAAACATGCTAATTTTTGCTCTAAAACTAATAATCCACCTACAAATGTGAACTGACGTTCAAAAATAAAACATTTGAAAACGGACCATTTTTCACCTTTCTGAAGAATGACGTAATGGGGGGGTGTTATCTCTTTTGTCAAAAATCAGCTGTTTTTGCTTGAACATTAAATGCCTCCAAATGGTATTTAATTCACTTCCCGGGGTGAAGAAACACTTTTTGAGACCTCAGAGTAAGCAAATTGGCCATTTTCATGCACTTTTAACCATTCCACAAATCTTGTGTTTAGAGCCCCTGGAAGCATGAAAATCACTTTAAACATGCTAATTTTAGCTCTAAAACTAATAATCCACCTACAAATGTGAACTGACGTTCAAAAATAAAACATTTGAAAACGGACCATTTTTTACCTTTCTGAAGCATGACATAATGGGGGGGTGTTATCTCTTGTGTCAAAAATCAGCTGATTTTGCTTGAACATTAAATGCCTCCAAATGGTATTTAATTTACTTCCCGGGCCCCTGGAAGCATGAAAATCACTTTAAACATGCTAATTTTAGCTCTAAAACTAATAATCCACCTACAAATGTGAACTGACGTTAAAAAATAAAACATTTGAAAACGGACCATTTTTCACTTTTCTGAAGCATGACGTAATGAGGGGGTGTTATCTCTTTTGTCAAAAATCAGCCGTTTTTGCTTGAACATTAAATGCCTCCAAATGGTATTTAATTCACTTCCCGGGGTGAAGAAACACTTTTTGAGACCTCAGAGTGAGCAAATTGGCAATTTTCATGCACTTTTAACCATTCCACAAATCTTGTGTTTAGGGCCCCTGGAAGCATGAAAATCACTTTAAACATGCTAATTTTAGCTCTAAAACTAATAATCCACCTACAAATGTGAACTGACGTTCAAAAATAAAACATTTGAAAACGGACCATTTTTCACCTTTCTGAAGCATGACGTGATGGGGGGTGTTATCTCTTTTGTCAAAAATCAGCTGTTTTTGCTTGAACATTAAATGCCTCCAAATGGTATTTAATTCACTTCCCGGGGTGAAGAAACACTTTTTGAGACCTCAGAGTGAGCAAATTGGCCATTTTCATGCACTTTTAACCATTCCACAAATCTTGTGTTTAGAGCCACTGGAAGCATGAAAATCACTTTAACCCCTTGCACGCTGATGACGAGCTGGGCTCGTCATGAGGTAGCCTCCTGCTACGCTGATGACGAGCCCAGCTCGTCACGTAACATGCAGTTTCTTAGATGTTCGCGTACGAGCGGAATTCCGCCCGCACGCATGCGGTTAAACATGCTAATTTTAGCTCTAAAACTAATAATCCACCTACAAATGTGAACTGACGTTCAAAAATAAAACATTTGAAAACGGACCATTTTTCACCTTTCTGAAGAATGACGTAATGGGGGGGGGTGTTATCTCTTTTGTCAAAAATCAGCTGTTTTTGCTTGAAAATTAAATGCCTCCAAATGGTATTTAATTCACTTCCCGGGCCCCTGGAAGCATGAAAATCACTTTAAACATGCTAATTTTAGCTCTAAAACTAACAATCCACCTACAAATGTGAACTGACGTTCAAAAATAAAACATTTGAAAACGGACCATTTTTCACCTTTCTGAAGAATGACATAATGGGGGGGTGTTATCTCTTTTGTCAAAAATCAGCTGTTTTTGCTTGAACATTAAATGCCTCCAAATGGTATTTAATTCACTTCCCGGGGTGAAGAAACACTTTTTGAGACCTCAGAGTAAGCAAATTGGCCATTTTCATGCACTTTTAACCATTCCACAAATCTTGTGTTTAGAGCCCCTGGAAGCATGAAAATCACTTTAAACATGCTAATTTTAGCTCTAAAACTAATAATCCACCTACAAATGTGAACTGACGTTCAAAAATAAAACATTTGAAAACGGACCATTTTTTACCTTTCTGAAGCATGACATAATGGGGGGGTGTTATCTCTTGTGTCAAAAATCAGCTGATTTTGCTTGAACATTAAATGCCTCCAAATGGTATTTAATTTACTTCCCGGGCCCCTGGAAGCATGAAAATCACTTTAAACATGCTAATTTTAGCTCTAAAACTAATAATCCACCTACAAATGTGAACTGACGTTAAAAAATAAAACATTTGAAAACGGACCATTTTTCACTTTTCTGAAGCATGACGTAATGGGGGGGTGTTATCTCTTTTGTCAAAAATCAGCCGTTTTTGCTTGAACATTAAATGCCTCCAAATGGTATTTAATTCACTTCCCGGGGTGAAGAAACACTTTTTGAGACCTCAGAGTGAGCAAATTGGCAATTTTCATGCACTTTTAACCATTCCACAAATCTTGTGTTTAGGGCCCCTGGAAGCATGAAAATCACTTTAAACATGCTAATTTTAGCTCTAAAACTAATAATCCACCTACAAATGTGAACTGACGTTCAAAAATAAAACATTTGAAAACGGACCATTTTTCACCTTTCTGAAGCATGACGTGATGGGGGGTGTTATCTCTTTTGTCAAAAATCAGCTGTTTTTGCTTGAACATTAAATGCCTCCAAATGGTATTTAATTCACTTCCCGGGGTGAAGAAACACTTTTTGAGACCTCAGAGTGAGCAAATTGGCCATTTTCATGCACTTTTAACCATTCCACAAATCTTGTGTTTAGAGCCACTGGAAGCATGAAAATCACTTTAACCCCTTGCACGCTGATGACGAGCTGGGCTCGTCATGAGGTAGCCTCCTGCTACGCTGATGACGAGCCCAGCTCGTCACGTAACATGCAGTTTCTTAGATGTTCGCGTACGAGCGGAATTCCGCCCGCACGCATGCGGTTAAACATGCTAATTTTAGCTCTAAAACTAATAATCCACCTACAAATGTGAACTGACGTTCAAAAATAAAACATTTGAAAACGGACCATTTTTCACCTTTCTGAAGAATGACGTAATGGGGGGGGGTGTTATCTCTTTTGTCAAAAATCAGCTGTTTTTGCTTGAAAATTAAATGCCTCCACATGGTATTTAATTCACTTCCCGGGGTGAAGAAACACTTTTTGAGACCTCAGAGTGAGCAAATTGGCCATTTTCATGCACGTTTAACCATTCCACAAATCTTGTGTTTAGAGCCCCTGGAAGCATGAAAATCACTTTAAACATGCTAATTTTAGCTCTAAAACTAATAATCCACCTACAAATGTGAACTGACGTTCAAAAATAAAACATTTGAAAACAGACCATTTTTCACCTTTCTGAAGAATGACGTAATGGGGGGGTGTTATCTCTTTTGTCAAAAATCAGCCGTTTTTGCTTGAACATTAAATGCCTCCAAATGGTATTTAATTCACTTCCCGGGGTGAAGAAACACTTTTTGAGACCTCAGAGTGAGCAAATTGGCAATTTTCATGCACTTTTAACCATTCCACAAATCTTGTGTTTAGGGCCCCTGGAAGCATGAAAATCACTTTAAACATGCTAATTTTAGCTCTAAAACTAATAATCCACCTACAAATGTGAACTGACGTTCAAAAATAAAACATTTGAAAACGGACCATTTTTCACCTTTCTGAAGCATGACGTGATGGGGGTGTTATCTCTTTTGTCAAAAATCAGCTGTTTTTGCTTGAACATTAAATGCCTCCAAATGGTATTTAATTCACTTCCCGGGGTGAAGAAACACTTTTTGAGACCTCAGAGTGAGCAAATTGGCCATTTTCATGCACTTTTAACCATTCCACAAATCTTGTGTTTAGAGCCACTGGAAGCATGAAAATCACTTTAACCCCTTGCACGCTGATGACGAGCTGGGCTCGTCATGAGGTAGCCTCCTGTTACGCTGATGAAGAGCCCAGCTCGTCACGTAACATGCAGTTTCTTAGATGTTCGCGTACGAGCGGAATTCCGCCCGCACGCATGCGGTTAAACATGCTAATTTTAGCTCTAAAACTAATAATCCACCTACAAATGTGAACTGACGTTCAAAAATAAAACATTTGAAAACGGACCATTTTTCACCTTTCTGAAGAATGACGTAATGGGGGGGGGTGTTATCTCTTTTGTCAAAAATCAGCTGTTTTTGCTTGAACATTAAATGCCTCCAAATGGTATTTAATTCACTTCCCGGGCCCCTGGAAGCATGAAAATCACTTTAAACATGCTAATTTTAGCTCTAAAACTAATAATCCACCTACAAATGTGAATTGACGTTCAAAAATAAAACATTTGAAAACGGACCATTTTTCACCTTTCTGAAGAATGACATAATGGGGGGGTGTTATCTCTTTTGTCAAAAATCAGCTGTTTTTGCTTGAACATTAAATGCCTCCACATGGTATTTAATTCACTTCCCGGGGTGAAGAAACACTTTTTGAGACCTCAGAGTGAGCAAATTGGCCATTTTCATGCACGTTTAACCATTCCACAAATCTTGTGTTTAGAGCCCCTGGAAGCATGAAAATCACTTTAAGCATGCTAATTTTAGCTCTAAAACTAATAATCCACCTACAAATGTGAACTGACGTTCAAAAATAAAACATTTGAAAACGGACCATTTTTCACCTTTCTGAAGCATGACGTAATGGGGGGGTGTTATCTCTTTTGTCAAAAATCAGCTGTTTTTGCTTGAACATTAAATGCCTCCAAATGGTATTTAATTCACTTCCCGGGCCCCTGGAAGCATGAAAATCACTTTAAACATGCTAATTTTAGCTCTAAAACTAATAATCCACCTACAAATGTGAACTGACGTTCAAAAATAAAACATTTGAAAACAGACCATTTTTCACCTTTCTGAAGAATGACGTAATGGGGGGGGTGTTATCTCTTTTGTCAAAAATCAGCTGTTTTTGCTTGAACATTAAATGCCTCCAAATGGTATTTAATTCACTTCCCGGGCCCCTGGAAGCATGAAAATCACTTTAAACATGCTAATTTTAGCTCTAAAACTGATGATCCACCTACAAATGTGAACTGACGTTCAAAAATAAAACATTTGAAAACGGACCATTTTTCACCTTTCTGAAGAATGACGTAATGGGGGGGTGTTCTCTCTTTTGTCAATAAATCAGCTGTTTTTGCTTGAACATTAAATGCCTTCAAATGGTATTTAATTCACTTCCCGGGGTGAAGAAACACTTTTTGAGACCTCAGAGTGAGCAAATTGTCCATTTTCATGCACTTTTAACCATTCCACAAATCTTGTGTTTAGAGCCCCTGGAAGCATGAAAATCACTTTAAACATGCTAATTTTAGCTCTAAAACTAATAATCCACCTACAAATGTGAACTGACGTTCAAAAATAAAACATTTGAAAACGGACCATTTTTCACCTTTCTGAAGCATGACGTAATGGGGGGGGTGTTATCTCTTTTGTCAAAAATCAGCAGTTTTTGCTTGCACATTAAATGCCTCCAAATGGTATTTAATTCACTTCCCGGGCCCCTGGAAGCATGAAAATCACTTTAAACATGCTAATTTTAGCTCTAAAACTAATAATCCACCTACAAATGTGAACTGACATTCAAAAATAAAACATTTGAAAACGGACCATTTTTCACCTTTCTGAAGAATGACGTAATGAGGGGGTGTTATCTCTTTTGTCAAAAATAAGCTGTTTTTGCTTGAACATTTAATGCCTCCAAATGGTATTTAATTCACTTCCCGGGGTGAAGAAACACTTTTTGAGATCTCAGAGTGAGCAAATTGGCCATTTTCATGCACTTTTAACCATTCCACACATCTTGTGTTTAGAGCCCCTGGAAGCATGAAAATCACTTTAAACATGCTAATTTTAGCTCTAAAACTAATAATCCACCTACAAATGTGAACTGACGTTCAAAAATAAAACATTTGAAAACGGACCATTTTTCACCTTTCTGAAGAATGACGTAATGGGGGGGTGTTATCTCTTTTGTAAAAAATCAGCTGTTTTTGCTTGAACATTAAATGCCTTCAAATGGTATTTAATTCACTTCCCGGGGTGAAGAAACACTTTTTGAGACCTCAGAGTGAGCAAATTGGCCATTTTCATGCACTTTTAACCATTCCACAAATCTTGTGTTTAGAGCCCCTGGAAGCATGAAAATCACTTTAAACATGCTAATTTTAGCTCTAAAACTAATAATCCACCTACAAATGTGAACTGACGTTCAAAAATAAAACATTTGAAAACGGACCATTTTTCACCTTTCTGAAGCATGACGTAATGGGGGGGGGGTGTTATCTCTTTTGTCAAAAATCAGCTGTTTTTGTTTGAACATTAAATGCCTCCAAATGGTATTTAATTCACTTCCCGGGCCCCTGGAAGCATGAAAATCACTTTAAACATGCTAATTTTAGCTCTAAAACTAATAATCCACCTACAAATGTGAATTGACGTTCAAAAATAAAACATTTGAAAACGGACCATTTTTCACCTTTCTGAAGAATGACATAATGGGGGGGTGTTATCTCTTTTGTCAAAAATCAGCTGTTTTTGCTTGAACATTAAATGCCTCCACATGGTATTTAATTCACTTCCCGGGGTGAAGAAACACTTTTTGAGACCTCAGAGTGAGCAAATTGGCCATTTTCATGCACGTTTAACCATTCCACAAATCTTGTGTTTAGAGCCCCTGGAAGCATGAAAATCACTTTAAGCATGCTAATTTTAGCTCTAAAACTAATAATCCACCTACAAATGTGAACTGACGTTCAAAAATAAAACATTTGAAAACGGACCATTTTTCACCTTTCTGAAGCATGACGTAATGGGGGGGTGTTATCTCTTTTGTCAAAAATCAGCTGTTTTTGCTTGAACATTAAATGCCTCCAAATGGTATTTAATTCACTTCCCGGGCCCCTGGAAGCATGAAAATCACTTTAAACATGCTAATTTTAGCTCTAAAACTAATAATCCACCTACAAATGTGAACTGACGTTCAAAAATAAAACATTTGAAAACAGACCATTTTTCACCTTTCTGAAGAATGACGTAATGGGGGGGGTGTTATCTCTTTTGTCAAAAATCAGCTGTTTTTGCTTGAACATTAAATGCCTCCAAATGGTATTTAATTCACTTCCCGGGCCCCTGGAAGCATGAAAATCACTTTAAACATGCTAATTTTAGCTCTAAAACTGATGATCCACCTACAAATGTGAACTGACGTTCAAAAATAAAACATTTGAAAACGGACCATTTTTCACCTTTCTGAAGAATGACGTAATGGGGGGGTGTTCTCTCTTTTGTCAATAAATCAGCTGTTTTTGCTTGAACATTAAATGCCTTCAAATGGTATTTAATTCACTTCCCGGGGTGAAGAAACACTTTTTGAGACCTCAGAGTGAGCAAATTGTCCATTTTCATGCACTTTTAACCATTCCACAAATCTTGTGTTTAGAGCCCCTGGAAGCATGAAAATCACTTTAAACATGCTAATTTTAGCTCTAAAACTAATAATCCACCTACAAATGTGAACTGACGTTCAAAAATAAAACATTTGAAAACGGACCATTTTTCACCTTTCTGAAGCATGACGTAATGGGGGGGGGTGTTATCTCTTTTGTCAAAAATCAGCAGTTTTTGCTTGCACATTAAATGCCTCCAAATGGTATTTAATTCACTTCCCGGGCCCCTGGAAGCATGAAAATCACTTTAAACATGCTAATTTTAGCTCTAAAACTAATAATCCACCTACAAATGTGAACTGACATTCAAAAATAAAACATTTGAAAACGGACCATTTTTCACCTTTCTGAAGAATGACGTAATGAGGGGGTGTTATCTCTTTTGTCAAAAATAAGCTGTTTTTGCTTGAACATTTAATGCCTCCAAATGGTATTTAATTCACTTCCCGGGGTGAAGAAACACTTTTTGAGATCTCAGAGTGAGCAAATTGGCCATTTTCATGCACTTTTAACCATTCCACACATCTTGTGTTTAGAGCCCCTGGAAGCATGAAAATCACTTTAAACATGCTAATTTTAGCTCTAAAACTAATAATCCACCTACAAATGTGAACTGACGTTCAAAAATAAAACATTTGAAAACGGACCATTTTTCACCTTTCTGAAGAATGACGTAATGGGGGGGTGTTATCTCTTTTGTAAAAAATCAGCTGTTTTTGCTTGAACATTAAATGCCTTCAAATGGTATTTAATTCACTTCCCGGGGTGAAGAAACACTTTTTGAGACCTCAGAGTGAGCAAATTGGCCATTTTCATGCACTTTTAACCATTCCACAAATCTTGTGTTTAGAGCCCCTGGAAGCATGAAAATCACTTTAAACATGCTAATTTTAGCTCTAAAACTAATAATCCACCTACAAATGTGAACTGACGTTCAAAAATAAAACATTTGAAAACGGACCATTTTTCACCTTTCTGAAGCATGACGTAATGGGGGGGGGGTGTTATCTCTTTTGTCAAAAATCAGCTGTTTTTGTTTGAACATTAAATGCCTCCAAATGGTATTTAATTCACTTCCCGGGCCCCTGGAAGCATGAAAATCACTTTAAACATGCTAATTTTAGCTCTAAAACTAATAATCCACCTACAAATGTGAACTGACGTTCAAAAATAAAACATTTGAAAACGGACCATTTTTCACCTTTCTGAAGAATGACATAATGGGGGGGTGTTATCTCTTTTGTCAAAAATCAGCTGTTTTTGCTTGAACATTAAATGCATCCAAATGGTATTTAATTCACTTCCCGGGGTGAAGAAACACTTTTTGAGACCTCAGAGTGAGCAAATTGGCCATTTTCATGCACTTTTAACCATTCCACAAATCTTGTGTTTAGAGCCCCTGGAAGCATGAAAATCACTTTAAACATGCTAATTTGAGCTCTAAAACTAATAATCCACCTACAAATGTGAACTGACGTTCAAAAATAAAACATTTGAAAACGGACCATTTTTCACCTTTCTGAAGAATAACGTAATGGGGGGGTGTTATCTCTTTTGTCAAAAATCAGCTGTTTTTGCTTGAACATTAAATGCCTCCAAATGGTATTTAATTCACTTCCCGGGCCCCTGGAAGCATGAAAATCACTTTAAACATGCTAATTTTAGCTCTAAAACTAATAATCCACCTACAAATGTGAACTGACGTTCAAAAATAAAACATTTGAAAACGGACCATTTTTCACCTTTCTGAAGCATGACGTAATGGGGGGTGTTATCTCTTTTGTC
Organism: Lissotriton helveticus; assembly: GCF_964261635.1. NCBI lineage: Eukaryota > Metazoa > Chordata > Amphibia > Caudata > Salamandridae > Lissotriton > Lissotriton helveticus. The sequence goes on from NW_027611949.1 coordinate 419,974, forward strand.
AAAAATCAGCTGTTTTTGCTTGAACATTAAATGCCTTCAAATGGTATTTAATTCACTTCCCGGGTGAAGAAACACTTTTTGAGACCTCAGAGTGAGCAAATTGGCCATTTTCATGCACTTTTAACCATTCCACAAATCTTGTGTTTAGAGCCCCTGGAAGCATGAAAATCACTTTAAACATGCTAATTTTAGCTCTAAAACTAATAATCCACCTACAAATGTGAACTGACGTCCAAAAATAAAACATTTGAAAATGGACCATTTTTCACCTTTCTGAAGAATGACGTAATGGGGGGGTGTTATCTCTTTGTCAAAAATCAGCTGTTTTTGCTTGAACATTAAATGCTTTCAAATGGTAATTAATTCACTTCCCGGGGTGAAGAAACACTTTTTGAGACCTCAGAGTGAGCAAATTGGCCATTTTCATTCACTTTTAACCATTCCACAAATCTTGTGTTTAGAGCCCCTGGAAGCATGAAAATCACTTTAAACATGCTAATTTTAGCTCTAAAACTAATAATCCACCTACAAATGTGAACTGACGTTCAAAAATAAAACATTTGAAAACGGACCATTTTTCACCTTTCTGAAGAATGACATAATGGGGGGGTGTTATCTCTTTTGTCAATAAATCAGCTGTTTTTGCTTGAACATTAAATGCCTCCAAATGGTATTTAATTCACTTGCCGGGCCCCTGGAAGCATGAAAATCACTTTAAACATGATAATTTTAGCTCTAAAACTAATAATCCACCTACAAATGTGAACTGACGTTCAAAAATAAAACATTTGAAAACGGACCATTTTTCACCTTTCTGAAGCATGACGTAATGGGGGGGTGTTATCTCTTTTCTCAAAAATCAGTCGTTTTTGCTTGAACATTAAATGCCTCCAAATGGTATTTAATTCACTTCCCGGGCCCCTGGAAGCATGAAAATCACTTTAAACATGCTAATTTTAGCTCTAAAACTAATAATCCACCTACAAATGTGAACTGACGTTCAAAAATAAAACATTTGAAAACGGACCATTTTTCACCTTTCTGAAGAATGACGTAATGGGGGGGTGTTATCTCTTTTGTCAAAATCAGCTGTTTTTGCTTGAACATTAAATGCCTCCAAATGGTATTTAATTCACTTCCCGGGGTGAAGAAACACTTTTTGAGACCTCAGAGTGAGCAAATTGGCCATTTTCATGCACTTTTAACCATTCCACAAATCTTGTGTTTAGAGCCCCTGAAGCATGAAAATCACTTTAAACATGCTAATTTTAGCTCTAAAACTAATAATCCACCTACAAATGTGAACTGACTTTCAAAAATAAAACATTTGAAAACAGACCATTTTTCACCTTTCTGAAGAATGACGTAATGGGGGGTGTTATATCTTTTGTCAAAAATCAGCTGTTTTTGCTTGAACATTAAATGCCTCCAAATGGTATTTAATTCACTTCCCGGGGTGAAGAAACACTTTTTGAGACCTCAGAGTGAGCAAATTGGCCATTTTCATGCACTTTTAACCATTCCACAAATCTTGTGTAGAGGCCCTGGAAGCATGAATATCACTTTAAACATGCTAATTTTACCTCTAAAACTAATAATCCACCTACAAATGTGAACTGACGTTCAAAAATAAAACATTTGAAAACGGACCATTTTTCACCTTTCTGAAGCATGACGTAATGGGGGTGTTATCTATTTTGTCAAAAATCAGCTGTTTTTGCTTGAACATTAAATGCCTCCAAATGGTATTTAATTCACTTCCCGGGCCCATGGAAGCATGAAAATCACTTTAAACATGCTAATTTTAGCTCTAAAACTGATGATCCACCTACAAATGTGAACTGACGTTCAAAAATAAAACATTTGAAAACGGACCATTTTTCACCTTTCTGAAGAATGACGTAATGGGGGGGTGTTATCTCTTTTGTCAAAAATCAGCTGTTTTTGCTTGAACATTAAATGCCTTCAAACGGTTTTTAATTCACTTCCCGGGGTGAAGAAACAGTTTTTGAGACCTCAGAGTGAGCAAATTGACCATTTTCATGCACTTTTAACCATTCCACAAATCTTGTGTTTAGAGCCCCTGGAAGCATGAAAATCACTTTAAACATGCTAATTTTAGCTCTAAAACTAATAATCCACCTACAAATGTGAACTGACGTTCAAAAACAAAACATTTGAAAACGGACCATTTTTCACCTTTCTGAAGAATGACGTAATGGGGGGTGTTATCTCTTTTGTCAAAAATCAGCTGTTTTTGCTTGAACATTAAATGCCTCCAAATGGTATTTAATTCACTTTCCGGGCCCCTGGAAGCATGAAAATCACTTTAAACATGCTAATTTTAGCTCTAAAACTAATAATCCACCTACAAATGTGAACTGACGTTCAAAAATAAAACATTTGAAAACGGACCATTTTTCACCTTTCTGAAGAATGACCTAATGGGGGGGTGTTATCTCTTTTCTCAAAAATCAGCTGTTTTTGCTTGAACATTAAATGCCTCCAAATGGTATTTAATTCACTTCCCGGGGTGAAGAAACAGTTTTTGAGACCTCAGAGTGAGCAAATTGGCCATTTTCTTGCACTTTTAACCATTCCACAAATCTTGTGTTTAGAGCCCCTGGAAGCATGAAAATCACTTTAAACATGCTAATTTTAGCTCTAAAACTAATAATCCACTTACAAATGTGAACTGACGTTCAAAAATAAAACATTTGAAAACGGACCATTTTTCACCTTTCTGAAGCATGACGTAATGGGGGGTGTTTTCTATTTTGTCAAAAATCAGCTGTTTTTGCTTGAACATTAAATGCCTCCAAATGGTATTTAATTCACTTCCCGGGCCCCTGGAAGCATGAAAATCACTTTAAACATGTTAATTTTAGCTCTAAAACTGATGATCCACCTACAAATGTGAACTGACGTTCAAAAATAAAACATTTGAAAACGGACCATTTTTCACCTTTCTGAAGAATGACGTAATGGGGGTGTTATCTATTTTGTCAAAAATCAGCTGTTTTTGCTTGAACATTAAATGGCTCCAAATGGTATTTAATTCACTTCCCGGGGTGAAGAAACACTTTTTGAGACCTCAGAGTGAGCAAATTGGCCATTTTCATGCACTTTTAACTATTCCACAAATCTTGTGTTTAGAGCCCCTGGAAGCATGAAAATCACTTTAAACATGCTAATTTTAGCTCTAAAACTAATAATCCACCTACAAATGTGAACTGACTTTCAAAAATAAAACATTTGAAAACAGACAATTTTTCACCTTTCTGAAGAATGACGTAATGGGGGGTGTTATATCTTTTGTCAAAAATCAGCTGTTTTTGCTTGAACATTAAATGCCTCCAAATGGTATTTAATTCACTTCCCGGGGTGAAGAAACACTTTTTGAGACCTCAGAGTGAGCAAATTGGCCATTTTCATGCACTTTTAACCATTCCACAAATCTTGTGTAGAGCCCCTGGAAGCATGAAAATCACTTTAAACATGCTAATTGTACCTCTAAAACTAATAATCCACCTACCAATGTGAACTGACGTTCCAAAATAAAACATTTGAAAACGGACCATTTTTCACCTTTCTGAAGCATGACGTAATGGGGGTGTTATCTATTTTGTCAAAAATCAGCTGTTTTTGCTTGAACATTAAATGCCTCCAAATGATATTTAATTCACTTCCCGGGCCCCTGGAAGCATGAAAATCACTTTAAACATGCTAATTTTAGCTCTAAAACTGATGATCCACCTACAAATGTGAACTGACGTTCAAAAATAAAACATTTGAAAACGGACCATTTTTCACCTTTCTGAAGAATGACGTAATGGGGGGGTGTTATCTCTTTTGTCAAAAATCAGCTGTTTTTGCTTGAACATTAAATGCCTTCAAACGGTTTTTAATTCACTTCCCGGGGTGAAGAAACAGTTTTTGAGACCTCAGAGTGAGCAAATTGACCATTTTCATGCACTTTTAACCATTCCACAAATCTTGTGTTTAGAGCCCCTGGAAGCATGAAAATCACTTTAAACATGCTAATTTTAGCTCTAAAACTAATAATCCACCTACAAATGTGAACTGACGTTCAAAAACAAAACATTTGAAAACGGACCATTTTTCACCTTTCTGAAGAATGACGTAATGGGGGGTGTTATCTCTTTTGTCAAAAATCAGCTGTTTTTGCTTGAACATTAAATGCCTCCAAATGGTATTTAATTCACTTTCCGGGCCCCTGGAAGCATGAAAATCACTTTAAACATGCTAATTTTAGCTCTAAAACTAATAATCCACCTACAAATGTGAACTGACGTTCAAAAATAAAACATTTGAAAACGGACCATTTTTCACCTTTCTGAAGAATGACCTAATGGGGGGGTGTTATCTCTTTTCTCAAAAATCAGCTGTTTTTGCTTGAACATTAAATGCCTCCAAATGGTATTTAATTCACTTCCCGGGGTGAAGAAACAGTTTTTGAGACCTCAGAGTGAGCAAATTGGCCATTTTCTTGCACTTTTAACCATTCCACAAATCTTGTGTTTAGAGCCCCTGGAAGCATGAAAATCACTTTAAACATGCTAATTTTAGCTCTAAAACTAATAATCCACTTACAAATGTGAACTGACGTTCAAAAATAAAACATTTGAAAACGGACCATTTTTCACCTTTCTGAAGCATGACGTAATGGGGGGTGTTATCTATTTTGTCAAAAATCAGCTGTTTTTGCTTGAACATTAAATGCCTCCAAATGGTATTTAATTCACTTCCCGGGCCCCTGGAAGCATGAAAATCACTTTAAACATGCTAATTTTAGCTCTAAAACTGATGATCCACCTACAAATGTGAACTGACGTTCAAAAATAAAACATTTGAAAACGGACCATTTTTCACCTTTCTGAAGAATGACGTAATGGGGGTGTTATCTATTTTGTCAAAAATCAGCTGTTTTTGCTTGAACATTAAATGGCTCCAAATGGTATTTAATTCACTTCCCGGGGTGAAGAAACACTTTTTGAGACCTCAGAGTGAGCAAATTGGCCATTTTCATGCACTTTTAACTATTCCACAAATCTTGTGTTTAGAGCCCCTGGAAGCATGAAAATCACTTTAAACATGCTAATTTTAGCTCTAAAACTAATAATCCACCTACAAATGTGAACTGACTTTCAAAAATAAAACATTTGAAAACAGACCATTTTTCACCTTTCTGAAGAATGACGTAATGGGGGGTGTTATATCTTTTGTCAAAAATCAGCTGTTTTTGCTTGAACATTAAATGCCTCCAAATGGTATTTAATTCACTTCCCGGGGTGAAGAAACACTTTTTGAGACCTCAGAGTGAGCAAATTGGCCATTTTCATGCACTTTTAACCATTCCACAAATCTTGTGTAGAGCCCCTGGAAGCATGAAAATCACTTTAAACATGCTAATTGTACCTCTAAAACTAATAATCCACCTACAAATGTGAACTGACGTTCAAAAATAAAACATTTGAAAACGGACCATTTTTCACCTTTCTGAAGCATGACGTAATGGGGGTGTTATCTATTTTGTCAAAAATCAGCTGTTTTTGCTTGAACATTAAATGCCTCCAAATGATATTTAATTCACTTCCCGGGCCCCTGGAAGCATGAAAATCACTTTAAACATGCTAATTTTAGCTCTAAAACTGATGATCCACCTACAAATGTGAACTGACGTTCAAAAATAAAACATTTGAAAACGGACCATTTTTCACCTTTCTGAAGAATGACGTAATGGGGGGGTGTTATCTCTTTTGTCAAAAATCAGCTGTTTTTGCTTGAACATTAAATGCCTTCAAACGGTTTTTAATTCACTTCCCGGGGTGAAGAAACAGTTTTTGAGACCTCAGAGTGAGCAAATTGACCATTTTCATGCACTTTTAACCATTCCACAAATCTTGTGTTTAGAGCCCCTGGAAGCATGAAAATCACTTTAAACATGCTAATTTTAGCTCTAAAACTAATAATCCACCTACAAATATGAACTGACGTTCAAAAACAAAACATTTGAAAACGGACCATTTTTCACCTTTCTGAAGAATGACTTAATGGGGGGTGTTATCTCTTTTGTCAAAAATCAGCTGTTTTTGCTTGAACATTAAATGCCTCCAAATGGTATTTAATTCACTTTCCGGGCCCCTGGAAGCATGAAAATCACTTTAAACATGCTAATTTTAGCTCTAAAACTAATAATCCACCTACAAATGTGAACTGACGTTCAAAAATAAAACATTTGAAAACGGACCATTTTTCACCTTTCTGAAGAATGACGTAATGAGGGGGGTGTTATCTCTTTTGTCAAAAATCAGCTGTTTTTGTTTGAACATTAAATGCCTCCAAATGGTATTTAATTCACTTCCCGGGCCCCTGGAAGCATGAAAATCACTTTAAACATGCTAATTTTAGCTCTAAAACTAATAATCCACCTACAAATGTGAACTGACGTTCAAAAATAAAACATTTGAAAACTGACCATTTTTCACCTTTCTGAAGCATGACGTAATGGGGGGGTGTTATCTCTTTTCTCAAAAATCAGTCGTTTTTGCTTGAACATTAAATGCCTCCAAATGGTATTTAATTCACTTCCCGGGCCCCTGGAAGCATGAAAATCACTTTAAACATGCTAATTTTAGCTCTAAAACTAATAATCCACCTACAAATGTGAACTGACGTTCAAAAATAAAACATTTGAAAACGGACCATTTTTCACCTTTCTGAAGAATGAAGTAATGGGGGGGTGTTATCTCTTTTGTCAAAATCAGCTGTTTTTGCTTGAACATTAAATGCCTCCAAATGGTATTTAATTCACTTCCCGGGGTGAAGAAACACTTTTTGAGACCTCAGAGTGAGCAAATTGGCAATTTTCATGCACTTTTAACCATTCCACAAATCTTTTGTTTAGGGCCCCTGGAAGCATGAAAATCACTTTAAACATGCTAATTTTAGCTCTAAAACTAATAATCCACCTACTAATGTGAACTGACGTTCAAAAATAAAACATTTGAAAACGGACCATTTTTCACCTTTCTGAAGCATGACATGATGGGGGGTGTTATCTCTTTTGTCAAAAATCAGCCGTTTTTGCTTGAACATTAAATGCCTCCAAATGGTATTTAATTCACTTCCCGGGGTGAAGAAACAGTTTTTGAGACCTCAGAGTGAGCAAATTGGCCATTTTCATGCACTTTTAACCATTCCACAAATCTTGTGTTTAGAGCCCCTGGAAGCATGAAAATCACTTTAAACATGCTAATTTTAGCTCTAAAACTAATAATCCACTTACAAATGTAAACTGACGTTCAAAAATAAAACATTTGAAAACGGACCATTTTTCACCTTTCTGAAGCATGACGTAATGGGGGGTGTTATCTATTTTGTCAAAAATCAGCTGTTTTTGCTTGAACATTAAATGCCTCCAAATGGTATTTAATTCACTTCCCGGGCCCCTGGAAGCATGAAAATCACTTTAAACATGCTAATTTTAGCTCTAAAACTGATGATCCACCTACAAATGTGAACTGACGTTCAAAAATAAAACATTTGAAAACGGACCATTTTTCACCTTTCTGAAGAATGACGTAATGGGGGGGTGTTATCTCTTTTGTCAAAAATCAGCTGTTTTTGCTTGAACATTAAATGCCTTCAAATGGTTTTTAATTCACTTCCCGGGGTAAAGAAACAGTTTTTGAGACCTCAGAGTGAGCAAATTGACCATTTTCATGCACTTTTAACCATTCCACAAATCTTGTGTTTAGAGCCCCTGGAAGCATGAAAATCACTTTAAACATGCTAATTTTAGCTCTAAAACTAATAATCCACCTACAAATGTGAACTGACGTTCAAAAACAAAACATTTGAAAACGGACCATTTTTCACCTTTCTGAAGAATGACGTAATGGGGGGTGTTATCTCTTTTGTCAAAAATCAGCTGTTTTTGCTTGAACATTAAATGCCTCCAAATGGTATTTAATTCACTTTCCGGGCCCCTGGAAGCATGAAAATCACTTTAAACATGCTAATTTTTGCTCTAAAACTAATAATCCACCTACAAATGTGAACTGACGTTCAAAAATAAAACATTTGAAAATGGACCATTTTTCACCTTTCTGAAGAATGACGTAATGGGGGGGTGTTATCTCTTTTGTCAAAAATCAGCTGTTTTTGCTTGAACATTAAATGCCTCCAAATGGTATTTAATTCACTTCCCGGGGTGAAGAAACACTTTTTGAGACCTCAGAGTGAGCAAATTGGCCATTATCATGCACTTTTAACCATTCCACAAATCTTGTGTTTAGAGCCCCTGGAAGCATGAAAATCACTTTAAACATGCTAATTTTAGCTCTAAAACTAATAATCCACCTACAAATGTGAACTGACGTTCAAAAATAAAACATTTGAAAACGGACCATTTTTCACCTTTCTGAAGAATGACGTAATGGGGGGTGTTATCTCTTTTGTCAAAAATCAGCTGTTTTTGCTTGAACATTAAATGCCTCCAAATGGTATTTAATTCACTTCCCGGGCCCCTGGAAGCATGAAAATCACTTTAAACATGCTAATTTTAGCTCTAAAACTGATGATCCACCTACAAATGTGAACTGACGTTCAAAAATAAAACATTTGAAAACGGACCATTTTTCACCTTTCTGAAGAATGACGTAATGGGGGGGTGTTATCTCTTTTGTCAATAAATCAGCTGTTTTTGCTTGAACATTAAATGCCTTCAAATGGTATTTAATTCACTTCCCGGGGTGAAGAAACACTTTTTGAGACCTCAGAGTGAGCAAATTGTCCATTTTCATGCACTTTTAACCATTCCACAAATCTTGTGTTTAGAGCCCCTGGAAGCATGAAAATCACTTTAAACATGCTAATTTTAGCTCTAAAACTAATAATCCACCTACAAATGTGAACTGACGTTCAAAAATAAAACATTTGAAAACGGACGATTTTTCACCTTTCTGAAGCATGACGTAATGGGGGGGGTGTTATCTCTTTTGTCAAAAATCAGCCGTTTTTGCTTGAACATTAAATGCCTCCAAATGGTATTTAATTCACTTCCCGGGCCCCTGGAAGCATGAAAATCACTTTAAACATGATAATTTTAGCTCTAAAACTAATAATCCACCTACAAATGTGAACTGACGTTCAAAAATAAAACATTTGAAAACGGACCATTTTTCACCTTTCTGAAGAATGACGTAATGGGGGGGTGTTATCTCTTTTGTCAAAAATAAGCTGTTTTTGCTTGAACATTAAATGCCTCCAAATGGTTTTTAATTCACTTCCCGGGGTGAAGAAACACTTTTTGAGATCTCAGAGTGAGCAAATTGGCCATTTTCATGCACTTTTAACCATTCCACACATCTTGTGTTTAGAGCCCCTGGAAGCATGAAAATCACTTTAAACATGCTAATTTTAGCTCTAAAACTAATAATCCACCTACAAATGTGAACTGACGTTCAAAAATAAAACATTTGAAAACGGACCATTTTTCACCTTTCTGAAGCATGACGTAATGGGGGTGTTATCTCTTTTGTCAAAAAGTCAGCTGTTTTTGCTTGAACATTAAATGCCTCCAAATGGTATTTAATTCACTTCCCGGGGTGAAGAAACACTTTTTGAGTCCTCAGAGTGAGCAAATTGACCATTTTCATGCACTTTTAACCATTCCACAAATCTTGTGTTTAGAGCCCCTGGAAGCATGAAAATCACTTTAAACATGCTAATTTTAGCTCTAAAACTAATAATCCACCTACAAATGTGAACTGACGTTCAAATATAAAACATTTGAAAACGGACCATTTTTCACCTTTCTGAAGAATGACGTAATGGGGGGGGGGTGTTATCTCTTGTCAAAAATCAGCTGTTTTTGCTTGAACATTAAATGCCTCCAAATGGTATTTAATTCACTTCCCGGGCCCCTGGAAGCATGTAAATCACTTTAAACATGCTAATTTTAGCTCTAAAACTAATAATCCACCTACAAATGTGAACTGACGTTCAAAAATAAAACATTTGAAAACAGACCATTTTTCACCTTTCTGAAGAATGACGTAATGGCGGAGTGTTATCTCTTTTGTCAAAAATCAGCTGTTTTTGCTTGAACATTAAATGCCTCCAAATGGTATTTAATTCACTTCCCGGGCCCCTGGAAGCATGAAAATCACTTTAAACATGCTAATTTTAGCTCTAAAACTGATGATCCACCTACAAATGTGAACTGACGTTCAAAAATAAAACATTTGAAAACGGACCATTTTTCACCGTTCTGAAGAATGAGGTAATGGGGGGGTGTTATCTCTTTTGTCAAAAATCAGCTGTTTTTGCTTGAACATTAAATGCCTTCAAATGGTTTTTAATTCACTTCCCGGGGTGAAGAAACACTTTTTGAGACCTCAGAGTGAGCAAATTGGCCATTTTCATGCACTTTTAACCATTCCACAAATCTTGTGTTTAGAGCCCCTGGAAGCATGAAAATCACTTTAAACATGCTAATTTTAGCTCTAAAACTAATAATCCACCTACAAATGTGAACTGACTTTCAAAAATAAAACATTTGAAAAAGGACCATTTTTCACCTTTCTGAAGCATGACGTAATGGGGGGGGTGTTATCTCTTTTGTCAAAAATCAGCTGTTTTTGTTTCAACATTAAATGCCTCCAAATGATATTTAATTCACTTCCCGGGCCCCTGGAAGCATGAAAATCACTTTAAACATGCTAATTTTAGCTCTAAAACTAATAATCCACCTACAAATGTGAACTGACGTTCAAAAATAAAAAATTTGAAAACGGACCATTTTTCACCTTTCTGAAGAATGACATAATGGGGGGTGTTATCTCTTTTGTCAAAAATCAGCTGTTTTTGCTTGAACATTAAATGCCTCCAAATGGTATTTAATTCACTTCCCGGGGTGAAGAAACACTTTTTGAGACCTCAGAGTGAGCAAATTGGCCATTTTCATGCACTTTTAACCATTCCACAAATCTTGTGTTTAGAGCCCCTGGAAGCATGAAAATCACTTTAAACATGCTAATTTTAGCTCTAAAACTAATAATCCACCTACAAATGTGAACTGACGTTCAAAAATAAAACATTTGAAAACGGACCATTTTTCACCTTTCTGAAGCATGACGTAATGGGGGGGTGTTATCTCTTTTGTCAAAAATCAGCTGTTTTTGCTTGAACATTAAATGCCTCCAAATAGTATTTAATTCACTTACTGGGCCCCTGGAAGCATGAAAATCACTTTAAACATGCTAATTTTAGCTCTAAAACTAATAATCCACCTACAAATGTGAACTGACGTTCCAAAAAAAAAATTTCAAAACGGACCATTTTTCACCTTTCTGAAGCATGACGTAATGTGGGGTGTTATCTCTTTTGTCAAAAATCAGCCGTTTTTGCTTGAACATTAAATGCCTCCAAATAGTATTTAATTCACTTACTGGGCCCCTGGAAGCATGAAAATCACTTTAAACATGCTAATTTTAGCTCTAAAACTGATGATCCACCTACAAATGTGAACTGACATTCAAAAATAAAACATTTGAAAATGGACAATTTTTCACCTTTCTGAAGCATGACGTAATGGGGGGTATTATCTCTTTTGTCAAAAATCAGCTGTTTTTGCTTGAACATTAAATGCCTCCAAATTATATTTAATTCACTTCCCGGAGTGAAGAAACACTTTTTGAGACCTCAGAGTGAGCAAATTGGCCATTTTCATGCACTTTTAACCATTCCACAAATCTTGTGTTTAGAGCCCCTGGAAGCATGAAAATCACTTTAAACATGCTAATTTAAGCTCTAAAACTAATAATCCACCTACAAATGTGAACTGACGTTCAAAAATAAAACATTTGAAAACGGACCATTTTTCACCTTTCTGAAGCATGACGTAATGGGGGGGTGTTATCTCTTTTGTCAAAAATCAGCTGTTTTTGTTTGAACATTAAATGCCTCCAAATGGTATTTAATTCACTTCCCTGGCCCCTGGAAGCATGAAAATCACTTTAAACATGCTAATTTTAGCTCTAAAACTAATAATCCACCTACAAATGTGAACTGACGTTCAAAAATAAAACATTTGAAAACGGACCATTTTTCACCTTTCTGAAGAATGACATAATGGGGGGGTGTTATCTCTTTTGTCAAAAATCAGCTGTTTTTGCTTGAACATTAAATGCCTCCAAATGGTATTTAATTCACTTCCCGGGGTGAAGAAACACTTTTTGAGACCTCAGAGTGAGCAAATTGGCCATTTTCATGCACTTTTAACCATTCCACAAATCTTGTGTTTAGAGCCCCTGGAAGCATGAAAATCACTTTAAACATGCTAATTTTAGCTCTAAATCTAATAATCCACCTACAAATGTGAACTGACGTTCAAAAATAAAACATTTGAAAACGGACCATTTTTCACCTTTCTGAAGCATGACGTAATGGGGGGGTGTTATCTCTTTTGTCAAAAATCAGCTGTTTTTCCTTGAACATTAAATGCCTCCAAATGGTATTTAATTCACTTCCCGGGCCCCTGGAAGCATGAACATCACTTTAAACATGCTAATTTTAGCTCTAAAACTAATAATCCACCTACAAATGTGAACTGACGTTCAAAAATAAAACATTTGAAAACGGACCATTTTTCACCTTTCTGAAGCATGACGTAATGGGGGATGTTATCTCTTTTGTCAAAAATCAGCCGTTTTTGCTTGAACATTAAATGCCTCCAAATGGTATTTAATTCACTTCCCGGGGTGAAGAAACACTTTTTGAGACCTCAGAGTGAGCAAATTGGCCATTTTCATGCACTTTTAACCATTCCACAAATCTTGTGTTTAGAGCCCCTGGAAGCATGAAAATCACTTTAAACATGCTCATTTTAGCTCTAAAACTAATAATCCACCTACAAATGTGAACTGACGTTCAAAAATAAAACATTTGAAAACGGACCATTTTTCACCTTTCTGAAGCATGACGTAATGGGGGGGTGTTATATCTTTTGTCAAAAATCAACCGTTTTTGCTTGAACATTAAATGCCTCCAAGTGGTATTTAATTCACTTCCCTGGCCCCTGGAAGCATGAAAATCACTTTAAACATGCTAATTTTAGCTCTAAAACTAATAATCCACCTACAAATGTGAACTGACGTTCAAAAATAAAACATTTGAAAACGGACCATTTTTCACCTTTCTGAAGAATGACGTAATGGGGGGTGTTATCTCTTGTCAAAAATCAGCTGTTTTTGCTTGAACATTAAATGCCTCTGAATGGTATTTAATTCACTTCCTTGGCCCCTGGAAGCATGAAAATCACTTTAAACATGCTAATTTTAGCTCTAAAACTGATGATCCACCTACAAATGTGAACTGACGTTCAAAAATAAAACATTTGAAAACGGACCATTTTTCACCTTTCTGAAGAATGACGTAATGGGGGGGTGTTATTTCTTTTGTCAAAAATCAGCTGTTTTTGCTTGAACATTAAATGCCTCCAAATGGTATTTAATTCACTTCCCGGGGTGAAGAAACACTTTTTGAGACCTCAGAATGAGCAAATTGGCCATTTTCATGCACTTTTAACCATTCCACAAATCTTGTGTTTAGAGCCCCTGGAAGCATGAAAATCACTTTAAACATGCTAATTTTAGCTCTAAAATGAACAATCCACCTACAAATGTGAACTGACGTTCAAAAATAAAACATTTGAAAACAGACCATTTTTCACCTTTCTGAAGAATGACGTAATGGGGGTGTTATCTCTTTTGTAAAAAATCAGCTGTTTTTGCTTGAACATTAAATGCCTTCAAATAGTATTTAATTCACTTCCCGGGGTGAAGAAACACTTTTCGAGACCTCAGAGTGAGCAAATTGGCCATTTTCATGCACTTTTAACCATTCCTCAAATCTTGTGTTTAGAGCCCCTGGAAGCATGAAAATCACTTTAAACATGCTAATTTTAGCTCTAAAACTAATAATCCACCTACAAATGTGAACTGACGTTCAAAAATAAAACATTTGAAAAAGGACCATTTTTCACCTTTCTGAAGCATGACGTAATGGGGGGGTGTTATCTCTTTTGTCAAAAATCAGCTGTTTTTGTTTGAACATTAAATGCCTCCAAATGATATTTTATTCACTTCCCGGGCCCCTGGAAGCATGAAAATCACTTTAAACATGCTAATTTTAGCTCTAAAACTAATAATCCACCTACAAATGTGAACTGACGTTCAAAAATAAAAAATTTGAAAACGGACCATTTTTCACCTTTCTGAAGAATGACATAATGGGGGGTGTTATCTCTTTTGTCAAAAATCAGCTGTTTTTGCTTGAACATTAAATGCCTCCAAATGGTATTTAATTCACTTCCCGGGGTGAAGAAACACTTTTTGAGACCTCAGAGTGAGCAAATTGGCCATTTTCATGCACTTTTAACCATTCCACAAATCTTGTGTTTAGAGCCCCTGGGAGCATGAAAATCACTTTAAACATGCTAATTTTAGCTCTAAAACTAATAATCCACCTACAAATGTGAACTGACGTTCAAAAATAAAACATTTGAAAACGGACCATTTTTCACTTTTCTGAAGCATGACGTAATGGGGGGGTGTTATCTCTTTTGTCAAAAATCAGCTGTTTTTGCTTGAACATTAAATGCCTCCAAATGGTATTTAATTCACTTCCCGGGCCCCTGGAAGCATGAAAATCACTTTAAACCTGCTAATTTTAGCTCTAAAACTAATAATCCACCTACAAATGTGAACTGACGTTCCAAAAAAAACCATTTGAAAACGGACCATTTTTCACCTTTCTGAAGCATGACGTAATGTGGGGTGTTATCTCTTTTGTCAAAAATCAGCCGTTTTTGCTTGAACATTAAATCTCTCCAAATGGTATTTAATTCACTTCCTGGGCCCCTGGAAGCATGAAAATCACTTTAAACATGCTAATGTTAGCTCTAAAACTGATGATCCACCTACAAATGTGAACTGACATTCAAAAATAAAACATTTGAAAATGGACACTTTTTCACCTTTCTGAAGCATGACGTAATGGGGGGTATTATCTCTTTTGTCAAAAATCAGCTGTTTTTGCTTGAACATTAAATGCCTCCAAATTATATTTAATTCACTTCCCGGGGTGAAGAAACACTTTTTGAGACCTCAGAGTGAGCAAATTGGCCATTTTCATGCACTTTTAACCATTCCACAAATCTTGTGTTTAGAGCCCCTGGAAGCATGAAAATCACTTTAAACATGCTAATTTTAGCTCTAAAACTAATAATCCACCTACAAATGTGAACTGACGTTCAAAAATAAAACATTTGAAAACGGACCATTTTTCACCTTTCTGAAGAATGACGTAATGGGGGGGGGTGTTATCTCTTTTGTAAAAAATCAGCTGTTTTTGCTTGAACATTAAATGCCTTCAAATGGTATTTAATTCACTTCTCGGGGTGAAGAAACACTTTTTGAGACCTCAGAGTGAGCAAATTGGCCATTTTCATGCACTTTTAACCATTCCACAAATCTTGTGTTTAGAGCCCCTGGAAGCATGAAAATCACTTTAAACATGCTAATTTAAGCTCTAAAACTAATAATCCACCTACAAATGTGAACTGACGTTCAAAAATAAAACATTTGAAAACGGACCATTTTTCACCTTTCTGAAGCATGACGTAATGGGGGGGGTGTTATCTCTTTTGTCAAAAATCAGCTGTTTTTATTTGAACATTAAATGCCTCCAAATGGTATTTAATTCACTTCCCGGGCCCCTGGAAGCATGAAAATCACTTTAAACATGCTAATTTTAGCTCTAAAACTAATAATCCACCTGCAAATGTGAACTGACGTTCAAAAATAAAACATTTGAAAACGGACCATTTTTCACCTTTCTGAAGAATGACATAATGGGGGGGTGTTATCTCTTTTGTCAAAAATCAGCTGTTTTTGCTTGAACATTAAATGCCTCCAAATGGTATTTAATTCACTTCCCGGGGTGAAGAAACACTTTTTGAGACCTCAGAGTGAGCAAATTGGCCATTTTCATGCACTTTTAACCATTCCACAAATCTTGTGTTTAGAGCCCCTGGAAGCATGAAAATCACTTTAAACATGCTGATTTTAGCTCTAAAACTAATAATCCACCTACAAATGTGAACTGACGTTCAAAAATAAAACATTTGAAAACGGACCATTTTTCACCTTTCTGAAGCATGACATAATGGGGGGGTGTTATCTCTTTCGTCAAAAATCAGCTGTTTTTGCTTGAACATTAAATGCCTCCAAATGGTATTTAATTCACTTCCCGGGCCCCTGGAAGCATGAACATCACTTTAAACATGCTAATTTTAGCTCTAAAACTAATAATCCACCTACAAATGTGAACTGACGTTCAAAAATAAAACATTTGAAAACGGACCATTTTTCACCTTTCTGAAGCATGACGTAATGGGGGATGTTATCTCTTTTGTCAAAAATCAGCCGTTTTTGCTTGAACATTAAATGCCTCCAAATGGTATTTAATTCACTTCCCGGGGTGAAGAAACACTTTTTGAGACCTCAGAGTGAGCAAATTGGCCATTTTCATGCACTTTTAACCATTCCACAAATCTTGTGTTTAGAGCCCCTGGAAGCATGAAAATCACTTTAAACATGCTCATTTTAGCTCTAAAACTAATAATCCACCTACAAATGTGAACTGACGTTCAAAAATAAAACATTTGAAAACGGACCATTTTTCACCTTTCTGAAGCATGACGTAATGGGGGGGTGTTATCTCTTTTGTCAAAAATCAACCGTTTTTGCTTGAACATTAAATGCCTCCAAGTGGTATTTAATTCACTTCCCTGGCCCCTGGAAGCATGAAAATCACTTTAAACATGCTAATTTTAGCTCTAAAACTAATAATCCACCTACAAATGTGAACTGACGTTCAAAAATAAAACATTTGAAAACGGACCATTTTTCACCTTTCTGAAGAATGACGTAATGGGGGGTGTTATCTCTTGTCAAAAATCAGCTGTTTTTGCTTGAACATTAAATGCCTCTGAATGGTATTTAATTCACTTCCCGGGCCCCTGGAAGCATGAAAATCACTTTAAACATGCTAATTTTAGCTCTAAAACTGATGATCCACCTACAAATGTGAACTGACGTTCAAAAATAAAACATTTGAAAACGGACCATTTTTCACCTTTCTGAAGAATGACGTAATGGGGGGGTGTTATCTCTTTTGTCAAAAATCAGCTGTTTTTGCTTGAACATTAAATGCCTCCAAATTATATTTAATTCACTTCCCGGGGTGAAGAAACACTTTTTGAGACCTCAGAGTGAGCAAATTGGCCATTTTCATGCACTTTTAACCATTCCACAAATCTTGTGTTTAGAGCCCCTGGAAGCATGAAAATCACTTTAAACATGCTAATTTTAGCTCTAAAACTAATAATCCACCTACAAATGTGAACTGACGTTCAAAAATAAAACATTTGAAAACGGACCATTTTTCACCTTTCTGAAGCATGACGTAATGGGGGGGTGTTATCTCTTTTGTCAAAAATCAGCTGTTTTTGCTTGAACATTAAATGCCTCCAAATGGTATTTAATTCACTTCCCGGGCCCCTGGAAGCATGAAAATCACTTTAAACCTGCTAATTTTAGCTCTAAAACTAATAATCCACCTAAAAATGTGAACTGACGTTCCAAAAAAAAAATTTCAAAACGGACCATTTTTCACCTTTCTGAAGCATGACGTAATGTGGGGTGTTATCTCTTTTGTCAAAAATCAGCCGTTTTTGCTTGAACATTAAATGCCTCCAAATAGTATTTAATTCACTTCCTGGGCCCCTGGAAGCATGAAAATCACTTTAAACATGCTAATTTTAGCTCTAAAACTGATGATCCACCTACAAATGTGAACTGACATTCAAAAATAAAACATTTGAAAATGGACAATTTTTCACCTTTCTGAAGCATGACGTAATGGGGGGTATTATCTCTTTTGTCAAAAATCAGCTGTTTTTGCTTGAACATTAAATGCCTCCAAATTATATTTAATTCACTTCCCGGAGTGAAGAAACACTTTTTGAGACCTCAGAGTGAGCAAATTGGCCATTTTCATGCACTTTTAACCATTCCACAAATCTTGTGTTTAGAGCCCCTGGAAGCATGAAAATCACTTTAAACATGCTAATTTAAGCTCTAAAACTAATAATCCACCTACAAATGTGAACTGACGTTCAAAAATAAAACATTTGAAAACGGACCATTTTTCACCTTTCTGAAGCATGACGTAATGGGGGGGGTGTTATCTCTTTTGTCAAAAATCAGCTGTTTTTGTTTGAACATTAAATGCCTCCAAATGGTATTTAATTCACTTCCCTGGCCCCTGGAAGCATGAAAATCACTGTAAACATGCTAATTTTAGCTCTAAAACTAATAATCCACCTACAAATGTGAACTGACGTTCAAAAATAAAACATTTGAAAACGGACCATTTTTCACCTTTCTGAAGAATGACATAATGGGGGGGTGTTATCTCTTTTGTCAAAAATCAGCTGTTTTTGCTTGAACATTAAATGCCTCCAAATGGTATTTAATTCACTTCCCGGGGTGAAGAAACACTTTTTGAGACCTCAGAGTGAGCAAATTGGCCATTTTCATGCACTTTTAACCATTCCACAAATCTTGTGTTTAGAGCCCCTGGAAGCATGAAAATCACTTTAAACATGCTAATTTTAGCTCTAAATCTAATAATCCACCTACAAATGTGAACTGACGTTCAAAAATAAAACATTTGAAAACGGACCATTTTTCACCTTTCTGAAGCATGACGTAATGGGGGGGTGTTATCTCTTTTGTCAAAAATCAACCGTTTTTGCTTGAACATTAAATGCCTCCAAGTGGTATTTAATTCACTTCCCTGGCCCCTGGAAGCATGAAAATCACTTTAAACATGCTAATTTTAGCTCTAAAACTAATAATCCACCTACAAATGTGAACTGACGTTCAAAAATAAAACATTTGTAAACGGACCATTTTTCACCTTTCTGAAGAATGACGTAATGGGGGGTGTTATCTCTTGTCAAAAATCAGCTGTTTTTGCTTGAACATTAAATGCCTCTGAATGGTATTTAATTCACTTCCTTGGCCCCTGGAAGCATGAAAATCACTTTAAACATGCTAATTTTAGCTCTAAAACTGATGATCCACCTACAAATGTGAACTGACGTTCAAAAATAAAACATTTGAAAACGGACCATTTTTCACCTTTCTGAAGAATGACGTAATGGGGGGGTGTTATCTCTTTTGTCAAAAATCAGCTGTTTTTGCTTGAACATTAAATGCCTCCAAATGGTATTTAATTCACTTCCCGGGGTGAAGAAACACTTTTTGAGACCTCAGAATGAGCAAATTGGCCATTTTCATGCACTTTTAACCATTCCACAAATCTTGTGTTTAGAGCCCCTGGAAGCATGAAAATCACTTTAAACATGCTAATTTTAGCTCTAAAACTAATAATCCACCTACAAATGTGAACTGACGTTCAAATATAAAACATTTGAAAACGGACCATTTTTCACCTTTCTGAAGAATGACGTAATGGGGGGGGTGTGTTATCTCTTGTCAAAAATCAGCTGTTTTTGCTTGAACATTAAATGCCTCCAAATGGTATTTAATTCACTTCCCGGGCCCCTGGAAGCATGTAAATCACTTTAAACATGCTAATTTTAGCTCTAAAACTAATAATCCACCTACAAATGTGAACTGACGTTCAAAAATAAAACATTTGAAAACGGACCATTTTTCACCTTTCTGAAGCATGACGTAATGGGGGGGTGTTATCTCTTTTGTCAAAAATCAGCCGTATTTGCTTGAACATTAAATGCCTCCAAATGGTATTTAATTCAGTTCCCGGGGTGAAGAAACACTTTTTGAGACCTCAGAGTGAGCAAATTGGCCATTTTCATACACTTTTAACCATTCCATAAATCTTGTGTTTAGAGCCCCTGGAAGCATGAAAATCACTTTAAACATGCTAATTTTAGCTCTAAAACTAATAATCCACCTACAAATGTGAACTGACTTTCAAAAATAAAACATTTGAAAACAGACCATTTTTCACCTTTCTGAAGAATGACGTAATGGCGGGGTGTTATCTCTTTTGTCAAAAATCAGCTGTTTTTGCTTGAACATTAAATGCCTCCAAATGGTATTTAATTCACTTCCCGGGCCCCTGGAAGCATGAAAATCACTTTAAACATGCTAATTTTAGCTCTAAAACTGATGATCCACCTACAAATGTGAACTGACGTTCAAAAATAAAACATTTGAAAACGGACCATTTTTCACCGTTCTGAAGAATGAGGTAATGGGGGGGTGTTATCTCTTTTGTCAAAAATCAGCTGTTTTTGCTTGAACATTAAATGCCTTCAAATGGTTTTTAATTCACTTCCCGGGGTGAAGAAACACTTTTTGAGGCCTCAGAGTGAGCAAATTGGCCATTTTCATGCACTTTTAACCATTCCACAAATCTTGTGTTTAGAGCCCCTGGAAGCATGAAAATCACTTTAAACATGCTAATTTTAGCTCTAAAACTAATAATCCACCTACAAATGTGAACTGACTTTCAAAAATAAAACATTTGAAAAAGGACCATTTTTCACCTTTCTGAAGCATGACGTAATGGGGGGGGTGTTATCTCTTTTGTCAAAAATCAGCTGTTTTTGTTTGAACATTAAATGCCTCCAAATGATATTTAATTCACTTCCCGGGCCCCTGGAAGCATGAAAATCACTTTAAACATGCTAATTTTAGCTCTAAAACTAATAATCCACCTA
Source organism: Lissotriton helveticus (assembly GCF_964261635.1). NCBI lineage: Eukaryota > Metazoa > Chordata > Amphibia > Caudata > Salamandridae > Lissotriton > Lissotriton helveticus. The sequence continues at coordinate 440,843 of NW_027611949.1, forward strand.
CAAATGTGAACTGACGTTCAAAAATAAAAAATTTGAAAACGGACCATTTTTCACCTTTCTGAAGAATGACATAATGGGGGGTGTTATCTCTTTTGTCAAAAATCAGCTGTTTTTGCTTGAACATTAAATGCCTCCAAATGGTATTTAATTCACTTCCCGGGGTGAAGAAACACTTTTTGAGACCTCAGAGTGAGCAAATTGGCCATTTTCATGCACTTTTAACCATTCCACAAATCTTGTGTTTAGAGCCCCTGGAAGCATGAAAATCACTTTAAACATGCTAATTTTAGCTCTAAAACTAATAATCCACCTACAAATGTGAACTGACGTTCAAAAATAAAACATTTGAAAACGGACCATTTTTCACCTTTCTGAAGCATGACGTAATGGGGGGGTGTTATCTCTTTTGTCAAAAATCAGCTGTTTTTGCTTGAACATTAAATGCCTCCAAATGGTATTTAATTCACTTCCCGGGCCCCTGGAAGCATGAAAATCACTTTAAACCTGCTAATTTTAGCTCTAAAACTAATAATCCACCTACAAATGTGAACTGACGTTCCAAAAAAAAAATTTCAAAACGGACCATTTTTCACCTTTCTGAAGCATGACGTAATGTGGGGTGTTATCTCTTTTGTCAAAAATCAGCCGTTTTTGCTTGAACATTAAATGCCTCCAAATAGTATTTAATTCACTTCCTGGGCCCCTGGAAGCATGAAAATCACTTTAAACATGCTAATTTTAGCTCTAAAACTGATGATCCACCTACAAATGTGAACTGACATTCAAAAATAAAACATTTGAAAATGGACAATTTTTCACCTTTCTGAAGCATGACGTAATGGGGGGTATTATCTCTTTTGTCAAAAATCAGCTGTTTTTGCTTGAACATTAAATGCCTCCAAATTATATTTAATTCACTTCCCGGAGTGAAGAAACACTTTTTGAGACCTCAGAGTGAGCAAATTGGCCATTTTCATGCACTTTTAACCATTCCACAAATCTTGTGTTTAGAGCCCCTGGAAGCATGAAAATCACTTTAAACATGCTAATTTAAGCTCTAAAACTAATAATCCACCTACAAATGTGAACTGACGTTCAAAAATAAAACATTTGAAAACGGACCATTTTTCACCTTTCTGAAGCATGACGTAATGGGGGGGTGTTATCTCTTTTGTCAAAAATCAGCTGTTTTTGTTTGAACATTAAATGCCTCCAAATGGTATTTAATTCACTTCCCTGGCCCCTGGAAGCATGAAAATCACTTTAAACATGCTAATTTTAGCTCTAAAACTAATAATCCACCTACAAATGTGAACTGACGTTCAAAAATAAAACATTTGAAAACGGACCATTTTTCACCTTTCTGAAGAATGACATAATGGGGGGGTGTTATCTCTTTTGTCAAAAATCAGCTGTTTTTGCTTGAACATTAAATGCCTCCAAATGGTATTTAATTCACTTCCCGGGGTGAAGAAACACTTTTTGAGACCTCAGAGTGAGCAAATTGGCCATTTTCATGCACTTTTAACCATTCCACAAATCTTGTGTTTAGAGCCCCTGGAAGCATGAAAATCACTTTAAACATGCTAATTTTAGCTCTAAATCTAATAATCCACCTACAAATGTGAACTGACGTTCAAAAATAAAACATTTGAAAACGGACCATTTTTCACCTTTCTGAAGCATGACGTAATGGGGGGGTGTTATCTCTTTTGTCAAAAATCAGCTGTTTTTCCTTGAACATTAAATGCCTCCAAATGGTATTTAATTCACTTCCCGGGCCCCTGGAAGCATGAACATCACTTTAAACATGCTAATTTTAGCTCTAAAACTAATAATCCACCTACAAATGTGAACTGACGTTCAAAAATAAAACATTTGAAAACGGACCATTTTTCACCTTTCTGAAGCATGACGTAATGGGGGATGTTATCTCTTTTGTCAAAAATCAGCCGTTTTTGCTTGAACATTAAATGCCTCCAAATGGTATTTAATTCACTTCCCGGGGTGAAGAAACACTTTTTGAGACCTCAGAGTGAGCAAATTGGCCATTTTCATGCACTTTTAACCATTCCACAAATCTTGTGTTTAGAGCCCCTGGAAGCATGAAAATCACTTTAAACATGCTCATTTTAGCTCTAAAACTAATAATCCACCTACAAATGTGAACTGACGTTCAAAAATAAAACATTTGAAAACGGACCATTTTTCACCTTTCTGAAGCATGACGTAATGGGGGGGTGTTATATCTTTTGTCAAAAATCAACCGTTTTTGCTTGAACATTAAATGCCTCCAAGTGGTATTTAATTCACTTCCCTGGCCCCTGGAAGCATGAAAATCACTTTAAACATGCTAATTTTAGCTCTAAAACTAATAATCCACCTACAAATGTGAACTGACGTTCAAAAATAAAACATTTGAAAACGGACCATTTTTCACCTTTCTGAAGAATGACGTAATGGGGGGTGTTATCTCTTGTCAAAAATCAGCTGTTTTTGCTTGAACATTAAATGCCTCTGAATGGTATTTAATTCACTTCCTTGGCCCCTGGAAGCATGAAAATCACTTTAAACATGCTAATTTTAGCTCTAAAACTGATGATCCACCTACAAATGTGAACTGACGTTCAAAAATAAAACATTTGAAAACGGACCATTTTTCACCTTTCTGAAGAATGACGTAATGGGGGGGTGTTATCTCTTTTGTCAAAAATCAGCTGTTTTTGCTTGAACATTAAATGCCTCCAAATGGTATTTAATTCACTTCCCGGGGTGAAGAAACACTTTTTGAGACCTCAGAATGAGCAAATTGGCCATTTTCATGCACTTTTAACCATTCCACAAATCTTGTGTTTAGAGCCCCTGGAAGCATGAAAATCACTTTAAACATGCTAATTTTAGCTCTAAAATGAACAATCCACCTACAAATGTGAACTGACGTTCAAAAATAAAACATTTGAAAACAGACCATTTTTCACCTTTCTGAAGAATGACGTAATGGGGGTGTTATCTCTTTTGTAAAAAATCAGCTGTTTTTGCTTGAACATTAAATGCCTTCAAATAGTATTTAATTCACTTCCCGGGGTGAAGAAACACTTTTCGAGACCTCAGAGTGAGCAAATTGGCCATTTTCATGCACTTTTAACCATTCCTCAAATCTTGTGTTTAGAGCCCCTGGAAGCATGAAAATCACTTTAAACATGCTAATTTTAGCTCTAAAACTAATAATCCACCTACAAATGTGAACTGACGTTCAAAAATAAAACATTTGAAAAAGGACCATTTTTCACCTTTCTGAAGCATGACGTAATGGGGGGGTGTTATCTCTTTTGTCAAAAATCAGCTGTTTTTGTTTGAACATTAAATGCCTCCAAATGATATTTTATTCACTTCCCGGGCCCCTGGAAGCATGAAAATCACTTTAAACATGCTAATTTTAGCTCTAAAACTAATAATCCACCTACAAATGTGAACTGACGTTCAAAAATAAAAAATTTGAAAACGGACCATTTTTCACCTTTCTGAAGAATGACATAATGGGGGGTGTTATCTCTTTTGTCAAAAATCAGCTGTTTTTGCTTGAACATTAAATGCCTCCAAATGGTATTTAATTCACTTCCCGGGGTGAAGAAACACTTTTTGAGACCTCAGAGTGAGCAAATTGGCCATTTTCATGCACTTTTAACCATTCCACAAATCTTGTGTTTAGAGCCCCTGGGAGCATGAAAATCACTTTAAACATGCTAATTTTAGCTCTAAAACTAATAATCCACCTACAAATGTGAACTGACGTTCAAAAATAAAACATTTGAAAACGGACCATTTTTCACTTTTCTGAAGCATGACGTAATGGGGGGGTGTTATCTCTTTTGTCAAAAATCAGCTGTTTTTGCTTGAACATTAAATGCCTCCAAATGGTATTTAATTCACTTCCCGGGCCCCTGGAAGCATGAAAATCACTTTAAACCTGCTAATTTTAGCTCTAAAACTAATAATCCACCTACAAATGTGAACTGACGTTCCAAAAAAAAACATTTGAAAACGGACCATTTTTCACCTTTCTGAAGCATGACGTAATGTGGGGTGTTATCTCTTTTGTCAAAAATCAGCCGTTTTTGCTTGAACATTAAATGCCTCCAAATGGTATTTAATTCACTTCCTGGGCCCCTGGAAGCATGAAAATCACTTTAAACATGCTAATGTTAGCTCTAAAACTGATGATCCACCTACAAATGTGAACTGACATTCAAAAATAAAACATTTGAAAATGGACACTTTTTCACCTTTCTGAAGCATGACGTAATGGGGGGTATTATCTCTTTTGTCAAAAATCAGCTGTTTTTGCTTGAACATTAAATGCCTCCAAATTATATTTAATTCACTTCCCGGGGTGAAGAAACACTTTTTGAGACCTCAGAGTGAGCAAATTGGCCATTTTCATGCACTTTTAACCATTCCACAAATCTTGTGTTTAGAGCCCCTGGAAGCATGAAAATCACTTTAAACATGCTAATTTTAGCTCTAAAACTAATAATCCACCTACAAATGTGAACTGACGTTCAAAAATAAAACATTTGAAAACGGACCATTTTTCACCTTTCTGAAGAATGACGTAATGGGGGGGGTGTTATCTCTTTTGTAAAAAATCTGCTGTTTTTGCTTGAACATTAAATGCCTTCAAATGGTATTTAATTCACTTCTCGGGGTGAAGAAACACTTTTTGAGACCTCAGAGTGAGCAAATTGGCCATTTTCATGCACTTTTAACCATTCCACAAATCTTGTGTTTAGAGCCCCTGGAAGCATGAAAATCACTTTAAACATGCTAATTTAAGCTCTAAAACTAATAATCCACCTACAAATGTGAACTGACGTTCAAAAATAAAACATTTGAAAACGGACCATTTTTCACCTTTCTGAAGCATGACGTAATGGGGGGGGGTGTTATCTCTTTTGTCAAAAATCAGCTGTTTTTATTTGAACATTAAATGCCTCCAAATGGTATTTAATTCACTTCCCGGGCCCCTGGAAGCATGAAAATCAATTTAAACATGCTAATTTTAGCTCTAAAACTAATAATCCACCTGCAAATGTGAACTGACGTTCAAAAATAAAACATTTGAAAACGGACCATTTTTCACCTTTCTGAAGAATGACATAATGGGGGGGTGTTATCTCTTTTGTCAAAAATCAGCTGTTTTTGCTTGAACATTAAATGCCTCCAAATGGTATTTAATTCACTTCCCGGGGTGAAGAAACACTTTTTGAGACCTCAGAGTGAGCAAATTGGCCATTTTCATGCACTTTTAACCATTCCACAAATCTTGTGTTTAGAGCCCCTGGAAGCATGAAAATCACTTTAAACATGCTGATTTTAGCTTCAAAACTAATAATCCACCTACAAATGTGAACTGACGTTCAAAAATAAAACATTTGAAAACGGACCATTTTTCACCTTTCTGAAGCATGACATAATGGGGGGGTGTTATCTCTTTTGTCAAAAATCAGCTGTTTTTGCTTGAACATTAAATGCCTCCAAATGGTATTTAATTCACTTCCCGGGCCCCTGGAAGCATGAACATCACTTTAAACATGCTAATTTTAGCTCTAAAACTAATAATCCACCTACAAATGTGAACTGACGTTCAAAAATAAAACATTTGAAAACGGACCATTTTTCACCTTTCTGAAGCATGACGTAATGGGGGATGTTATCTCTTTTGTCAAAAATCAGCCGTTTTTGCTTGAACATTAAATGCCTCCAAATGGTATTTAATTCACTTCCCGGGGTGAAGAAACACTTTTTGAGACCTCAGAGTGAGCAAATTGGCCATTTTCATGCACTTTTAACCATTCCACAAATCTTGTGTTTAGAGCCCCTGGAAGCATGAAAATCACTTTAAACATGCTCATTTTAGCTCTAAAACTAATAATCCACCTACAAATGTGAACTGACGTTCAAAAATAAAACATTTGAAAACGGACCATTTTTCACCTTTCTGAAGCATGACGTAATGGGGGGGGTGTTATCTCTTTTGTCAAAAATCAACCGTTTTTGCTTGAACATTAAATGCCTCCAAGTGGTATTTAATTCACTTCCCTGGCCCCTGGAAGCATGAAAATCACTTTAAACATGCTAATTTTAGCTCTAAAACTAATAATCCACCTACAAATGTGAACTGACGTTCAAAAATAAAACATTTGAAAACGGACCATTTTTCACCTTTCTGAAGAATGACGTAATGGGGGGTGTTATCTCTTGTCAAAAATCAGCTGTTTTTGCTTGAACATTAAATGCCTCTGAATGGTATTTAATTCACTTCCCGGGCCCCTGGAAGCATGAAAATCACTTTAAACATGCTAATTTTAGCTCTAAAACTGATGATCCACCTACAAATGTGAACTGACGTTCAAAAATAAAACATTTGAAAACGGACCATTTTTCACCTTTCTGAAGAATGACGTAATGGGGGGGTGTTATCTCTTTTGTCAAAAATCAGCTGTTTTTGCTTGAACATTAAATGCCTCCAAATTATATTTAATTCACTTCCCGGGGTGAAGAAACACTTTTTGAGACCTCAGAGTGAGCAAATTGGCCATTTTCATGCACTTTTAACCATTCCACAAATCTTGTGTTTAGAGCCCCTGGAAGCATGAAAATCACTTTAAACATGCTAATTTTAGCTCTAAAACTAATAATCCACCTACAAATGTGAACTGACGTTCAAAAATAAAACATTTGAAAACGGACCATTTTTCACCTTTCTGAAGAATGACGTAATGGGGGGGGGTGTTATCTCTTTTGTAAAAAATCAGCTGTTTTTGCTTGAACATTAAATGCCTTCAAATGGTATTTAATTCACTTCTCGGGGTGAAGAAACACTTTTTGAGACCTCAGAGTGAGCAAATTGGCCATTTTCATGCACTTTTAACCATTCCACAAATCTTGTGTTTAGAGCCCCTGGAAGCATGAAAATCACTTTAAACATGCTAATTTAAGCTCTAAAACTAATAATCCACCTACAAATGTGAACTGACGTTCAAAAATAAAACATTTGAAAACGGACCATTTTTCACCTTTCTGAAGCATGACGTAATGGGGGGGGGGGGTGTTATCTCTTTTGTCAAAAATCAGCTGTTTTTGTTTGAACATTAAATGCCTCCAAATGGTATTTAATTTACTTCCCGGGCCCCTGGAAGCATGAAAACCACTTTAAACATGCTAATTTTAGCTCTAAAACTAATAATCCACCTACAAATGTGAACTGACGTTCAAAAATAAAACATTTGAAAACGGACCATTTTTCACCTTTCTGAAGAATGACATAATGGGGGGGTGTTATCTCTTTTGTCAAAAATCAGCTGTTTTTGCTTAAACATTAAATGCCTCCAAATGGTATTTAATTCACTTCCCGGGGTGAAGAAACACTTTTTGAGACCTCAGAGTGAGCAAATTGGCCATTTTCATGCACTTTTAACCATTCCACAAATCTTGTGTTTAGAGCCCCTGGAAGCATGAAAATCACTTTAAACATGCTGATTTTAGCTCTAAAACTAATAATCCACCTACAAATGTGAACTGACGTTCAAAAATAAAACATTTGAAAACGGACCATTTTTCACCTTTCTGAAGCATGACATAATGGGGGGGTGTTATCTCTTTTGTCAAAAATCAGCTGTTTTTGCTTGAACATTAAATGCCTCCAAATGGTATTTAATTCACTTCCCGGGCCCCTGGAAGCATGAACATCACTTTAAACATGCTAATTTTAGCTCTAAAACTAATAATCCACCTACAAATGTGAACTGACGTTCAAAAATAAAACATTTGAAAACGGACCATTTTTCACCTTTCTGAAGCATGACGTAATGGGGGATGTTATCTCTTTTGTCAAAAATCAGCCGTTTTTGCTTGAACATTAAATGCCTCCAAATGGTATTTAATTCACTTCCCGGGGTGAAGAAACACTTTTTGAGACCTCAGAGTGAGCAAATTGGCCATTTTCATGCACTTTTAACCATTCCACAAATCTTGTGTTTAGAGCCCCTGGAAGCATGAAAATCACTTTAAACATGCTCATTTTAGCTCTAAAACTAATAATCCACCTACAAATGTGAACTGACGTTCAAAAATAAAACATTTGAAAACGGACCATTTTTCACCTTTCTGAAGCATGACGTAATGGGGGGGTGTTATCTCTTTTGTCAAAAATCAACCGTTTTTGCTTGAACATTAAATGCCTCCAAGTGGTATTTAATTCACTTCCCTGGCCCCTGGAAGCATGAAAATCACTTTAAACATGCTAATTTTAGCTCTAAAACTAATAATCCACCTACAAATGTGAACTGACGTTCAAAAATAAAACATTTGAAAACGGACCATTTTTCACCTTTCTGAAGAATGACGTAATGGGGGGTGTTATCTCTTGTCAAAAATCAGCTGTTTTTGCTTGAACATTAAATGCCTCTGAATGGTATTTAATTCACTTCCCGGGCCCCTGGAAGCATGAAAATCACTTTAAACATGCTAATTGTAGCTCTAAAACTGATGATCCACCTACAAATGTGAACTGACGTTCAAAAATAAAACATTTGAAAACGGACCATTTTTCACCTTTCTGAAGAATGACGTAATGGGGGGGGTGTTATCTCTTTTGTCAAAAATCAGCTGTTTTTGCTTGAACATTAAATGCCTTCAAATGGTATTTAATTCACTTCCCGGGGTGAAGAAACACTTTTTGAGACCTCAGAGTGAGCAAATTGGCCATTTTCATGCACTTTTAACCATTCCACAAATCTTGTGTTTAGAGCCCCTGGAAGCATGAAAATCACTTTAAACATGCTAATTTTAGCTCTAAAACTAATAATCCACCTACAAATGTGAACTGACGTCCAAAAATTAAACATTTGAAAATGGACCATTTTTCACCTTTCTGAAGAATGACGTAATGGGGGGGTGTTATCTCTTTTGTCAAAAATCAGCTGTTTTTGCTTGAACATTAAATGCCTTCAAATGGTAATTAATTCACTTCCCGGGGTGAAGAAACACTTTTTGAGACCTCAGAGTGAGCAAATTGGCCATTTTCATTCACTTTTAACAATTCCACAAATCTTGTGTTTAGAGCCCCTGGAAGCATGAAAATCACTTTAAACATGCTAATTTTAGCTCTAAAACTATTAATCCACCTACAAATGGGAACTGACGTTCAAAAATAAAACATTTGAAAACGGACCATTTTTAATCCTTTCTGAAGAATGACATAATGGGGGGGTGTTATCTCTTTTGTCAATAAATCAGCTGTTTTTGCTTGAACATTAAATGCCTCCAAATGGTATTTAATTCACTTCCCGGGCCCCTGGAAGCATGAAAATCACTTTAAACATGCAAATTTTAGCTCTAAAACTAATAATCCACCTACAAATGTGAACTGACGTTCAAAAATAAAACATTTGAAAACGGACCATTTTTCACCTTTCTGAAGCATGACGTAATGGGGGGTATTATCTCTTTTATCAAAAATCAGCCGTTTTTGCTTGAACATTAAATGCCTCCAAATGGTATTTAATTCACTTCCCGGGGTGAAGAAACACTTTTTGAGACCTCAGAGTGAGCAAATTGGCCATTTTCATGCACTTTTAACCATTCCACAAATCTTGTGTTTAGAGCCCCTGGAAGCATGAAAATCACTTTAAACATGCTCATTTTAGCTCTAAAACTAATAATCCACCTACAAATGTGAACTGACGTTCAAAAATAAAACATTTGAAAACGGACCATTTTTCACCTTTCTGAAGCATGACGTAATGGGGGGGTGTTATCTCTTTTGTCAAAAATCAACCGTTTTTGCTTGAACATTAAATGCCTCCAAATGGTATTTAATTCACTTCCCTGGCCCCTGGAAGCATGAAAATCACTTTAAACATGCTAATTGTAGCTCTAAAACTAATAATCCACCTACAAATGTGAACTGACGTTCAAAAATAAAACATTTGAAAACGGACCATTTTTCACCTTTCTGAAGAATGACGTAATGGGGGGTGTTATCTCTTGTCAAAAATCTGCTGTTTTTGCTTGAACATTAAATGCCTCCGAATGGTATTTAATTCACTTCCCGGGCCCCTGGAAGCATGAAAATCACTTTAAACATGCTAATTTTAGCTCTAAAACTGATGATCCACCTACAAATGTGAACTGACGTTCAAAAATAAAACATTTGAAAACGGACCATTTTTCAACTTTCTGAAGAATGACGTAATGGGGGGGGTGTTATCTCTTTTGTCAAAAATCAGCTGTTTTTGCTTGAACATTAAATGCCTTCAAATGGTATTTAATTCACTTCCCGGGGTGAAGAAACACTTTTTGAGACCTCAGAGTGAGCAAATTGGCCATTTTGATGCACTTTTAACCATTCCACAAATCTTGTGTTTAGAGCCCCTGGAAGCATGAAAATCACTTTCAACATGCTAATTTTAGCTCTAAAACTAATAATCCACCTACAAATGTGAACTGACGTCCAAAAATAAAACATTTGAAAATGGACCATTTTTCACCTTTCTGAAGAATGACGTAATGGGGGGGTGTTATCTCTTTTGTCAAAAATCAGCTGTTTTTGCTTGAACATTAAATGCCTCCAAATGGTATTTAATTCACTTGCCGGGCCCCTGGAAGCATGAAAATCACTTTAAACATGCTAATTGTAGCTCTAAAACTAATAATCCACCTACAAATGTGAACTGACGTTCAAAAATAAAACATTTGAAAACGGACCATTTTTCACCTTTCTTAAGAATGACGTAATGGGGGGGTGTTATCTCTTTTGTCAAAAATCAGCTGTTTTTGCTTGAACATTAAATGCCTCCAAATGATATTTAATTCACTTCCCGGGGTGAAGAAACACTTTTTGAGACCTCAGAGTGAGCAAATTGGCCATTTTCCTGCACTTTTAACCATTCCACAAATCTTGTGTTTAGAGCCCCTGGAAGCATGAAAATCACTTTAAACATGCTAATTTTAGCTCTAAAACTAATAATCCACCTACAAATGTGAACTGACGTTCAAAAATAAAACATTTGAAAACGGACCATTTTTCACCTTTCTGAAGAATGACGTAATGGGGGGGTGTTATCTCTTTTGTCAAAAATCAGCTGTTTTTGCTTGAACATTAAATGCCTCCAAATGGTATTTAATTCACTTCCCGGGCCCCTGGAAGCATGAAAATCACTTTAAACATGCTAATTTTAGCTCTAAAACTGATGATCCACCTACAAATGTGAACTGACGTTCAAAAATAAAACATTTGAAAACGGACCATTTTTCACCTTTCTTAAGAATGACGTAATGGGGGGGTGTTATCTCTTTTGTCAAAAATCAGCTGTTTTTGCTTGAACATTAAATGCCTCCAAATGATATTTAATTCACTTTCTGGGGTGAAGAAACACTTTTTGAGACCTCAGAGTGAGCAAATTGGCCATTTTCATGCACTTTTAACCATTCCACAAATCTTGTGTTTAGAGCCCCTGGAAGCATGAAAATCACTTTAAACATGCTAATTTTAGCTCTAAAACTAATAATCCACCTACAAATGTGAACTGACGTTCAAAAATAAAACATTTGAAAACGGACCATTTTTCACCTTTCTGGAGAATGACGTAATGGGGGGGTGTTATCTCTTTTGTCAAAAATCAGCTGTTTTTGCTTGAACATTAAATGCCTCCAAATGGTATTTAATTCACTTCCCGGGGTGAAGAAACACTTTTTGAGACCTCAGAGTGAGCAAATTGGCCATTTTCATGCACTTTTAAGCATTCCACAAATCTTGTGTTTAGAGCCCCTGGAAGCATGAAAATCACTTTAAACATGCTAATTTTAGCTCTAAAACTAATAATCCACCTACAAATGTGAACTGACGTTCAAAAATAACACATTTGAAAACGGACCATTTTTCACCTTTCTGAAGCATGACGTAATGGGGGGGGGGTGTTATCTCTTGTCAAAAATCAGCTGTTTTTGCTTGAACAATAAATGCCTCCAAATGGTATTTAATTCACTTCCCGGGCCCCTGGAAGCATGAAAATCACTTTAAACAAGCTAATTTTAGCTCTAAAACTAATAATCCACCTACAAATGTGAACTGACGTTCAAAAATAAAACATTTGAAAACGGATCATTTTTCACCTTTCTGAAGAATGACGTAATGGGGGGGGGGGTTATCTCTTGTCAAAAATCAGCTGTTTTTGCTTGAACATTAAATGCCTCCAAATGGTATTTAATTCACTTCCCGGGCCCCTGGAAGCATGAAAATCACTTTAAACATGCTAATTTTAGCTCTAAAACTAATAATCCACCTACAAATGTGAACTGACGTTCAAAAATAAAACATTTGAAAACGGACCATTTTTCAACTTTCTGAAGAATGACGTAATGGGGGGGTGTTATCTCTTTTGTCAAAATCAGCTGTATTTGCTTGAACATTAAATGCCTCCAAATGGTATTTAATTCACTTCCCGGGGTGAAGAAACACTTTTTGAGACCTCAGAGTGAGCAAATTGGCCATTTTCATGCACTTTTAACCATTCCACAAATCTTGTGTTTAGAGCCCCTGGAAGCATGAAAATCACTTTAAACATGCTAATTTTAGCTCTAAAACTAATAATCCACCTACAAATGTGAACTGACGTTCAAAAATAAAACATTTGAAAACGGACCATTTTTCACCTTTCTGAAGAATGACGTAATGGGGGGGGGGGGGTGTTATCTCTTGTCAAAAATCAGCTGTTTTTGCTTGAACATTAAATGCCTCCAAATGGTATTTAATTTACTTCCCGGGCCCCTGGAAGCATGAAAATCACTTTAAACATGCTAATTTTAGCTCTAAAACTAATAATCCACCTACAAATGTGAACTGACGTTCAAAAATAAAACATTTGAAAATGGACCATTTTTCACCTTTCTGAAGAATGACGTAATGGGGGGGGGTGTTATCTCTTTTGTCAAAAATCAGCTGTTTTTGCTTGAACATTAAATGCCTCCAAATGGTATTTAATTCACTTCCCGGGGTGAAGAAACACTTTTTGAGACCTCAGAGTGAGCAAATTGGCCATTTTCATGCACTTTTAACCATTCCACAAATCTTGTGTTTAGAGCCCCTGGAAGCATGAAAATCACTTTAAACATGCTAATTTTAGCTCTAAAACTAATAATCCACCTACAAATGTGAACTGACGTTCAAAAATAAAACATTTGAAAACGGACCATTTTTTACCTTTCTGAAGCATGACATAATGGGGGGGTGTTATCTCTTGTGTCAAAAATCAGCTGATTTTGCTTGAACATTAAATGCCTCCAAATGGTATTTAATTCACTTCCCGGGCCCCTGGAAGCATGAAAATCACTTTAAAAATGCTAATTTTAGCTCTAAAACTAATAATCCACCTACAAATGTGAACTGACGTTAAAAAATAAAACATTTGAAAACGGACCATTTTTCACTTTTCTGAAGCATGACGTAATGGGGGGGTGTTATCTCTTTTGTCAAAAATCAGCCATTTTTGCTTGAACATTAAATGCCTCCAAATGGTATTTAATTCACTTCCCGGGGTGAAGAAACACTTTTTGAGACCTCAGAGTGAGCAAATTGGCAATTTTCATGCACTTTTAACCATTCCACAAATCTTTTGTTTAGGGCCCCTGGAAGCATGAAAATCACTTTAAACATGCTAATTTTAGCTCTAAAACTAATAATCCACCTACAAATGTGAACTGACGTTCAAAAATAAAACATTTGAAAACGGACCATTTTTCACCTTTCTGAAGCATGACGTGATGGGGGGTGTTATCTCTTTTGTCAAAAATCAGCCGTTTTTGCTTGAACATTAAATGCCTCCAAATGGTATTTAATTCACTTCCCGGGGTGAAGAAACACTTTTTGAGACCTCAGAGTGAGCAAATTGGCCATTTTCATGCACTTTTAACCATTCCACAAATCTTGTGTTTAGAGCCCCTGGAAGCATGAAAATCACTTTAAACATGCTAATTTTAGCTCTAAAACTAATAATCCACCTACAAATGTGAACTGACTTTCAAAAATAAAACATTTGAAAACAGACCATTTTTCACCTTTCTGAAGAATGACGTAATGGGGGGGTGTTATCTCTTTTGTCAAAAATCAGCTGTTTTTGCTTGAACATTAAATGCCTCCAAATGGTATTTAATTCACTTCCCGGGGTGAAGAAACACTTTTTGAGACCTCAGAGTGAGCAAATTGGCCATTTTCATGCACTTTTAACCATTCCACAAATCTTGTGTTTAGAGCCACTGGAAGCATGAAAATCACTTTAACCCCTTGCACGCTGATGACGAGCTGGGCTCGTCATGAGGTAGCCTCCTGCTACGCTGATGACGAGCCCAGCTCATCACGTAACATGCGGTTTCTTAGATGTTCGCGTACGAGCGGAATTCCGCCCACACGCATGCGGTTAAACATGCTAATTTTAGCTCTAAAACTAATAATCCACCTACAAATGTGAACTGACGTTCAAAAATAAAACATTTGAAAACGGACCATTTTTCACCTTTCTGAAGAATGACGTAATGGGGGGGTGTTATCTCTTTTGTAAAAAATCAGCTGTTTTTGCTTGAACATTAAATGCCTTCAAATGGTATTTAATTCACTTCCCGGGGTGAAGAAACACTTTTTGAGACCTCAGAGTGAGCAAATTGTCCATTTTCGTGCACTTTTAACCATTCCACAAATCTTTTGTTTAGAGCCCCTGGAAGCATGAAAATCACTTTAAACATGCTAATTTTAGCTCTAAAACTAATAATCCACCTACAAATGTGAACTGACGTTCAAAAATAAAACATTTGAAAACGGACCATTTTTCACCTTTCTGAAGAATGACGTAATGGGGGGGTGTTATCTCTTTTGTAAAAAATCAGCTGTTTTTGCTTGAACATTAAATGCCTTCAAATGGTATTTAATTCACTTCCCGGGGTGAAGAAACACTTTTTGAGACCTCAGAGTGAGCAAATTGGCCATTTTCATGCACTTTTAACCATTCCACAAATCTTGTGTTTAGAGCCCCTGGAAGCATGAAAATCACTTTAAACATGCTAATTTTAGCTCTAAAACTAATAATCCACCTACAAATGTGAACTGACGTTCAAAAATAAAACATTTGAAAACGGACCATTTTTCACCTTTCTGAAGCATGACGTAATGGGGGGGGTGTTATCTCTTTTGTCAAAAATCAGCTGTTTTTGTTTGAACATTAAATGCCTCCAAATGGTATTTAATTCACTTCCCGGGCCCCTGGAAGCATGAAAATCACTTTAAACATGCTACTTTTAGCTCTAAAACTAATAATCCACCTACAAATGTGAACTGACGTTCAAAAATAAAACATTTGAAAACGGACCATTTTTCACCTTTCTGAAGAATGACATAATGGGGGGGTGTTATCTCTTTTGTCAAAAATCAGCTGTTTTTGCTTGAACATTAAATGCCTCCACATGGTATTTAATTCACTTCCCGGGGTGAAGAAACACTTTTTGAGACCTCAGAGTGAGCAAATTGGCCATTTTCATGCACGTTTAACCATTCCACAAATCTTGTGTTTAGAGCCCCTGGAAGCATGAAAATCACTTTAAACATGCTAATTTTAGCTCTAAAACTAATAATCCACCTACAAATGTGAACTGACGTTCAAAAATAAAACATTTGAAAACGGACCATTTTTCACCTTTCTGAAGCATGACGTAATGGGGGGGTGTTATCTCTTTTGTCAAAAATCAGCTGTTTTTGCTTGAACATTAAATGCCTCCAAATGGTATTTAATTCACTTCCCGGGCCCCTGGAAGCATGAAAATCACTTTAAACATGCTAATTTTAGCTCTAAAACTAATAATCCACCTACAAATGTGAACTGACGTTCAAAAATAAAACATTTGAAAACAGACCATTTTTCACCTTTCTGAAGAATGACGTAATGGGGGGGGTGTTATCTCTTTTGTCAAAAATCAGCTGTTTTTGCTTGAACACTAAATGCCTCCAAATGGTATTTAATTCACTTCCCGGGCCCCTGGAAGCATGAAAATCACTTTAAACATGCTAATTTTAGCTCTAAAACTGATGATCCACCTACAAATGTGAACTGACGTTCAAAAATAAAACATTTGAAAACGGACCATTTTTCACCTTTCTGAAGAATGACGTAATGGGGGGGTGTTATCTCTTTTGTCAATAAATCAGCTGTTTTTGCTTGAACATTAAATGCCTTCAAATGGTATTTAATTCACTTCCCGGGGTGAAGAAACACTTTTTGAGACCTCAGAGTGAGCAAATTGTCCATTTTCATGCACTTTTAACCATTCCACAAATCTTGTTTTTAGAGCCCCTGGAAGCATGAAAATCACTTTAAACATGCTAATTTTAGCTCTAAAACTAATAATCCACCTACAAATGTGAACTGACGTTCAAAAATAAAACATTTGAAAACGGACCATTTTTTCACCTTTCTGAAGCATGACGTAATGGGGGGGGTGTTATCTCTTTTGTCAAAAATCAGCAGTTTTTGCTTGCACATTAAATGCCTCCAAATGGTATTTAATTAACTTCCCGGGCCCCTGGAAGCATGAAAATCACTTTAAACATGCTAATTTTAGCTCTAAAACTAATAATCCACCTACAAATGTGAACTGACGTTCAAAAATAAAACATTTGAAAACGGACCATTTTTCACCTTTCTGAAGAATGACGTAATGGGGGGTGTTATCTCTTTTGTCAAAAATAAGCTGTTTTTGCTTGAACATTTAATGCCTCCAAATGGTATTTAATTCTCTTCCCGGGGTGAAGAAACACTTTTTGAGATCTCAGAGTGAGCAAATTGGCCATTTTCATGCACTTTTAACCATTCCACACATCTTGTGTTTAGAGCCCCTGGAAGCATGAAAATCACTTTAAACATGCTAATTTTAGCTCTAAAACTAATAATCCACCTACAAATGTGAACTGACGTTCAAAAATAAAACATTTGAAAACGGACCATTTTTCACCTTTCTGAAGAATGACGTAATGGGGGGGTGTTATCTCTTTTGTAAAAAATCAGCTGTTTTTGCTTGAACATTAAATGCCTTCAAATGGTATTTAATTCACTTCCCGGGGTGAAGAAACACTTTTTGAGACCTCAGAGTGAGCAAATTGGCCATTTTCATGCACTTTTAACCATTCCACAAATCTTGTGTTTAGAGCCCCTGGAAGCATGAAAATCACTTTAAACATGCTAATTTTAGCTCTAAAACTAATAATCCACCTACAAATGTGAACTGACGTTCAAAAATAAAACATTTGAAAACGGACCATTTTTCACCTTTCTGAAGAATGACGTAATGGGGGGGTGTTATCTCTTTTGTCAAAAATCAGCTGTTTTTGCTTCAACATTAAATGCCTCCAAATGGTATTTAATTCACTTCCCGGGCCCCTGGAAGCATGAAAATCACTTTAAACATGCTAATTTTAGCTCTAAAACTGATGATCCACCTACAAATGTGAACTGACGTTCAAAAATAAAACATTTGAAAACGGACCATTTTTCACCTTTCTGAAGAATGACATAATGGGGGGGTGTTATCTCTTTTGTCAAAAATCAGCTGTTTTTGCTTGAACATTAAATGCATCCAAATGGTATTTAATTCACTTCCCGGGGTGAAGAAACACTTTTTGAGACCTCAGAGTGAGCAAATTGGCCATTTTCATGCACTTTTAACCATTCCACAAATCTTGTGTTTAGAGCCCCTGGAAGCATGAAAATCACTTTAAACATGCTAATTTTAGCTCTAAAACTAATAATCCACCTACAAATGTGAACTGACGTTCAAAAATAAAACATTTGAAAACGGACCATTTTTCACCTTTCTGAAGAATGACGTAATGGGGGGGTGTTATCTCTTTTGTCAAAAATCAGCTGTTTTTGCTTCAACATTAAATGCCTCCAAATGGTATTTAATTCACTTCCCGGGCCCCTGGAAGCATGAAAATCACTTTAAACATGCTAATTTTAGCTCTAAAACTGATGATCCACCTACAAATGTGAACTGACGTTCAAAAATAAAACATTTGAAAACGGACAATTTTTCACCTTTCTGAAGAATGACGTAATGGGGGGTGTTATCTCTTTTGTCAAAAATCTGCAGTTTTTTCTTGAACATTAAATGCCTCCAAATGGTATTTAATTCACTTTCTGGGGTGAAGAAACACTTTTTGAGACCTCAGAGTGAGCAAATTGGCCATTTTTATGCAATTTTAACCATTCCACAAATCTTGTGTTTAGAGCCCCTGGAAGCATGAAAATCACTTTAAACATGCTAATTTTAGCTCTAAAACTAATAATCCACCTACAAATGTGAACTGACGTTCAAAAATAAAACATTTGAAAACGGACCATTTTTCACCTTTCTGGAGAATGACGTAATGGGGGGGTGTTATCTCTTTTGTCAAAAATCAGCTGTTTTTGCTTGAACATTAAATGCCTCCAAATGGTATTTAATTCACTTCCCGGGGTGAAGAAACACTTTTTGAGACCTCAGAGTGAGCAAATTGGCCATTTTCATGCACTTTTAAGCATTCCACAAATCTTGTGTTTAGAGCCCCTGGAAGCATGAAAATCACTTTAAACAAGCTAATTTTAGCTCTAAAACTAATAATCCACCTACAAATGTGAACTGACGTTCAAAAATAAAACATTTGAAAACGGACCATTTTTCACCTTTCTGAAGAATGACGTAATGGGGGGGGGGTGTTATCTCTTGTCAAAAATCAGCTGTTTTTGCTTGAACATTAAATGCCTCCAAATGGTATTTAATTCACTTCCCGGGCCCCTGGAAGCATGAAAATCACTTTAAACATGCTAATTTTAGCTCTAAAACTAATAATCCACCTACAAATGTGAACTGACGTTCAAAAATAAAACATTTGAAAACGGACCATTTTTCAACTTTCTGAAGAATGACGTAATGGGGGGGTGTTATCTCTTTTGTCAAAATCAGCTGTTTTTGCTTGAACATTAAATGCCTCCAAATGGTATTTAATTCACTTCCCGGGGTGAAGAAACACTTTTTGAGACCTCAGAGTGAGCAAATTGGCCATTTTCATGCACTTTTAACCATTCCACAAATCTTGTGTTTAGAGCCCCTGGAAGCATGAAAATCACTTTAAACATGCTAATTTTAGCTCTAAAACTAATAATCCACCTACAAATGTGAACTGACGTTCAAAAATAAAACATTTGAAAACGGACCATTTTTCACCTTTCTGAAGAATGACGTAATGGGGGGGGGGTGTTATCTCTTGTCAAAAATCAGCTGTTTTTGCTTGAACATTAAATGCCTCCAAATGGTATTTAATTTACTTCCCGGGCCCCTGGAAGCATGAAAATCACTTTAAACATGCTAATTTTAGCTCTAAAACTAATAATCCACCTACAAATGTGAACTGACGTTCAAAAATAAAACATTTGAAAACGGCCCATTTTTCACCTTTCTGAAGAATGACGTAATGGGGGGGTGTTATCTCTTTTGTCAAAAATCAGCTGTTTTTGCTTGAACATTAAATGCCTCCAAATGGTATTTAATTCACTTCCCGGGGTGAAGAAACACTTTTTGAGACCTCAGAGTGAGCAAATTGGCCATTTTCATGCACTTTTAACCATTCCACAAATCTTGTGTTTAGAGCCCCTGGAAGCATGAAAATCACTTTAAACATGCTAATTTTAGCTCTAAAACTAATAATCCACCTACAAATGTGAACTGACGTTCAAAAATAAAACATTTGAAAACGGACCATTTTTTTACCTTTCTGAAGCATGACATAATGGGGGGTGTTATCTCTTGTGTCAAAAATCAGCTGATTTTGCTTGAACATTAAATGCCTCCAAATGGTATTTAATTCACTTCCCGGGCCCCTGGAAGCATGAAAATCACTTTAAAAATGCTAATTTTAGCTCTAAAACTAATAATCCACCTACAAATGTGAACTGACGTTAAAAAATAAAACATTTGAAAACGGACCATTTTTCACTTTTCTGAAGCATGACGTAATGGGGGGGTGTTATCTCTTTTGTCAAAAATCAGCCGTTTTTGCTTGAACATTAAATGCCTCCAAATGGTATTTAATTCACTTCCCGGGGTGAAGAAACACTTTTTGAGACCTCAGAGTGAGCAAATTGGCAATTTTCATGCACTTTTAACCATTCCACAAATCTTTTGTTTAGGGCCCCTGGAAGCATGAAAATCACTTTAAACATGCTAATTTTAGCTCTAAAACTAATAATCCACCTACTAATGTGAACTGACGTTCAAAAATAAAACATTTGAAAACGGACCATTTTTCACCTTTCTGAAGCATGACATGATGGGGGGTGTTATCTCTTTTGTCAAAAATCAGCCGTTTTTGCTTGAACATTAAATGCCTCCAAATGGTATTTAATTCACTTCCCGGGGTGAAGAAACACTTTTTGAGACCTCAGAGTGAGCAAATTGGCCATTTTCATGCACTTTTAACCATTCCACAAATCTTGTGTTTAGAGCCCCTGGAAGCATGAAAATCACTTTAAACATGCTAATTTTAGCTCTAAAACTAATAATCCACCTACAAATGTGAACTGACTTTCAAAAATAAAACATTTGAAAACAGACCATTTTTCACCTTTCTGAAGAATGACGTAATGGGGGGGTGTTATCTCTTTTGTCAAAAATCAGCTGTTTTTGCTTGAACATTAAATGCCTCCAAATGGTATTTAATTCACTTCCCGGGGTGAAGAAACACTTTTTGAGACCTCAGAGTGAGCAAATTGGCCATTTTCATGCACTTTTAACCATTCCACAAATCTTGTGTTTAGAGCCACTGGAAGCATGAAAATCACTTTAACCCCTTGCACGCTGATGACGAGCTGGGCTCGTCATGAGGTAGCCTCCTGCTACGCTGATGACGAGCCCAGCTCATCACGTAACATGCGGTTTCTTAGATGTTCGCGTACGAGTGGAATTCCGCCCACACGCATGCGGTTAAACATGCTAATTTTAGCTCTAAAACTAATAATCCACCTACAAATGTGAACTGACGTTCAAAAATAAAACATTTGAAAACGGACCATTTTTCACCTTTCTGAAGAATGACGTAATGGGGGGGGGTGTTATCTCTTTTGTCAAAAATCAGCTGTTTTTGCTTGAACATTAAATGCCTCCAAATGGTATTTAATTCACTTCCCGGGCCCCTGGAAGCATGAAAATCACTTTAAACATGCTAATTTTAGCTCTAAAACGGATGATCCACCTACAAATGTGAACTGACGTTCAAAAATAAAACATTTGAAAACGGACCATTTTTCACCTTTCTGAAGAATGACGTAATGGGGGGGTGTTATCTCTTTTGTCAATAAATCAGCTGTTTTTGCTTGAACATGAAATGCCTTCAAATGGTATTTAATTCACTTCCCGGGGTGAAGAAACACTTTTTGAGACCTCAGAGTGAGCAAATTGTCCATTTTCATGCACTTTTAACCATTCCACAAATCTTGTGTTTAGAGCCCCTGGAAGCATGAAAATCACTTTAAACATGCTAATTTTAGCTCTAAAACTAATAATCCACCTACAAATGTGAACTGACGTTCAAAAATAAAACATTTGAAAACGGACCATTTTTCACCTTTCTGAAGAATGACGTAATGGGGGGGTGTTATCTCTTTTGTAAAAAATCAGCTGTTTTTGCTTGAACATTAAATGCCTTCAAATGGTATTTAATTCACTTCCCGGGGTGAAGAAACACTTTTTGAGACCTCAGAGTGAGCAAATTGGCCATTTTCATGCACTTTTAACCATTCCACAAATCTTGTGTTTAGAGCCCCTGGAAGCATGAAAATCACTTTAAACATGCTAATTTTAGCTCTAAAACTAATAATCCACCTACAAATGTGAACTGACGTTCAAAAATAAAACATTTGAAAACGGACCATTTTTCACCTTTCTGAAGCATGACGTAATGGGGGGGGTGTTATCTCTTTTGTCAAAAATCAGCTGTTTTTGTTTGAACATTAAATGCCTCCAAATGGTATTTAATTCACTTCCCGGGCCCCTGGAAGCATGAAAATCACTTTAAACATGCTAATTTTAGCTCTAAAACTAATAATCCACCTACAAATGTGAACTGACGTTCAAAAATAAAACATTTGAAAAAGGACCATTTTTCACCTTTCTGAAGAATGACATAATGGGGGGGTGTTATCTCTTTTGTCAAAAATCAGCTGTTTTTGCTTGAACATTAAATGCCTCCACATGGTATTTAATTCACTTCCCGGGGTGAAGAAACACTTTTTGAGACCTCAGAGTGAGCAAATTGGCCATTTTCATGCACGTTTAACCATTCCACAAATCTTGTGTTTAGAGCCCCTGGAAGCATGAAAATCACTTTAAACATGCAAATTTTAGCTCTAAAACTAATAATCCACCTACAAATGTGAACTGACGTTCAAAAATAAAACATTTGAAAACGGACAATTTTTCACCTTTCTGAAGCATGACGTAATGGGGGGGGTGTTATCTCTTTTGTCAAAAATCAGCTGTTTTTGCTTGAACATTAAATGCCTCCAAATGGTATTTAATTCACTTCCCGGGCCCCTGGAAGCATGAAAATCACTTTAAACATGCTAATTTTAGCTCTAAAACTAATAATCCACCTACAAATGTGAACTGACGTTCAAAAATAAAACATTTGAAAACGGACCATTTTTCACCTTTCTGAAGAATGACGTAATGGGGGGGTGTTATCTCTTTTGTAAAAAATCAGCTGTTTTTGCTTGAACATTAAATGCCTTCAAATGGTATTTAATTCACTTCCCGGGGTGAAGAAACAATTTTTGAGACCTCAGAGTGAGCAAATTGGCCATTTTCATGCACTTTTAACCATTCCACAAATCTTGTGTTTAGAGCCCCTGGAAGCATGAAAATCACTTTAAACATGCTAATTTTAGCTCTAAAACTAATAATCCACCTACAAATGTGAACTGACGTTCAAAAATAAAACATTTGAAAACGGACCATTTTTCACCTTTCTGAAGCATGACGTAATGGGGGGGTGTTATCTCTTTTGTCAAAAATCAGCTGTTTTTGTTTGAACATTAAATGCCTCCAAATGGTATTTAATTCACTTCCCGGGCCCCTGGAAGCATGAAAATCACTTTAAACATGCTAATTTTAGCTCTAAAACTAATAATCCACCTACAAATGTGAACTGACGTTCAAAAATAAAACATTTGAAAACGGACCATTTTTCACCTTTCTGAAGAATGACGTAATGGGGGGGTGTTATCTCTTTTGTCAAAAATCAGCTGTTTTTGCTTGAACATTAAATGCATCCAAATGGTATTTAATTCACTTCCCGGGGTGAAGAAACACTTTTTGAGACCTCAGAGTGAGCAAATTGGCCATTTTCATGCACTTTTAACCATTCCACAAATCTTGTGTTTAGAGCCCCTGGAAGCATGAAAATCACTTTAAACATGCTAATTTTAGCTCTAAAACTAATAATCCACCTACAAATGTGAACTGACGTTCAAAAATAAAACATTTGAAAACGGACCATTTTTCACCTTTCTGAAGAATGACGTAATGGGGGGGTGTTATCTCTTTTGTCAAAAATCAGCTGTTTTTGCTTCAACATTAAATGCCTCCAAATGGTATTTAATTCACTTCCCGGGCCCCTGGAAGCATGAAAATCACTTTAAACATGCTAATTTTAGCTCTAAAATTGATGATCCACCTACAAATGTGAACTGACGTTCAAAAATAAAACATTTGAAAACGGACAATTTTTCACCTTTCTGAAGAATGACGTAATGGGGGGTGTTATCTCTTTTGTCAAAAATCTGCCGTTTTTTCTTGAACATTAAATGCCTCCAAATGGTATTTAATTCACTTTCTGGGGTGAAGAAACACTTTTTGAGACCTCAGAGTGAGCAAATTGGCCATTTTCATGCACTTTTAACCATTCCACAAATCTTGTGTTTAGAGCCCCTGGAAGCATTTTAAACATGCTAATTTTAGCTCTAAAACTAATAATCCACCTACAAATGTGAACTGACGTTCAAAAATAAAACATTTGAAAACGGACCATTTTTCACCTTTCTGGAGAATGACGTAATGGGGGGGTGTTATCTCTTTTGTCAAAAATCAGCTGTTTTTGCTTGAACATTAAATGCCTCCAAATGGTATTTAATTCACTTCCCGGGGTGAAGAAACACTTTTTGAGACCTCAGAGTGAGCAAATTGGCCATTTTCATGCACTTTTAAGCATTCCACAAATCTTGTGTTTAGAGCCCCTGGAAGCATGAAAATCACTTTAAACAAGCTAATTTTAGCTCTAAAACTAATAATCCACCTACAAATGTGAACTGACGTTCAAAAATAAAACATTTGAAAACGGACCATTTTTCACCTTTCTGAAGAATGACGTAATGGGGGGGGTGTTATCTCTTGTCAAAAATCAGCTGTTTTTGCTTGAACATTAAATGCCTCCAAATGGTATTTAATTCACTTCCCGGGCCCCTGGAAGCATGAAAATCACTTTAAACATGCTAATTTTAGCTCTAAAACTAATAATCCACCTACAAATGTGAACTGACGTTCAAAAATAAAACATTTGAAAACGGACCATTTTTCAACTTTCTGAAGAATGACGTAATGGGGGGGTGTTATCTCTTTTGTCAAAATCAGCTGTTTTTGCTTGAACATTAAATGCCTCCAAATGGTATTTAATTCACTTCCCGGGGTGAAGAAACACTTTTTGAGACCTCAAAGTGAGCAAATTGGCCATTTTCATGCACTTTTAACCATTCCACAAATCTTGTGTTTAGAGCCCCTGGAAGCATGAAAATCACTTTAAACATGCTAATTTTAGCTCTAAAACTAATAATCCACCTACAAATGTGAACTGACGTTCAAAAATAAAACATTTGAAAACGGACCATTTTTCACCTTTCTGAAGAATGACGTAATGGGGGGGGGGGTGTTATCTCTTGTCAAAAATCAGCTGTTTTTGCTTGAACATTAAATGCCTCCAAATAGTATTTAATTTACTTCCCGGGCCCCTGGAAGCATGAAAATCACTTTAAACATGCTAATTTTAGCTCTAAAACTAATAATCCACCTACAAATGTGAACTGACGTTCAAAAATAAAACATTTGAAAACGGACCATTTTTCACCTTTCTGAAGAATGACGTAATGGGGGGGTGTTATCTCTTTTGTCAAAAATCAGCTGTTTTTGCTTGAACATTAAATGCCTCCAAATGGTATTTAATTCACTTCCCGGGGTGAAGAAACACTTTTTGAGACCTCAGAGTGAGCAAATTGGCCATTTTCATGCACTTTTAACCATTCCACAAATCTTGTGTTTAGAGCCCCTGGAAGCATGAAAATCACTTTAAACATGCTAATTTTAGCTCTAAAACTAATAATCCACCTACAAATGTGAACTGACGTTCAAAAATAAAACATTTGAAAACGGACCATTTTTTACCTTTCTGAAGCATGACATAATGGGGGGTGTTATCTCTTGTGTCAAAAATCAGCTGTTTTTGCTTCAACATTAAATGCCTCCAAATGGTATTTAATTCACTTCCCGGGCCCCTGGAAGCATGAAAATCACTTTAAACATGCTAATTTTAGCTCTAAAATTGATGATCCACCTACAAATGTGAACTGACGTTCAAAAATAAAACATTTGAAAACGGACAATTTTTCACCTTTCTGAAGAATGACGTAATGGGGGGTGTTATCTCTTTTGTCAAAAATCTGCCGTTTTTTCTTGAACATTAAATGCCTCCAAATGGTATTTAATTCACTTTCTGGGGTGAAGAAACACTTTTTGAGACCTCAGAGTGAGCAAATTGGCCATTTTCATGCACTTTTAACCATTCCACAAATCTTGTGTTTAGAGCCCCTGGAAGCATTTTAAACATGCTAATTTTAGCTCTAAAACTAATAATCCACCTACAAATGTGAACTGACGTTCAAAAATAAAACATTTGAAAACGGACCATTTTTCACCTTTCTGGAGAATGACGTAATGGGGGGGTGTTATCTCTTTTGTCAAAAATCAGCTGTTTTTGCTTGAACATTAAATGCCTCCAAATGGTATTTAATTCACTTCCCGGGGTGAAGAAACACTTTTTGAGACCTCAGAGTGAGCAAATTGGCCATTTTCATGCACTTTTAAGCATTCCACAAATCTTGTGTTTAGAGCCCCTGGAAGCATGAAAATCACTTTAAACAAGCTAATTTTAGCTCTAAAACTAATAATCCACCTACAAATGTGAACTGACGTTCAAAAATAAAACATTTGAAAACGGACCATTTTTCACCTTTCTGAAGAATGACGTAATGGGGGGGGTGTTATCTCTTGTCAAAAATCAGCTGTTTTTGCTTGAACATTAAATGCCTCCAAATGGTATTTAATTCACTTCCCGGGCCCCTGGAAGCATGAAAATCACTTTAAACATGCTAATTTTAGCTCTAAAACTAATAATCCACCTACAAATGTGAACTGACGTTCAAAAATAAAACATTTGAAAACGGACCATTTTTCAACTTTCTGAAGAATGACGTAATGGGGGGGTGTTATCTCTTTTGTCAAAATCAGCTGTTTTTGCTTGAACATTAAATGCCTCCAAATGGTATTTAATTCACTTCCCGGGGTGAAGAAACACTTTTTGAGACCTCAAAGTGAGCAAATTGGCCATTTTCATGCACTTTTAACCATTCCACAAATCTTGTGTTTAGAGCCCCTGGAAGCATGAAAATCACTTTAAACATGCTAATTTTAGCTCTAAAACTAATAATCCACCTACAAATGTGAACTGACGTTCAAAAATAAAACATTTGAAAACGGACCATTTTTCACCTTTCTGAAGAATGACGTAATGGGGGGGGGGGGTGTTATCTCTTGTCAAAAATCAGCTGTTTTTGCTTGAACATTAAATGCCTCCAAATAGTATTTAATTTACTTCCCGGGCCCCTGGAAGCATGAAAATCACTTTAAACATGCTAATTTTAGCTCTAAAACTAATAATCCACCTACAAATGTGAACTGACGTTCAAAAATAAAACATTTGAAAACGGACCATTTTTCACCTTTCTGAAGAATGACGTAATGGGGGGGTGTTATCTCTTTTGTCAAAAATCAGCTGTTTTTGCTTGAACATTAAATGCCTCCAAATGGTATTTAATTCACTTCCCGGGGTGAAGAAACACTTTTTGAGACCTCAGAGTGAGCAAATTGGCCATTTTCATGCACTTTTAACCATTCCACAAATCTTGTGTTTAGAGCCCCTGGAAGCATGAAAATCACTTTAAACATGCTAATTTTAGCTCTAAAACTAATAATCCACCTACAAATGTGAACTGACGTTCAAAAATAAAACATTTGAAAACGGACCATTTTTTACCTTTCTGAAGCATGACATAATGGGGGGTGTTATCTCTTGTGTCAAAAATCAGCTGATTTTGCTTGAACATTAAATGCCTCCAAATGGTATTTAATTCACTTCCCGGGCCCCTGGAAGCATGAAAATCACTTTAAAAATGCTAATTTTAGCTCTAAAACTAATAATCCACCTACAAATGTGAACTGACGTTAAAAAATAAAACATTTGAAAACGGACCATTTTTCACTTTTCTGAAGCATGACGTAATGGGGGGGTGTTATCTCTTTTGTCAAAAATCAGCCGTTTTTGCTTGAACATTAAATGCCTCCAAATGGTATTTAATTCACTTCCCGGGGTGAAGAAACACTTTTTGAGACCTCAGAGTGAGCAAATTGGCAATTTTCATGCACTTTTAACCATTCCACAAATCTTTTGTTTAGGGCCCCTGGAAGCATGAAAATCACTTTAAACATGCTAATTTTAGCTCTAAAACTAATAATCCACCTACTAATGTGAACTGACGTTCAAAAATAAAACATTTGAAAACGGACCATTTTTCACCTTTCTGAAGCATGACATGATGGGGGGTGTTATCTCTTTTGTCAAAAATCAGCCGTTTTTGCTTGAACATTAAATGCCTCCAAATGGTATTTAATTCACTTCCCGGGGTGAAGAAACACTTTTTGAGACCTCAGAGTGAGCAAATTGGCCATTTTCATGCACTTTTAACCATTCCACAAATCTTGTGTTTAGAGCCCCTGGAAGCATGAAAATCACTTTAAACATGCTAATTTTAGCTCTAAAACTAATAATCCACCTACAAATGTGAACTGACGTTCAAAAATAAAACATTTGAAAACGGACAATTTTTCACCTTTCTGAAGCATGACGTAATGGGGGGGGTGTTATCTCTTTTGTCAAAAATCAGCTGTTTTTGCTTGAACATTAAATGCCTCCAAATGGTATTTAATTCACTTCCCGGGCCCCTGGAAGCATGAAAATCACTTTAAACATGCTAATTTTAGCTCTAAAACTAATAATCCACCTACAAATGTGAACTGACGTTCAAAAATAAAACATTTGAAAACAGACCATTTTTCACCTTTCTGAAGAATGACGTAATGGGGGGGGGGTATTATCTCTTTTGTCAAAAATCAGCTGTTTTTGCTTGAACAGTAAATGCCTCCAAATGGTATTTAATTCACTTCCCGGGCCCCTGGAAGCATGAAAATCACTTTAAACATGCTAATTTTAGCTCTAAAACTGATGATCCACCTACAAATGTGAACTGACGTTCAAAAATAAAACATTTGAAAACGGACCATTTTTCACCTTTCTGAAGAATGACGTAATGGGGGGGTGTTATCTCTTTTGTCAATAAATCAGCTGTTTTTGCTTGAACATTAAATGCCTTCAAATGGTATTTAATTCACTTCCCGGGGTGAAGAAACACTTTTTGAGACCTCAGAGTGAGCAAATTGTCCATTTTCATGCACTTTTAACCATTCCACAAATCTTGTGTTTAGAGCCCCTGGAAGCATGAAAATCACTTTAAACATGCTAATTTTAACTCTAAAACTAATAATCCACCTACAAATGTGAACTGACGTTCAAAAATAAAACATTTGAAAACGGACCATTTTTCACCTTTCTGAAGCATGACGTAATGGGGGGGGTGTTATCTCTTTTGTCAAAAATCAGCAGTTTTTGCTTGCACATTAAATGCCTCCAAATGGTATTTAATTCACTTCCCGGGCCCCTGGAAGCATGAAAATCACTTTAAACATGCAAATTTTAGCTCTAAAACTAATAATCCACCTACAAATGTGAACTGACGTTCAAAAATAAAACATTTGAAAACGGACCATTTTTCACCTTTCTGAAGAATGACGTAATGGGGGGGTGTTATCTCTTTTGTCAAAAATAAGCTGTTTTTGCTTGAACATTTAATGCCTCCAAATGGTATTTAATTCACTTCCCGGGGTGAAGAAACACTTTTTGAGATCTCAGAGTGAGCAAATTGGCCATTTTCATGCACTTTTAACCATTCCACACATCTTGTGTTTAGAGCCCCTGGAAGCATGAAAATCACTTCAAACATGCTAATTTTAGCTCTAAAACTAATAATCCACCTACAAATGTGAACTGACGTTCAAAAATAAAACATTTGAAAACGGACCATTTTTCACCTTTCTGAAGCATGACGTAATGGGGGGGTGTTATCTCTTTTGTCAAAAATCAGCTGTTTTTGCTTGAACATTAAATGCCTCCAAATGGTATTTAATTCACTTCCCGGGCCCCTGGAAGCATGAAAATCACTTTAAACATGCTAATTTTAGCTCTAAAACTAATAATCCACCTACAAATGTGAACTGACGTTCAAAAATAAAACATTTGAAAACGGACCATTTTTCACCTTTCTGAAGAATGACATAATGGGGGGGTGTTATCTCTTTTGTCAAAAATCAGCTGTTTTTGCTTGAACATTAAATGCATCCAAATGGTATTTAATTCACTTCCCGGGGTGAAGAAACACTTTTTGAGACCTCAGAGTGAGCAAATTGGCCATTTTCATGCACTTTTAACCATTCCACAAATCTTGTGTTTAGAGCCCCTGGAAGCATGAAAATCACTTTAAACATGCTAATTTGAGCTCTAAAACTAATAATCCACCTACAAATGTGAACTGACGTTCAAAAATAAAACATTTGAAAACGGACCATTTTTCACCTTTCTGAAGCATGACGTAATGGGGGGGTGTTATCTCTTTTGTCAAAAATCAGCTGTTTTTGCTTGAACATTAAATGCCTCCAAATGGTATTTAATTCACTTCCCGGGCCCCTGGAAGCATGAAAATCACTGTAAACATGCTAATTTTAGCTCTAAAACTAATAATCCACCTACAAATGTGAACTGACGTTCAAAAATAAAACATTTGAAAACGGACCATTTTTCACCTTTCTGAAGCATGACGTAATGGGGGGTGTTATCTCTTTTGTCAAAAATCAGCTGTTTTTGCTTGAACATTAAATGCCTTCAAATGGTATTTAATTCACTTCCCGGGTGAAGAAACACTTTTTGAGACCTCAGAGTGAGCAAATTGGCCATTTTCATGCACTTTTAACCATTCCACAAATCTTGTGTTTAGAGCCCCTGGAAGCATGAAAATCACTTTAAACATGCTAATTTTAGCTCTAAAACTAATAATCCACCTACAAATGTGAACTGACGTCCAAAAATAAAACATTTGAAAATGGACCATTTTTCACCTTTCTGAAGAATGACGTAATGGGGGGGTGTTATCTCTTTTGTCAAAAATCAGCTGTTTTTGCTTGAACATTAAATGCTTTCAAATGGTAATTAATTCACTTCCCGGGGTGAAGAAACACTTTTTGAGACCTCAGAGTGAGCAAATTGGCCATTTTCATTCACTTTTAACCATTCCACAAATCTTGTGTTTAGAGCCCCTGGAAGCATGAAAATCACTTTAAACATGCTAATTTTAGCTCTAAAACTAATAATCCACCTACAAATGTGAACTGACGTTCAAAAATAAAACATTTGAAAACGGACCATTTTTCACCTTTCTGAAGCATGACGTAATGGGGGGGTGTTATCTCTTTTGTCAAAAATCAGCTGTTTTTGCTTGAACATTAAATGCCTCCAAATGGTATTTAATTCACTTCCCGGGCCCCTGGAAGCATGAAAATCACTTTAAACATGCTAATTTTAGCTCTAAAACTAATAATCCACCTACAAATGTGAACTGACGTTCAAAAATAAAACATTTGAAAACGGACCATTTTTCACCTTTCTGAAGAATGACATAATGGGGGGGTGTTATCTCTTTTGTCAAAAATCAGCTGTTTTTGCTTGAACATTAAATGCATCCAAATGGTATTTAATTCACTTCCCGGGGTGAAGAAACACTTTTTGAGACCTCAGAGTGAGCAAATTGGCCATTTTCATGCACTTTTAACCATTCCACAAATCTTGTGTTTAGAGCCCCTGGAAGCATGAAAATCACTTTAAACATGCTAATTTGAGCTCTAAAACTAATAATCCACCTACAAATGTGAACTGACGTTCAAAAATAAAACATTTGAAAACGGACCATTTTTCACCTTTCTGAAGCATGACGTAATGGGGGGGTGTTATCTCTTTTGTCAAAAATCAGCTGTTTTTGCTTGAACATTAAATGCCTCCAAATGGTATTTAATTCACTTCCCGGGCCCCTGGAAGCATGAAAATCACTTTAAACATGCTAATTTTAGCTCTAAAACTAATAATCCACCTACAAATGTGAACTGACGTTCAAAAATAAAACATTTGAAAACGGACCATTTTTCACCTTTCTGAAGAATGACATAATGGGGGGGTGTTATCTCTTTTGTCAAAAATCAGCTGTTTTTGCTTGAACATTAAATGCATCCAAATGGTATTTAATTCACTTCCCGGGGTGAAGAAACACTTTTTGAGACCTCAGAGTGAGCAAATTGGCCATTTTCATGCACTTTTAACCATTCCACAAATCTTGTGTTTAGAGCCCCTGGAAGCATGAAAATCACTTTAAACATGCTAATTTGAGCTCTAAAACTAATAATCCACCTACAAATGTGAACTGACGTTCAAAAATAAAACATTTGAAAACGGACCATTTTTCACCTTTCTGAAGCATGACGTAATGGGGGGGTGTTATCTCTTTTGTCAAAAATCAGCTGTTTTTGCTTGAACATTAAATGCCTCCAAATGGTATTTAATTCACTTCCCGGGCCCCTGGAAGCATGAAAATCACTGTAAACATGCTAATTTTAGCTCTAAAACTAATAATCCACCTACAAATGTGAACTGACGTTCAAAAATAAAACATTTGAAAACGGACCATTTTTCACCTTTCTGAAGCATGACGTAATGGGGGGTGTTATCTCTTTTGTCAAAAATCAGCTGTTTTTGCTTGAACATTAAATGCCTTCAAATGGTATTTAATTCACTTCCCGGGTGAAGAAACACTTTTTGAGACCTCAGAGTGAGCAAATTGGCCATTTTCATGCACTTTTAACCATTCCACAAATCTTGTGTTTAGAGCCCCTGGAAGCATGAAAATCACTTTAAACATGCTAATTTTAGCTCTAAAACTAATAATCCACCTACAAATGTGAACTGACGTCCAAAAATAAAACATTTGAAAATGGACCATTTTTCACCTTTCTGAAGAATGACGTAATGGGGGGGTGTTATCTCTTTTGTCAAAAATCAGCTGTTTTTGCTTGAACATTAAATGCTTTCAAATGGTAATTAATTCACTTCCCGGGGTGAAGAAACACTTTTTGAGACCTCAGAGTGAGCAAATTGGCCATTTTCATTCACTTTTAACCATTCCACAAATCTTGTGTTTAGAGCCCCTGGAAGCATGAAAATCACTTTAAACATGCTAATTTTAGCTCTAAAACTAATAATCCACCTACAAATGTGAACTGACGTTCAAAAATAAAACATTTGAAAACGGACCATTTTTCACCTTTCTGAAGCATGACGTAATGGGGGGGTGTTATCTCTTTTGTCAAAAATCAGCTGTTTTTGCTTGAACATTAAATGCCTCCAAATGGTATTTAATTCACTTCCCGGGCCCCTGGAAGCATGAAAATCACTTTAAACATGCTAATTTTAGCTCTAAAACTAATAATCCACCTACAAATGTGAACTGACGTTCAAAAATAAAACATTTGAAAACGGACCATTTTTCACCTTTCTGAAGAATGACATAATGGGGGGGTGTTATCTCTTTTGTCAAAAATCAGCTGTTTTTGCTTGAACATTAAATGCATCCAAATGGTATTTAATTCACTTCCCGGGGTGAAGAAACACTTTTTGAGACCTCAGAGTGAGCAAATTGGCCATTTTCATGCACTTTTAACCATTCCACAAATCTTGTGTTTAGAGCCCCTGGAAGCATGAAAATCACTTTAAACATGCTAATTTGAGCTCTAAAACTAATAATCCACCTACAAATGTGAACTGACGTTCAAAAATAAAACATTTGAAAACGGACCATTTGTCACCTTTCTGAAGCATGACGTAATGGGGGGGTGTTATCTCTTTTGTCAAAAATCAGCTGTTTTTGCTTGAACATTAAATGCCTCCAAATGGTATTTAATTCACTTCCCGGGCCCCTGGAAGCATGAAAATCACTGTAAACATGCTAATTTTAGCTCTAAAACTAATAATCCACCTACAAATGTGAACTGACGTTCAAAAATAAAACATTTGAAAATGGACCATTTTTCACCTTTCTGAAGCATGACGTAATGGGGGGTGTTATCTCTTTTGTCAAAAATCAGCTGTTTTTGCTTGAACATTAAATGCCTTCAAATGGTATTTAATTCACTTCCCGGGTGAAGAAACACTTTTTGAGACCTCAGAGTGAGCAAATTGGCCATTTTCATGCACTTTTAACCATTCCACAAATCTTGTGTTTAGAGCCCCTGGAAGCATGAAAATCACTTTAAACATGCTAATTTTAGCTCTAAAACTAATAATCCACCTACAAATGTGAACTGACGTCCAAAAATAAAACATTTGAAAATGGACCATTTTTCACCTTTCTGAAGAATGACGTAATGGGGGGGTGTTATCTCTTTTGTCAAAAATCAGCTGTTTTTGCTTGAACATTAAATGCTTTCAAATGGTAATTAATTCACTTCCCGGGGTGAAGAAACACTTTTTGAGACCTCAGAGTGAGCAAATTGGCCATTTTCATTCACTTTTAACCATTCCACAAATCTTGTGTTTAGAGCCCCTGGAAGCATGAAAATCACTTTAAACATGCTAATTTTAGCTCTAAAACTAATAATCCACCTACAAATGTGAACTGACGTTCAAAAATAAAACATTTGAAAACGGACCATTTTTCACCTTTCTGAAGCATGACGTAATGGGGGGGTGTTATCTCTTTTGTCAAAAATCAGCTGTTTTTGCTTGAACATTAAATGCCTCCAAATGGAGGCATGACGTAATGGGGGGGTGTTATCTCTTTTGTCAAAAATCAGCTGTTTTTGCTTGAACATTAAATGCCTCCAAATGGTATTTAATTCACTTCCCGGGCCCCTGGAAGCATGAAAATCACTTTAAACATGCTAATTTTAGCTCTAAAACTAATAATCCACCTACAAATGTGAACTGACGTTCAAAAATAAAACATTTGAAAACGGACCATTTTTCACCTTTCTGAAGAATGACATAATGGGGGGGTGTTATCTCTTTTGTCAAAAATCAGCTGTTTTTGCTTGAACATTAAATGCATCCAAATGGTATTTAATTCACTTCCCGGGGTGAAGAAACACTTTTTGAGACCTCAGAGTGAGCAAATTGGCCATTTTCATGCACTTTTAACCATTCCACAAATCTTGTGTTTAGAGCCCCTGGAAGCATGAAAATCACTTTAAACATGCTAATTTGAGCTCTAAAACTAATAATCCACCTACAAATGTGAACTGACGTTCAAAAATAAAACATTTGAAAACGGACCATTTTTCACCTTTCTGAAGCATGACGTAATGGGGGGGTGTTATCTCTTTTGTCAAAAATCAGCTGTTTTTGCTTGAACATTAAATGCCTCCAAATGGTATTTAATTCACTTCCCGGGCCCCTGGAAGCATGAAAATCACTGTAAACATGCTAATTTTAGCTCTAAAACTAATAATCCACCTACAAATGTGAACTGACGTTCAAAAATAAAACATTTGAAAACGGACCATTTTTCACCTTTCTGAAGCATGACGTAATGGGGGGTGTTATCTCTTTTGTCAAAAATCAGCTGTTTTTGCTTGAACATTAAATGCCTTCAAATGGTATTTAATTCACTTCCCGGGTGAAGAAACACTTTTTGAGACCTCAGAGTGAGCAAATTGGCCATTTTCATGCACTTTTAACCATTCCACAAATCTTGTGTTTAGAGCCCCTAGAAGCATGAAAATCACTTTAAACATGCTAATTTTAGCTCTAAAACTAATAATCCACCTACAAATGTGAACTGACGTCCAAAAATAAAACATTTGAAAATGGACCATTTTTCACCTTTCTGAAGAATGACGTAATGGGGGGGTGTTATCTCTTTTGTCAAAAATCAGCTGTTTTTGCTTGAACATTAAATGCTTTCAAATGGTAATTAATTCACTTCCCGGGGTGAAGAAACACTTTTTGAGACCTCAGAGTGAGCAAATTGGCCATTTTCATTCACTTTTAACCATTCCACAAATCTTGTGTTTAGAGCCCCTGGAAGCATGAAAATCACTTTAAACATGCTAATTTTAGCTCTAAAACTAATAATCCACCTACAAATGTGAACTGACGTTCAAAAATAAAACATTTGAAAACGGACCATTTTTCACCTTTCTGAAGAATGACATAATGGGGGGGTGTTATCTCTTTTGTCAATAAATCAGCTGTGTTTGCTTGAACATTAAATGCCTCCAAATGGTATTTAATTCACTTGCCGGGCCCCTGGAAGCATGAAAATCACTTTAAACATGCTAATTTTAGCTCTAAAACTAATAATCCACCTACAAATGTGAACTGACATTCAAAAATAAAACATTTGAAAACTGACCATTTTTCACCTTTCTGAAGCATGACGTAATGGGGGGGGGTGTTATCTCTTTTCTCAAAAATCAGTCGTTTTTGCTTGAACATTAAATGCCTCCAAATGGTATTTAATTCACTTCCCGGGCCCCTGGAAGCATGAAAATCACTTTAAACATGCTAATTTTAGCTCTAAAACTAATAATCCACCTACAAATGTGAACTGACGTTCAAAAATAAAACATTTGAAAACGGACCATTTTTCACCTTTCTGAAGAATGACGTAATGGGGGGGTGTTATCTCTTGTCAAAAATCAGCTGTTTTTGCTTGAACATTAAATGCCTCCAAATGGTATTTAATTCACTTCCCGGGCCCCTGGAAGCATGAAAATCACTTTAAACATGCTAATTTTAGCTCTAAAACTAATAATCCACCTACAAATGTGAACTGACGTTCAAAAATAAAACATTTGAAAACGGACCATTTTTCACCTTTCTGAAGAATGACGTAATGGGGGGGGTGTTATCTCTTTTGTCAAAATCAGCTGTTTTTGCTTGAACATTAAATGCCTCCAAATGGTATTTAATTCACTTCCCGGGGTGAAGAAACACTTTTTGAGACCTCAGAGTGAGCAAATTGGCCATTTTCATGCACTTTTAACCATTCCACAAATCTTGTGTTTAGAGCCCCTGGAAGCATGAAAATCACTTTAAACATGCTAATTTTAGCTCTAAAACTAATAATCCACCTACAAATGTGAACTGACGTTCAAAAATAAAACATTTCAAAACGGACCATTTTTCACCTTTCTGAAGAATGACGTAATGGGGGGGGGGTTATCTCTTGTCAAAAATCAGCTGTTTTTGCTTGAACATTAAATGCCTCCAAATGGTATTTAATTCACTTCCCGGGCCCCTGGAAGCATGAAAATCACTTTAAACATGCTAATTTTAGCTCTAAAACTAACAATCCACCTACAAATGTGAACTGACGTTCAAAAATAAAACATTTGAAAACGGACCATTTTTCACCTTTCTGAAGAATGACGTAATGGGGGGGTGTTATCTCTTTTGTCAAAAATCAGCTGTTTTTGCTTGAACATTAAATGCCTCCAAATGGTATTTAATTCACTTCCAGGGGTGAAGAAACACTTTTTGAGACCTCAGAGTGAGCAAATTGGCCATTTTCATGCACTTTTAACCATTCCACAAATTTTGTGTTTAGAGCCCCTGGAAGCATGAAAATCACTTTAAACATGCTTATTTTAGCTCTAAAACTAATAATCCACCTACAAATGTGAACTGACTTTCAAAAATAAAACATTTGAAAACAGACCATTTTTCACCTTTCTGAAGAATGACGTAATGGGGGGTGTTATCTCTTTTGTCAAAATCAGCTGTTTTTGCTTGAACATTAAATGCCTCCAAATGGTATTTAATTCACTTCCCGGGGTGAAGAAACACTTTTTGAGACCTCAGAGTGAGCAAATTGGCCATTTTCATGCACTTTTAACCATTCCACAAATCTTGTGTTTAGAGCCCCTGGAAGCATGAAAATCACTTTAAACATGCTAATTTTACCTCTAAAACTAATAATCCACCTACAAATGTGAACTGACGTTCAAAAATAAAACATTTGAAAACGGACCATTTTTCACCTTTCTGAAGCATGACGTAATGGGGGTGTTATCTATTTTGTCAAAAATCAGCTGTTTTTGCTTGAACATTAAATGCCTCCAAATGGTATTTAATTCACTTCCCGGGCCCCTGGAAGCATGAAAATCACTTTAAACATGCTAATTTTAGCTCTAAAACTGATGATCCACCTACAAATGTGAACTGACGTTCATAAATAAAACATTTGAAAACGGACCATTTTTCACCTTTCTGATGAATGACGTAATGGGGGGTGTTATCTCTTTTGTCAAAAATCAGCTGTTTTTGCTTGAACATTAATTGCCTTCAAACGGTTTTTAATTCACTTCCCGGGGTGAAGAAACAGTTTTTGAGACCTCAGAGTGAGCAAATTGACCATTTTCATGCACTTTTAACCATTCCACAAATCTTGTGTTTAGAGCCCCTGGAAGCATGAAAATCACTTTAAACATGCTAATTTTAGCTCTAAAACTAATAATCCACTTACAAATGTGAACTGACGTTCAAAAATAAAACATTTGAAAACGGACCATTTTTCACCTTTCTGAAGAATGACGTAATGGGGGGGTGTTATCTCTTTTGTCAAAAATCAGCTGTTTTTGCTTGAACATTAAATGCCTTCAAATGGTTTTTAATTCACTTCCCGGGGTGAAGAAACAGTTTTTGAGACCTCAGAGTGAGCAAATTGACCATTTTCATGCACTTTTAACCATTCCACAAATCTTGTGTTTAGAGCCCCTGGAAGCATGAAAATCACTTTAAACATGCTAATTTTAGCTCTAAAACTAATAATCCACCTACAAATGTGAACTGACGTTCAAAAACAAAACATTTGAAAACGGACCATTTTTCACCTTTCTGAAGAATGACGTAATGGGGGGTGTTATCTCTTTTGTCAAAAATCAGCTGTTTTTGCTTGAACATTCAATGCCTCCAAATGGTATTTAATTCACTTCCCGGGCCCCTGGAAGCATGAAAATCACTTTAAACATGCTAATTTTAGCTCTAAAACTAACAATCCACCTACAAATGTGAACTGACGTTCAAAAATAAAACATTTGAAAACGGACCATTTTTCACCTTTCTGAAGAATGACGTAATAGGGGGGTGTTATCTCTTTTGTCAAAAATCAGCTGTTTTTGCTTGAACATTAAATGCCTCCAAATGGTATTTAATTCACTTCCAGGGGTGAAGAAACACTTTTTGAGACCTCAGAGTGAGCAAATTGGCCATTTTCATGCACTTTTAACCATTCCACAAATTTTGTGTTTAGAGCCCCTGGAAGCATGAAAATCACTTTAAACATGCTTATTTTAGCTCTAAAACTAATAATCCACCTACAAATGTGAACTGACTTTCAAAAATAAAACATTTGAAAACAGACCATTTTTCACCTTTCTGAAGAATGACGTAATGGGGGGTGTTATCTCTTTTGTCAAAAATCAGCTGTTTTTGCTTGAACATTAAATGCCTCCAAATGGTATTTAATTCACTTCCCGGGGTGAAGAAACACTTTTTGAGACCTCAGAGTGAGCAAATTGGCCATTTTCATGCACTTTTAACCATTCCACAAATCTTGTGTTTAGAGCCCCTGGAAGCATGAAAATCACTTTAAACATGCTAATTTTACCTCTAAAACTAATAATCCACCTACAAATGTGAACTGACGTTCAAAAATAAAACATTTGAAAACGGACCATTTTTCACCTTTCTGAAGCATGACGTAATGGGGGTGTTATCTATTTTGTCAAAAATCAGCTGTTTTTGCTTGAACATTAAATGCCTCCAAATGGTATTTAATTCACTTCCCGGGCCCCTGGAAGCATGAAAATCACTTTAAACATGCTAATTTTAGCTCTAAAACTGATGATCCACCTACAAATGTGAACTGACGTTCATAAATAAAACATTTGAAAACAGACCATTTTTCACCTTTCTGATGAATGACGTAATGGGGGGGTGTTATCTCTTTTGTCAAAAATCAGCTGTTTTTGCTTGAACATTAATTGCCTTCAAACGGTTTTTAATTCACTTCCCGGGGTGAAGAAACAGTTTTTGAGACCTCAGAGTGAGCAAATTGACCATTTTCATGCACTTTTAACCATTCCACAAATCTTGTGTTTAGAGCCCCTGGAAGCATGAAAATCACTTTAAACATGCTAATTTTAGCTCTAAAACTAATAATCCACTTACAAATGTGAACTGACGTTCAAAAATAAAACATTTGAAAACGGACCATTTTTCACCTTTCTGAAGAATGACGTAATGGGGGGGTGTTATCTCTTTTGTCAAAAATCAGCTGTTTTTGCTTGAACATTAAATGCCTTCAAATGGTTTTTAATTCACTTCCCGGGGTGAAGAAACAGTTTTTGAGACCTCAGAGTGAGCAAATTGACCATTTTCATGCACTTTTAACCATTCCACAAATCTTGTGTTTAGAGCCCCTGGAAGCATGAAAATCACTTTAAACATGCTAATTTTAGCTCTAAAACTAATAATCCACCTACAAATGTGAACTGACGTTCAAAAACAAAACATTTGAAAACGGACCATTTTTCACCTTTCTGAAGAATGACGTAATGGGGGGTGTTATCTCTTTTGTCAAAAATCAGCTGTTTTTGCTTGAACATTCAATGCCTCCAAATGGTATTTAATTCACTTTCCGGGCCCCTGGAAGCATGAAAATCACTTTAAACATGCTAATTTTAGCTCTAAAACTAATAATCCACCTACAAATGTGAACTGACGTTCAAAAATAAAACATTTGAAAACGGACCATTTTTCACCTTTCTGAAGAATGACGTAATGGGGGGGTGTTATCTCTTTTGTCAAAAATCAGCTGTTTTTGCTTGAACATTAAATGCCTCCAAATGGTATTTAATTCACTTCCCGGGGTGAAGAAACACTTTTTGAGACCTCAGAGTGAGCAAATTGGCCATTATCATGCACTTTTAACCATTCCACAAATCTTGTGTTTAGAGCCCCTGGAAGCATGAAAATCACTTTAAACATGCTAATTTTAGCTCTAAAAGTAATAATCCACCTACAAATGTGAACTGACGTTCAAAAATAAAACATTTGAAAATGGACCATTTTTCACCTTTCTGAAGAATGACGTAATGGGGGGTGTTATCTCTTTTGTCAAAAATCAGCTGTTTTTGCTTGAACATTAAATGCCTCCAAATGGTATTTAATTCACTTCCCGGGGTGAAGAAACACTTTTTGAGACCTCAGAGTGAGCAAATTGGCCATTTTCATGCACTTTTAACCATTCCACAAATCTTGTGTTTAGAGCCCCTGGAACCATGAAAATCACTTTAAACATGCTAATTTTACCTCTAAAACTAATAATCCACCTACAAATGTGAACTGACGTTCAAAAATAAAACATTTGAAAACGGACCATTTTTCACCTTTCTGAAGCATGACGTAATGGGGGTGTTATCTATTTTGTCCAAAATCAGCTGTTTTTGCTTGAACATTAAATGCCTCCAAATGGTATTTAATTCACTTCCCGGGCCCCTGGAAGCATGAAAATCACTTTAAACATGCTAATTTTAGCTCTAAAACTGATGATCCACCTACAAATGTGAACTGACGTTCATAAATAAAACATTTGAAAACGGACCATTTTTCACCTTTCTGATGAATGACGTAATGGGGGGGTGTTATCTCTTTTGTCAAAAATCAGCTGTTTTTGCTTGAACATTAATTGCCTTCAAACGGTTTTTAATTCACTTCCCGGGGTGAAGAAACAGTTTTTGAGACCTCAGAGTGAGCAAATTGACCATTTTCATGCACTTTTAACCATTCCACAAATCTTGTGTTTAGAGCCCCTGGAAGCATGAAAATCACTTTAAACATGCTAATTTTAGCTCTAAAACTAATAATCCACTTACAAATGTGAACTGACGT
This sequence comes from Lissotriton helveticus, assembly GCF_964261635.1. Classification (NCBI taxonomy): domain Eukaryota; kingdom Metazoa; phylum Chordata; class Amphibia; order Caudata; family Salamandridae; genus Lissotriton; species Lissotriton helveticus. The sequence goes on from NW_027611949.1 coordinate 482,460, forward strand.
TCAAAAATAAAACATTTGAAAACGGACCATTTTTCACCTTTCTGAAGAATGACGTAATGGGGGGGTGTTATCTCTTTTGTCAAAAATCAGCTGTTTTTGCTTGAACATTAAATGCCTTCAAATGGTTTTTAATTCACTTCCCGGGGTGAAGAAACAGTTTTTGAGACCTCAGAGTGAGCAAATTGACCATTTTCATGCACTTTTAACCATTCCACAAATCTTGTGTTTAGAGCCCCTGGAAGCATGAAAATCACTTTAAACATGCTAATTTTAGCTCTAAAACTAATAATCCACCTACAAATGTGAACTGACGTTCAAAAACAAAACATTTGAAAACGGACCATTTTTCACCTTTCTGAAGAATGACGTAATGGGGGGTGTTATCTCTTTTGTCAAAAATCAGCTGTTTTTGCTTGAACATTCAATGCCTCCAAATGGTATTTAATTCACTTTCCGGGCCCCTGGAAGCATGAAAATCACTTTAAACATGCTAATTTTAGCTCTAAAACTAATAATCCACCTACAAATGTGAACTGACGTTCAAAAATAAAACATTTGAAAACGGACCATTTTTCACCTTTCTGAAGAATGACGTAATGGGGGGGTGTTATCTCTTTTGTCAAAAATCAGCTGTTTTTGCTTGAACATTAAATGCCTCCAAATGGTATTTAATTCACTTCCCGGGGTGAAGAAACACTTTTTGAGACCTCAGAGTGAGCAAATTGGCCATTATCATGCACTTTTAACCATTCCACAAATCTTGTGTTTAGAGCCCCTGGAAGCATGAAAATCACTTTAAACATGCTAATTTTAGCTCTAAAAGTAATAATCCACCTACAAATGTGAACTGACGTTCAAAAATAAAACATTTGAAAATGGACCATTTTTCACCTTTCTGAAGAATGACGTAATGGGGGGTGTTATCTCTTTTGTCAAAAATCAGCTGTTTTTGCTTGAACATTAAATGGCTCCAAATGGTATTTAATTCACTTCCCGGGCCCCTGGAAGCATGAAAATCACTTTAAACATGCTAATTTTAGCTCTAAAACTGATGATCCACCTACAAATGTGAACTGACGTTCAAAAATAAAACATTTGAAAACGGACCATTTTTCACCTTTCTGAAGAATGACGTAATGGGGGGGTGTTATCTCTTTTGTCAATAAATCAGCTGTTTTTGCTTGAACATTAAATGCCTTCAAATGGTATTTAATTCACTTCCCGGGGTGAAGAAACACTTTTTGAGACCTCAGAGTGAGCAAATTGGCCATTTTCATGCACTTTTAACCATTCCACAAATCTTGTGTTTAGAGCCCCTGGAAGCATGAAAAACACTTTAAACATGCTAATTTTAGCTCTAAAACTAATAATCCACCTACAAATGTGAACTGACTTTCAAAAATAAAACATTTGAAAACAGACCATTTTTCACCTTTCTGAAGAATGACGTAATGGGGGGGTGTTATCTCTTTTGTCAAAAATCAGCTGTTTTTGCTTGAACATTAAATGCCTCCAAATGGTATTTAATTCACTTCCCGGGGTGAAGAAACACTTTTTGAGACCTCAGAGTGAGCAAATTGGCCATTTTCATGCACTTTTAACCATTCCACAAATCTTGTGTTTAGAGCCCCTGGAAGCATGAAAATCACTTTAAACATGCTAATTTTAGCTCTAAAACTAATAATCCACCTACAAATGTGAACTGACGTTCAAAAATAAAACATTTGAAAACGGACCATTTTTCACCTTTCTGAAGCATGACGTAATGGGGGGTGTTATCTATTTTGTCAAAAATCTGCTGTTTTTGCTTGAACATTAAATGCCTCCAAATGGTATTTAATTCACTTCCCGGGCCCCTGGAAGCATGCAAATCACTTTAAACATGCTAATTTTAGCTCTAAAACTGATGATCCACCTACAAATGTGAACTGACGTTCAAAAATAAAACATTTGAAAACGGACCATTTTTCACCTTTCTGAAGAATGACGTAATTGGGGGGTGTTATCTCTTTTGTCAAAAATCAGCTGTTTTTGCTTGAACATTAAATGCCTTCAAATGGTTTTTAATTCACTTCCCGGGGTGAAGAAACAGTTTTTGAGACCTCAGAGTGAGCAAATTGACCATTTTCATGCACTTTTAACCATTCCACAAATCTTGTGTTTAGAGCCCCTGGAAGCATGAAAATCACTTTAAACATGCTAATTTTAGCTCTAAAACTAATAATCCACCTACAAATGTGAACTGACGTTCAAAAACAAAACATTTGAAAACGGACCATTTTTCACCTTTCTGAAGAATGACGTAATGGGGGGTGTTATCTCTTTTGTCAAAAATCAGCTGTTTTTGCTTGAACATTAAATGCCTCCAAATGGTATTTAATTCACTTTCCGGGCCCCTGGAAGCATGAAAATCACTTTAAACATGCTAATTTTAGCTCTAAAAGTAATAATCCACTTACAAATGTGAACTGACGTTCAAAAATAAAACATTTGAAAACGGACCATTTTTCACCTTTCTGAAGAATGACGTAATGGGGGGTGTTATCTCTTTTGTCAAAAATCAGCTGTTTTTGCTTGAACATTAAATGCCTCCAAATGGTATTTAATTCACTTCCCGGGCCCCTGGAAGCATGAAAATCACTTTAAACATGCTAATTTTAGCTCTAAAACTGATGATCCACCTACAAATGTGAACTGACGTTCAAAAATAAAACATTTGAAAACGGACCATTTTTCACCTTTCTGAAGAATGACGTAATGGGGGGGTGTTATCTCTTTTGTCAATAAATCAGCTGTTTTTGCTTGAACATTAAATGCCTTCAAATGGTATTTAATTCACTTCCCGGGGTGAAGAAACACTTTTTGAGACCTCAGAGTGAGCAAATTGTCCATTTTCATGCACTTTTAACCATTCCACAAATCTTGTGTTTAGAGCCCCTGGAAGCATGAAAATCACTTTAAACATGCTAATTTTAGCTCTAAAACTAATAATCCACCTCCAAATGTGAACTGACGTTCAAAAATAAAACATTTGAAAACGGATGATTTTTCACCTTTCTGAAGCATGACGTAATGGGGGGGGGTGTTATCTCTTTTGTCAAAAATCAGCCGTTTTTGCTTGAACATTAAATGCCTCCAAATGGTATTTAATTCACTTCCCGGGCCCCTGGAAGCATGAAAATCACTTTAAACATGCTAATTTTAGCTCTAAAACTAATAATCCACCTACAAATGTGAACTGACGTTCAAAAATAAAACATTTGAAAACGGACCATTTTTCACCTTTCTGAAGAATGACGTAATGGGGGGTGTTATCTCTTTTGTCAAAAATCAGCTGTTTTTGCTTGAACATTAAATGCCTCCAAATGGTATTTAATTCACTTCCCGGGGTGAAGAAACACTTTTTGAGACCTCAGAGTGAGCAAATTGACCATTTTCATGCACTTTTAACCATTCCACAAATCTTGTGTTTAGAGCCCATGGAAGCATGAAAATCACTTTAAACATGCTAATTTTAGCTCTAAAACTAATAATCCACCTACAAATGTGAACTGACGTTCAAATATAAAACATTTGAAAACGGACCATTTTTCACCTTTCTGAAGAATGACGTAATGGGGGGGGGTGTTATCTCTTGTCAAAAATCAGCTGTTTTTGCTTGAACATTAAATGCCTCCAAATGGTATTTAATTCACTTCCCGGGCCCCTGGAAGCATGAAAATCACTTTAAACATGCTAATTTGAGCTCTTAAACTAATAATCCACCTACAAATGTGAACTGACGTTCAAAAATAAAACATTTGAAAACGGACCATTTTTTTACCTTTCTGAAGAATGACGTAATGGGGGAGTGTTATCTCTTTTGTGAAAAATCAGCTGTTTTTGCTTGAACATTAAATGCCTCCAAATGGTATTTAATTCACTTCCCGGGGTGAAGAAACACTTTTTGAGACCTCAGAGTGAGCAAATTGGCCATTTTCATGCACTTTTAACCATTCCACAAATCTTGTGTTTAGGGCCCCTGGAAGAATGAAAATCACTTTAAACATGCTAATTTTAGCTCTAAAACTAATAATCCACCTACAAATGTGAACTGACGTTCAAAAATAAAACATTTGAAAACTGACCATTTTTCACCTTTCTGAAGCATGACGTAATGGGGGGGTGTTATCTCTTTTGTAAAAAATTAAGCAGTTTTTGCTTGAACATTAAATGCCTCCAAATGGTATTTAATTCACTTCCCGGGGTGAAGAAACACTTTTTGAGACCTCAGAGTGAGCAAATTGGCCATTTTTATGCACTTTTAACCATTCCACAAATCTTGTGTTTAGAGCCCCTGGAAGCATGAAAAACACTTTAAACATGCTAATTTTAGCTCTAAAACTAATAATCCACCTACAAATGTGAACTGACTTTCAAAAATAAAACATTTGAAAACAGACCATTTTTCACCTTTCGGAAGAATGACGTAATGGGGGGGTGTTATCTCTTTTGTCAAAAATCAGCTGTTTTTGCTTGAACATTAAATGCCTCCAAATGGTATTTAATTCACTTCCCGGGGTGAAGAAACACTTTTTGAGACCTCAGAGTGAGCAAATTGGCCATTTTCATGCACTTTTAACCATTCCACAAATCTTGTGTTTAGAGCCCCTGGAAGCATGAAAATCACTTTAAACATGCTAATTTTAGCTCTAAAACTAATAATCCACCTACAAATGTGAACTGACGTTCAAAAATAAAACATTTGAAAACGGACCATTTTTCACCTTTCTGAAGCATGACGTAATGGGGGGTGTTATCTATTTTGTCAAAAATCTGCTGTTTTTGCTTGAACATTAAATGCCTCCAAATGGTATTTAATTCACTTCCCGGGCCCCTGGAAGCATGAAAATCACTTTAAACATGCTAATTTTAGCTCTAAAACTGATGATCCACCTACAAATGTGAACGGACGTTCAAAAATAAAACATTTGAAAACGGACCATTTTTCACCTTTCTGAAGAATGACGTAATTGGGGGGTGTTATCTCTTTTGTCAAAAATCAGCTGTTTTTGCTTGAACATTAAATGCCTTCAAATGGTTTTTAATTCACTTCCCGGGGTGAAGAAACAGTTTTTGAGACCTCAGAGTGAGCAAATTGACCATTTTCATGCACTTTTAACCATTCCACAAATCTTGTGTTTAGAGCCCCTGGAAGCATGAAAATCACTTTAAACATGCTAATTTTAGCTCTAAAACTAATAATCCACCTACAAATGTGAACTGACGTTCAAAAACAAAACATTTGAAAACGGACCATTTTTCACCTTTCTGAAGAATGACGTAATGGGGGGGTGTTATCTCTTTTGTCAAAAATCAGCTGTTTTTGCTTGAACATTAAATGCCTCCAAATGGTATTTAATTCACTTTCCGGGCCCGTGGAAGCATGAAAATCACTTTAAACATGCTAATTTTAGCTCTAAAACTAATAATCCACCTACAAATGTGAACTGACGTTCAAAAATAAAACATTTTTAAACGGACCATTTTTCACCTTTCTGAAGAATGACGTAATGGGGGGGTGTTATCTCTTTTGTCAAAAATCTGCTGTTTTTGCTTGAACATTAAATGCCTCCAAATGGTATTTAATTCACTTCCCGGAGTGAAGAAACACTTTTTGAGACCTCAGAGTGAGCAAATTGGCCATTTTCATGCACTTTTAACCATTCCACAAATCTTGTGTTTAGAGCCCCTTGAAGCATGAAAATCACTTTAAACATGCTAATTTTAGCTCTAAAACTAATAATCCACCTACAAATGTGAACTGACGTTCAAAAATAAAACATTTGAAAACGGACCATTTTTCACCTTTCTGAAGCATGACGTAATGGGGGGGTGTTATCTCTTTTGTCAAAAATCAGCCATTTTTGCTTGAACAATAAATGCCTCCAAATGGTATTTAATTCACTTCCCGGGGTGAAGAAACACTTTTTGAGACCTCAGAGTGAGCAAATTGGCCATTTTCATGCACTTTTAACCATTCCACAAATCTTGTGTTTAGAGCCCTTGGAAGCATGAAAATCACTTTAAACATGCTAATTTTAGATCTAAAACTAAAAATCCACCTACAAATGTGAACTGACGTTCAAAAATAAAACATTTGAAAACGGACCATTTTTCACCTTTCTGAAGCATGACGTAATGGGGGGGTGTTATCTCTTTTGTCAAAAATCAGCCGTTTTTGCTTGAACATTAAATGCCTCCAAATGGTATTTAATTCACTTCCCGGGGTGAAGAAACACTTTTTGAGACCTCAGAGTGAGCAAATTGGCAATTTTCATGCACTTTTAACCATTCCACAAATCTTTTGTTTAGGGCCCCTGGAAGCATGAAAATCACTTTAAACATGCTAATTTTAGCTCTAAAACTAATAATCCACCTACTAATGTGAACTGACGTTCAAAAATAAAACATTTGAAAACGGACCATTTTTCACCTTTCTGAAGCATGACGTGATGGGGGGTGTTATCTCTTTTGTCAAAAATCAGCCGTTTTTGCTTGAACATTAAATGCCTCCAAATGGTATTTAATTCACTTCCCGGGGTGAAGAAACACTTTTTGAGACCTCAGAGTGAGCAAATTGGCCATTTTCATGCACTTTTAACCATTCCACAAATCTTGTGTTTAGAGCCCCTGGAAGCATGAAAATCACTTTAAACATGCTAATTTTAGCTCTAAAACTAATAATCCACCTACAAATGTGAACTGACTTTCAAAAATAAAACATTTGAAAACAGACCATTTTTCACCTTTCTGAAGAATGACGTAATGGGGGGGTGTTATCTCTTTTGTCAAAAATCAGCTGTTTTTGCTTGAACATTAAATGCCTCCAAATGGTATTTAATTCACTTCCCGGGGTGAAGAAACACTTTTTGAGACCTCAGAGTGAGCAAATTGGCCATTTTCATGCACTTTTAACCATTCCACAAATCTTGTGTTTAGAGCCACTGGAAGCATGAAAATCCCTTTAACCACTTGCACGCTGATGACGAGCTGGGCTCGTCATGAGGTAGCCTCCTGCTACGCTGATGACGAGCCCAGCTCATCACGTAACATGCGGTTTCTTAGATGTTCGCGTACGAGCGGAATTCCGCCCACACGCATGCGGTTAAACATGCTAATTTTAGCTCTAAAACTAATAATTCACCTACAAATGTGAACTGACGTTCAAAAATAAAACATTTGAAAACGGACCATTTTTCACCTTTCTGAAGAATGACGTAATGGGGGGGGTGTTATCCCTTTTGTCAAAAATCAGCTGTTTTTGCTTGAACATTAAATGCCTCAAAATGGTATTTAATTCACTTCCCGGGCCCCTGGAAGCATGAAAATCACTTTAAACATGCTAATTTTAGCTCTAAAACGGATGATCCACCTACAAATGTGAACTGACGTTCAAAAATAAAACATTTGAAAACGGACCATTTTTCACCTTTCTGAAGAATGACGTAATGGGGGGGTGTTATCTCTTTTGTCAATAAATCAGCTGTTTTTGCTTGAACATGAAATGCCTTCAAATGGTATTTAATTCACTTCCCGGGGTGAAGAAACACTTTTTGAGACCTCAGAGTGAGCAAATTGTCCATTTTCATGCACTTTTAACCATTCCACAAATCTTGTGTTTAGAGCCCCTGGAAGCATGAAAATCACTTTAAACATGCTAATTTTAGCTCTAAAACTAATAATCCACCTACAAATGTGAACTGACGTTCAAAAATAAAACATTTGAAAACGGACCATTTTTCACCTTTCTGAAGAATGACGTAATGGGGGGGGTGTTATCTCTTTTGTCAAAAATCAGCAGTTTTTGCTTGCACATTAAATGCCTCCAAATGGTATTTAATTCACTTCCCGGGCCCCTGGAAGCATGAAAATCACTTTAAACATGCTAATTTTAGCTCTAAAACGGATGATCCACCTACAAATGTGAACTGACGTTCAAAAATAAAACATTTGAAAACAGACCATTTTTCACCTTTCTGAAGAATGACGTAATGGGGGGGTGTTATCTCTTTTGTCAATAAATCAGCTGTTTTTGCTTGAACATGAAATGCCTTCAAATGGTATTTAATTCACTTCCCGGGGTGAAGAAACACTTTTTGAGACCTCAGAGTGAGCAAATTGTCCATTTTCATGCACTTTTAACCATTCCACAAATCTTTTGTTTAGAGCCCCTGGAAGCATGAAAATCACTTTAAACATGCTAATTTTAGCTCTAAAACTAATAATCCACCTACAAATGTGAACTGACGTTCAAAAATAAAACATTTGAAAACGGACCATTTTTCACCTTTCTGAAGAATGACGTAATGGGGGGGTGTTATCTCTTTTGTAAAAAATCAGCTGTTTTTGCTTGAACATTAAATGCCTTCAAATGGTATTTAATTCACTTCCCGGGGTGAAGAAACACTTTTTGAGACCTCAGAGTGAGCAAATTGGCCATTTTCATGCACTTTTAACCATTCCACAAATCTTGTGTTTAGAGCCCCTGGAAGCATGAAAATCACTTTAAACATGCTAATTTTAGCTCTAAAACTAATAATCCACCTACAAATGTGAACTGACGTTCAAAAACAAAACATTTGAAAACGGACCATTTTTCACCTTTCTGAAGAATGACGTAATGGGGGGGTGTTATCTCTTTTGTCAAAAATCAGCTGTTTTTGCTTGAACATTAAATGCCTCCAAATGGTATTTAATTCACTTTCCGGGCCCGTGGAAGCATGAAAATCACTTTAAACATGCTAATTTTAGCTCTAAAACTAATAATCCACCTACAAATGTGAACTGACGTTCAAAAATAAAACATTTTTAAACGGACCATTTTTCACCTTTCTGAAGAATGACGTAATGGGGGGGTGTTATCTCTTTTGTCAAAAATCTGCTGTTTTTGCTTGAACATTAAATGCCTCCAAATGGTATTTAATTCACTTCCCGGAGTGAAGAAACACTTTTTGAGACCTCAGAGTGAGCAAATTGGCCATTTTCATGCACTTTTAACCATTCCACAAATCTTGTGTTTAGAGCCCCTTGAAGCATGAAAATCACTTTAAACATGCTAATTTTAGCTCTAAAACTAATAATCCACCTACAAATGTGAACTGACGTTCAAAAATAAAACATTTGAAAACGGACCATTTTTCACCTTTCTGAAGCATGACGTAATGGGGGGGTGTTATCTCTTTTGTCAAAAATCAGCCGTTTTTGCTTGAACAATAAATGCCTCCAAATGGTATTTAATTCACTTCCCGGGGTGAAGAAACACTTTTTGAGACCTCAGAGTGAGCAAATTGGCCATTTTCATGCACTTTTAACCATTCCACAAATCTTGTGTTTAGAGCCCTTGGAAGCATGAAAATCACTTTAAACATGCTAATTTTAGATCTAAAACTAAAAATCCACCTACAAATGTGAACTGACGTTCAAAAATAAAACATTTGAAAACGGACCATTTTTCACCTTTCTGAAGCATGACGTAATGGGGGGGTGTTATCTCTTTTGTCAAAAATCAGCCGTTTTTGCTTGAACATTAAATGCCTCCAAATGGTATTTAATTCACTTCCCGGGGTGAAGAAACACTTTTTGAGACCTCAGAGTGAGCAAATTGGCAATTTTCATGCACTTTTAACCATTCCACAAATCTTTTGTTTAGGGCCCCTGGAAGCATGAAAATCACTTTAAACATGCTAATTTTAGCTCTAAAACTAATAATCCACCTACTAATGTGAACTGACGTTCAAAAATAAAACATTTGAAAACGGACCATTTTTCACCTTTCTGAAGCATGACGTGATGGGGGGTGTTATCTCTTTTGTCAAAAATCAGCCGTTTTTGCTTGAACATTAAATGCCTCCAAATGGTATTTAATTCACTTCCCGGGGTGAAGAAACACTTTTTGAGACCTCAGAGTGAGCAAATTGGCCATTTTCATGCACTTTTAACCATTCCACAAATCTTGTGTTTAGAGCCCCTGGAAGCATGAAAATCACTTTAAACATGCTAATTTTAGCTCTAAAACTAATAATCCACCTACAAATGTGAACTGACTTTCAAAAATAAAACATTTGAAAACAGACCATTTTTCACCTTTCTGAAGAATGATGTAATGGGGGGGTGTTATCTCTTTTGTCAAAAATCAGCTGTTTTTGCTTGAACATTAAATGCCTCCAAATGGTATTTAATTCACTTCCCGGGGTGAAGAAACACTTTTTGAGACCTCAGAGTGAGCAAATTGGCCATTTTCATGCACTTTTAACCATTCCACAAATCTTGTGTTTAGAGCCACTGGAAGCATGAAAATCCCTTTAACCCCTTGCACGCTGATGACGAGCTGGGCTCGTCATGAGGTAGCCTCCTGCTACGCTGATGACGAGCCCAGCTCATCACGTAACATGCGGTTTCTTAGATGTTCGCGTACGAGCGGAATTCCGCCCACACGCATGCGGTTAAACATGCTAATTTTAGCTCTAAAACTAATAATTCACCTACAAATGTGAACTGACGTTCAAAAATAAAACATTTGAAAACGGACCATTTTTCACCTTTCTGAAGAATGACGTAATGGGGGGGGGTGTTATCTCTTTTGTCAAAAATCTGCTGTTTTTGCTTGAACATTAAATGCCTCAAAATGGTATTTAATTCACTTCCCGGGCCCCTGGAAGCATGAAAATCACTTTAAACATGCTAATTTTAGCTCTAAAACGGATGATCCACCTACAAATGTGAACTGACGTTCAAAAATAAAACATTTGAAAACGGACCATTTTTCACCTTTCTGAAGAATGACGTAATGGGGGGGTGTTATCTCTTTTGTCAATAAATCAGCTGTTTTTGCTTGAACATGAAAAGCCTTCAAATGGTATTTAATTCACTTCCCGGGGTGAAGAAACACTTTTTGAGACCTCAGAGTGAGCAAATTGTCCATTTTCATGCACTTTTAACCATTCCACAAATCTTGTGTTTAGAGCCCCTGGAAGCATGAAAATCACTTTAAACATGCTAATTTTAGCTCTAAAACTAATAATCCACCTACAAATGTGAACTGACGTTCAAAAATAAAACATTTGAAAACGGACCATTTTTCACCTTTCTGAAGAATGACGTAATGGGGGGGGTGTTATCTCTTTTGTCAAAAATCAGCAGTTTTTGCTTGCACATTAAATGCCTCCAAATGGTATTTAATTCACTTCCCGGGCCCCTGGAAGCATGAAAATCACTTTAAACATGCTAATTTTAGCTCTAAAACGGATGATCCACCTACAAATGTGAACTGACGTTCAAAAATAAAACATTTGAAAACGGACCATTTTTCACCTTTCTGAAGAATGACGTAATGGGGGGGTGTTATCTCTTTTGTCAATAAATCAGCTGTTTTTGCTTGAACATGAAATGCCTTCAAATGGTATTTAATTCACTTCCCGGGGTGAAGAAACACTTTTTGAGACCTCAGAGTGAGCAAATTGTCCATTTTCATGCACTTTTAACCATTCCACAAATCTTTTGTTTAGAGCCCCTGGAAGCATGAAAATCACTTTAAACATGCTAATTTTAGCTCTAAAACTAATAATCCACCTACAAATGTGAACTGACGTTCAAAAATAAAACATTTGAAAACGGACCATTTTTCACCTTTCTGAAGAATGACGTAATGGGGGGGTGTTATCTCTTTTGTAAAAAATCAGCTGTTTTTGCTTGAACATTAAATGCCTTCAAATGGTATTTAATTCACTTCCCGGGGTGAAGAAACACTTTTTGAGACCTCAGAGTGAGCAAATTGGCCATTTTCATGCACTTTTAACCATTCCACAAATCTTGTGTTTAGAGCCCCTGGAAGCATGAAAATCACTTTAAACATGCTAATTTTAGCTCTAAAACTAATAATCCATCTACAAATGTGAACTGACGTTCAAAAATAAAACATTTGAAAACGGACCATTTTTCACCTTTCTGAAGCATGACGTAATGGGGGGGGGTGTTATCTCTTTTGTCAAAAATCAGCTGTTTTTGTTTGAACATTAAATGCCTCCAAATGGTATTTAATTCACTTCCCGGGCCCCTGGAAGCATGAAAATCACTTTAAACATGCTAATTTTAGCTCTAAAACTAATAATCCACCTACAAATGTGAACTGACGTTCAAAAATAAAACATTTGAAAACAGACCATTTTTCACCTTTCTGAAGAATGACGTAATGGGGGGGGTGTTATCTCTTTTGTCAAAAATCAGCTGTTTTTGCTTGAACACTAAATGCCTCCAAATGGTATTTAATTCACTTCCCGGGCCCCTGGAAGCATGAAAATCACTTTAAACATGCTAATTTTAGCTCTAAAACTGATGATCCACCTACAAATGTGAACTGACGTTCAAAAATAAAACATTTGAAAACGGACCATTTTTCACCTTTCTGAAGAATGACGTAATGGGGGGGTGTTATCTCTTTTGTCAATAAATCAGCTGTTTTTGCTTGAACATGAAATGCCTCAAAATGGTATTTAATTCACTTCCCGGGCCCCTGGAAGCATGAAAATCACTTTAAACATGCTAATTTTAGCTCTAAAACGGATGATCCACCTACAAATGTGAACTGACGTTCAAAAATAAAACATTTGAAAACGGACCATTTTTCACCTTTCTGAAGAATGACGTAATGGGGGGGTGTTATCTCTTTTGTCAATAAATCAGCTGTTTTTGCTTGAACATGAAATGCCTTCAAATGGTATTTAATTCACTTCCCGGGGTGAAGAAACACTTTTTGAGACCTCAGAGTGAGCAAATTGGCCATTTTCATGCACTTTTAACCATTCCACAAATCTTGTGTTTAGAGCCCCTGGAAGCATGAAAATCACTTTAAACATGCTAATTTTAGCTCTAAAACTAATAATCCACCTACAAATGTGAACTGACGTTCAAAAATAAAACATTTGAAAACGGACCATTTTTCACCTTTCTGAAGAATGACGTAATGGGGGGGGTGTTATCTCTTTTGTCAAAAATCAGCAGTTTTTGCTTGCACATTAAATGCCTCCAAATGGTATTTAATTCACTTCCCGGGCCCCTGGAAGCATGAAAATCACTTTAAACATGCTAATTTTAGCTCTAAAACGGATGATCCACCTACAAATGTGAACTGACGTTCAAAAATAAAACATTTGAAAACGGACCATTTTTCACCTTTCTGAAGAATGACGTAATGGGGGGGTGTTATCTCTTTTGTCAATAAATCAGCTGTTTTTGCTTGAACATGAAATGCCTTCAAATGGTATTTAATTCACTTCCCGGGGTGAAGAAACACTTTTTGAGACCTCAGAGTGAGCAAATTGTCCATTTTCATGCACTTTTAACCATTCCACAAATCTTTTGTTTAGAGCCCCTGGAAGCATGAAAATCACTTTAAACATGCTAATTTTAGCTCTAAAACTAATAATCCACCTACAAATGTGAACTGACGTTCAAAAATAAAACATTTGAAAACGGACCATTTTTCACCTTTCTGAAGAATGACGTAATGGGGGGGTGTTATCTCTTTTGTAAAAAATCAGCTGTTTTTGCTTGAACATTAAATGCCTTCAAATGGTATTTAATTCACTTCCCGGGGTGAAGAAACACTTTTTGAGACCTCAGAGTGAGCAAATTGGCCATTTTCATGCACTTTTAACCATTCCACAAATCTTGTGTTTAGAGCCCCTGGAAGCATGAAAATCACTTTAAACATGCTAATTTTAGCTCTAAAACTAATAATCCATCTACAAATGTGAACTGACGTTCAAAAATAAAACATTTGAAAACGGACCATTTTTCACCTTTCTGAAGCATGACGTAATGGGGGGGGGTGTTATCTCTTTTGTCAAAAATCAGCTGTTTTTGTTTGAACATTAAATGCCTCCAAATGGTATTTAATTCACTTCCCGGGCCCCTGGAAGCATGAAAATCACTTTAAACATGCTAATTTTAGCTCTAAAACTAATAATCCACCTACAAATGTGAACTGACGTTCAAAAATAAAACATTTGAAAACAGACCATTTTTCACCTTTCTGAAGAATGACGTAATGGGGGGGGTGTTATCTCTTTTGTCAAAAATCAGCTGTTTTTGCTTGAACACTAAATGCCTCCAAATGGTATTTAATTCACTTCCCGGGCCCCTGGAAGCATGAAAATCACTTTAAACATGCTAATTTTAGCTCTAAAACTGATGATCCACCTACAAATGTGAACTGACGTTCAAAAATAAAACATTTGAAAACGGACCATTTTTCACCTTTCTGAAGAATGACGTAATGGGGGGGTGTTATCTCTTTTGTCAATAAATCAGCTGTTTTTGCTTGAACATTAAATGCCTTCAAATGGTATTTAATTCACTTCCCGGGGTGAAGAAACACTTTTTGAGACCTCAGAGTGAGCAAATTGTCCATTTTCATGCACTTTTAACCATTCCACAAATCTTGTGTTTAGAGCCCCTGGAAGCATGAAAATCACTTTAAACATGCTAATTTTAGCTCTAAAACTAATAATCCACCTACAAATGTGAACTGACGTTCAAAAATAAAACATTTGAAAACGGACCATTTTTCACCTTTCTGAAGCATGACGTAATGGGGGGGGTGTTATCTCTTTTGTCAAAAATCAGCAGTTTTTGCTTGCACATTAAATGCCTCCAAATGGTATTTAATTCACTTCCCGGGCCCCTGGAAGCATGAAAATCACTTTAAACATGCTAATTTTAGCTCTAAAACTAATAATCCACCTACAAATGTGAACTGACGTTCAAAAATAAAACATTTGAAAACGGACCATTTTTCACCTTTCTGAAGAATGACGTAATGGGGGATGTTATCTCTTTTGTCAAAAATAAGCTGTTTTTGCTTGAACATTTAATGCCTCCAAATGGTATTTAATTCTCTTCCCGGGGTGAAGAAACACTTTATGAGATCTCAGAGTGAGCAAATTGGCCATTTTCATGCACTTTTAACCATTCCACACATCTTGTGTTTAGAGCCCCTGGAAGCATGAAAATCACTTTAAACATGCTAATTTTAGCTCTAAAACTAATAATCCACCTACAAATGTGAACTGACGTTCAAAAATAAAACATTTGAAAACGGACCATTTTTCACCTTTCTGAAGAATGACGTAATGGGGGGGTGTTATCTCTTTTGTAAAAAATCAGCTGTTTTTGCTTGAACATTAAATGCCTTCAAATGGTATTTAATTCACTTCCTGGGGTGAAGAAACACTTTTTGAGACCTCAGAGTGAGCAAATTGGCCATTTTCATGCACTTTTAACCATTCCACAAATCTTGTGTTTAGAGCCCCTGGAAGCATGAAAATCACTTTAAACATGCTAATTTTAGCTCTAAAACTAATAATCCACCTACAAATGTGAACTGACGTTCAAAAATAAAACATTTGAAAACGGACCATTTTTCACCTTTCTGAAGCATGACGTAATGGGGGGGGGTGTTATCTCTTTTGTCAAAAATCAGCTGTTTTTGTTTGAACATTAAATGCCTCCAAATGGTATTTAATTCACTTCCCGGGCCCCTGGAAGCATGAAAATCACTTTAAACATGCTAATTTTAGCTCTAAAACTAATAATCCACCTACAAATGTGAACTGACGTTCAAAAATAAAACATTTGAAAACGGACCATTTTTCACCTTTCTGAAGAATGACGTAATGGGGGATGTTATCTCTTTTGTCAAAAATAAGCTGTTTTTGCTTGAACATTTAATGCCTCCAAATGGTATTTAATTCTCTTCCCGGGGTGAAGAAACACTTTATGAGATCTCAGAGTGAGCAAATTGGCCATTTTCATGCACTTTTAACCATTCCACACATCTTGTGTTTAGAGCCCCTGGAAGCATGAAAATCACTTTAAACATGCTAATTTTAGCTCTAAAACTAATAATCCACCTACAAATGTGAACTGACGTTCAAAAATAAAACATTTGAAAACGGACCATTTTTCACCTTTCTGAAGAATGACGTAATGGGGGGGTGTTATCTCTTTTGTAAAAAATCAGCTGTTTTTGCTTGAACATTAAATGCCTTCAAATGGTATTTAATTCACTTCCTGGGGTGAAGAAACACTTTTTGAGACCTCAGAGTGAGCAAATTGGCCATTTTCATGCACTTTTAACCATTCCACAAATCTTGTGTTTAGAGCCCCTGGAAGCATGAAAATCACTTTAAACATGCTAATTTTAGCTCTAAAACTAATAATCCACCTACAAATGTGAACTGACGTTCAAAAATAAAACATTTGAAAACGGACCATTTTTCACCTTTCTGAAGCATGACGTAATGGGGGGGGGTGTTATCTCTTTTGTCAAAAATCAGCTGTTTTTGTTTGAACATTAAATGCCTCCAAATGGTATTTAATTCACTTCCCGGGCCCCTGGAAGCATGAAAATCACTTTAAACATGCTAATTTTAGCTCTAAAACTAATAATCCACCTACAAATGTGAACTGACGTTCAAAAATAAAACATTTTAAAACAGACCATTTTTCACCTTTCTGAAGAATAACGTAATGGGGGGGGGTGTTATCTCTTTTGTAAAAAATCAGCTGTTTTTGCTTGAACACTAAATGCCTCCAAATGGTATTTAATTCACTTCCCGGGCCCCTGGAAGCATGAAAATCACTTTAAACATGCTAATTTTAGCTCTAAAACTGATGATCCACCTACAAATGTGAACTGACGTTCAAAAATAAAACATTTGAAAACGGACCATTTTTCACCTTTCTGAAGAATGACGTAATGGGGGGGTGTTATCTCTTTTGTCAATAAATCAGCTGTTTTTGCTTGAACATTAAATGCCTTCAAATGGTATTTAATTCACTTCCCGGGCCCCTGGAAGCATGAAAATCACTTTAAACATGCTAATTTTAGCTCTAAAACTAATAATCCACCTACAAATGTGAACTGACGTTCAAAAATAAAACATTTGAAAACGGACCATTTTTCACCTTTCTGAAGAATGACGTAATGGGGGATGTTATCTCTTTTGTCAAAAATAAGCTGTTTTTGCTTGAACATTTAATGCCTCCAAATGGTATTTAATTCTCTTCCCGGGGTGAAGAAACACTTTATGAGATCTCAGAGTGAGCAAATGGCCATTTTCATGCACTTTTAACCATTCCACACATCTTGTGTTTAGAGCCCCTGGAAGCATGAAAATCACTTTAAACATGCTAATTTTAGCTCTAAAACTAATAATCCACCTACAAATGTGAACTGACGTTCAAAAATAAAACATTTGAAAACGGACCATTTTTCACCTTTCTGAAGCATGACGTAATGGGGGGGGTGTTATCTCTTTTGTCAAAAATCAGCAGTTTTTGCTTGCACATTAAATGCCTCCAAATGGTATTTAATTCACTTCCCGGGCCCCTGGAAGCATGAAAATCACTTTAAACATGCTAATTTTAGCTCTAAAACTAATAATCCACCTACAAATGTGAACTGACGTTCAAAAATAAAACATTTGAAAACGGACCATTTTTCACCTTTCTGAAGAATGACGTAATGGGGGATGTTATCTCTTTTGTCAAAAATAAGCTGTTTTTGCTTGAACATTTAATGCCTCCAAATGGTATTTAATTCTCTTCCCGGGGTGAAGAAACACTTTATGAGATCTCAGAGTGAGCAAATTGGCCATTTTCATGCACTTTTAACCATTCCACACATCTTGTGTTTAGAGCCCCTGGAAGCATGAAAATCACTTTAAACATGCTAATTTTAGCTCTAAAACTAATAATCCACCTACAAATGTGAACTGACGTTCAAAAATAAAACATTTGAAAACGGACCATTTTTCACCTTTCTGAAGAATGACGTAATGGGGGGGTGTTATCTCTTTTGTAAAAAATCAGCTGTTTTTGCTTGAACATTAAATGCCTTCAAATGGTATTTAATTCACTTCCCGGGGTGAAGAAACACTTTTTGAGACCTCAGAGTGAGCAAATTGGCCATTTTCATGCACTTTTAACCATTCCACAAATCTTGTGTTTAGAGCCCCTGGAAGCATGAAAATCACTTTAAACATGCTAATTTTAGCTCTAAAACTAATAATCCACCTACAAATGTGAACTGACGTTCAAAAATAAAACATTTGAAAACGGACCATTTTTCACCTTTCTGAAGCATGACGTAATGGGGGGGGGTGTTATCTCTTTTGTCAAAAATCAGCTGTTTTTGTTTGAACATTAAATGCCTCCAAATGGTATTTAATTCACTTCCCGGGCCCCTGGAAGCATGAAAATCACTTTAAACATGCTAATTTTAGCTCTAAAACTAATAATCCACCTACAAATGTGAACTGACGTTCAAAAATAAAACATTTGAAAACTGACCATTTTTCACCTTTCTGAAGAATGACATAATGGGGGGGTGTTATCTCTTTTGTCAAAAATCAGCTGTTTTTGCTTGAACATTAAATGCATCCAAATGGTATTTAATTCACTTCCCGGGGTGAAGAAACACTTTTTGAGACCTCAGAGTGAGCAAATTGGCCTTTTTCATGCACTTTTAACCATTCCACAAATCTTGTGTTTAGAGCCCCTGGAAGCATGAAAATCACTTTAAACATGCTAATTTTAGCTCTAAAACTAATAATCCACCTACAAATGTGAACTGACGTTCAAAAATAAAACATTTGAAAACGGACCATTTTTCACCTTTCTGAAGAATGACGTAATGGGGGGGTGTTATCTCTTTTGTCAAAAATCAGCTGTTTTTGCTTGAACATTAAATGCCTCCAAATGGTATTTAATTCACTTCCCGGGCCCCTGGAAGCATGAAAATCACTTTAAACATGCTAATTTTAGCTCTAAAACTGATGATCCACCTACAAATGTGAACTGACGTTCAAAAATAAAACATTTGAAAACGGACAATTTTTCACCTTTCTGAAGAATGACGTAATGGGGGGTGTTATCTCTTTTGTCAAAAATCGGCCGTTTTTTCTTGAACATTAAATGCCTCCAAATGGTATTTAATTCACTTTCTGGGGTGAAGAAACACTTTTTGAGACCTCAGAGTGAGCAAATTGGCCATTTTCATGCACTTTTAACCATTCCACAAATCTTGTGTTTAGAGCCCCTGGAAGCATGAAAATCACTTTAAACATGCTAATTTTAGCTCTAAAACTAATAATCCACCTACAAATGTGAACTGACGTTCAAAAATAAAACATTTGAAAACGGACCATTTTTCACCTTTCTGGAGAATGACGTAATGGGGGGGTGTTATCTCTTTTGTCAAAAATCAGCTGTTTTTGCTTGAACATTAAATGCATCCAAATGGTATTTAATTCACTTCCCGGGGTGAAGAAAAACTTTTTGAGACCTCAGAGTGAGCAAATTGGCCATTTTCATGCACTTTTAACCATTCCACAAATCTTGTGTTTAGAGCCCCTGGAAGCATGAAAATCACTTTAAACATGCTAATTTTAGCTCTAAAACTAATAATCCACCTACAAATGTGAACTGACGTTCAAAAATAACACATTTGAAAACGGACCATTTTTCACCTTTCTGAAGCATGACGTAATGGGGGGGGGGTGTTATCTCTTGTCAAAAATCAGCTGTTTTTGCTTGAACAATAAATGCCTCCAAATGGTATTTAATTCACTTCCCGGGCCCCTGGAAGCATGAAAATCACTTTAAACAAGCTAATTTTAGCTCTAAAACTAATAATCCACCTACAAATGTGAACTGACGTTCAAAAATAAAACATTTGAAAACGGACCATTTTTCACCTTTCTGAAGAATGACGTAATGGGGGGGGTGTTATCTCTTGTCAAAAATCAGCTGTTTTTGCTTGAACATTAAATGCCTCCAAATGGTATTTAATTCACTTCCCGGGCCCCTGGAAGCATGAAAATCACTTTAAACATGCTAATTTTAGCTCTAAAACTAATAATCCACCTACAAATGTGAACTGACGTTCAAAAATAAAACATTTGAAAACGGACCATTTTTCAAATTTCTGAAGAATGACGTAATGGGGGGGTGTTATCTCTTTTGTCAAAATCAGCTGTTTTTGCTTGAACATTAAATGCCTCCAAATGGTATTTAATTCACTTCCCGGGGTGAAGAAACACTTTTTGAGACCTCAGAGTGAGCAAATTGGCCATTTTCATGCACTTTTAACCATTCCACAAATCTTGTGTTTAGAGCCCCTGGAAGCATGAAAATCACTTTAAACATGCTAATTTTAGCTCTAAAACTAATAATCCACCTACAAATGTGAACTGACGTTCAAAAATAAAACATTTGAAAACGGACCATTTTTCACCTTTCTGAAGAATGACGTAATGGGGGGGGTGTTATCTCTTGTAAAAAATCAGCTGTTTTTGCTTGAACATTAAATGCCTTTAAATGGTATTTAATTTACTTCCCGGGCCCCTGGAAGCATGAAAATCACTTTAAACATGCTAATTTTAGCTCTAAAACTAATAATCCACCTACAAATGTGAACTGACGTTCAAAAATAAAACATTTGAAAACGGACAATTTTTCACCTTTCTGAAGAATGACGTAATGGGGGGGTGTTATCTCTTTTGTCAAAAATCAGCTGTTTTTGCTTGAACATTAAATGCCTCCAAATGGTATTTAATTCACTTCCCGGGGTGAAGAAACACTTTTTGAGACCTCAGAGTGAGCAAATTGGCCATTTTCATGCACTTTTAACCATTCCACAAATCTTGTGTTTAGAGACCCTGCAAGCATGAAAATCACTTTAAACATGCTAATTTTAGCTCTAAAACTAATAATCCACCTACAAATGTGAACTGACGTTCAAAAATAAAACATTTGAAAACGGACCATTTTTTACCTTTCTGAAGCATGACATAATGGGGGGTGTTATCTCTTGTGTCAAAAATCAGCTGATTTTGCTTGAACATTAAATGCCTCCAAATGGTATTTAATTCACTTCCCGGGCCCCTGGAAGCATGAAAATCACTTTAAAAATGCTAATTTTAGCTCTAAAACTAATAATCCACCTACAAATGTGAACTGACGTTAAAAAATAAAACGTTTGAAAACGGACCATTTTTCACTTTTCTGAAGCATGACGTAATGGGGGGGTGTTATCTCTTTTGTCAAAAATCAGCCGTTTTTGCTTGAACATTAAATGCCTCCAAATGGTATTTAATTCACTTCCCGGGGTGAAGAAACACTTTTTGAGACCTCAGAGTGAGCAAATTGGCAATTTTCATGCACTTTTAACCATTCCACAAATCTTTTGTTTAGGGCCCCTGGAAGCATGAAAATCACTTTAAACATGCTAATTTTAGCTCTAAAACTAATAATCCACCTACTAATGTGAACTGACGTTCAAAAATAAAACATTTGAAAACGGACCATTTTTCACCTTTCTGAAGCATGACGTGATGGGGGGTGTTATCTCTTTTGTCAAAAATCAGCTGTTTTTGCTTGAACATTAAATGCCTCCAAATGGTATTTAATTTACTTCCCGGGCCCCTGGAAGCATGAAAATCACTTTAAACATGCTAATTTTAGCTCTAAAACTAATAATCCACCTACAAATGTGAACTGACGTTCAAAAATAAAACATTTGAAAACGGACCATTTTTCACCTTTCTGAAGAATGACGTAATGGGGGGGTGTTATCTCTTTTGTCAAAAATCAGCTGTTTTTGCTTGAACATTAAATGCCTCCAAATGGTATTTAATTCACTTCCCGGGGTGAAGAAACACTTTTTGAGACCTCAGAGTGAGCAAATTGGCCATTTTCATGCACTTTTAACCATTCCACAAATCTTGTGTTTAGAGCCCCTGGAAGCATGAAAATCACTTTAAACATGCTAATTTTAGCTCTAAAACTAATAATCCACCTACAAATGTGAACTGACGTTCAAAAATAAAACATTTGAAAACGGACCATTTTTTACCTTTCTGAAGCATGACATAATGGGGGGTGTTATCTCTTGTGTCAAAAATCAGCTGATTTTGCTTGAACATTAAATGCCTCCAAATGGTATTTAATTCACTTCCCGGGCCCCTGGAAGCATGAAAATCACTTTAAAAATGCTAATTTTAGCTCTAAAACTAATAATCCACCTACAAATGTGAACTGACGTTCAAAAATAAAACATTTGAAAACGGACCATTTTTCACCTTTCTGAAGAATGACGTAATGGGGGGGTGTTATCTCTTTTGTCAAAAATCAGCCGTTTTTGCTTGAACATTAAATGCCTCCAAATGGTATTTAATTCACTTCCCTGGGTGAAGAAACACTTTTTGAGACCTCAGAGTGAGCAAATTGGCAATTTTCATGCACTTTTAACCATTCCACAAATCTTTTGTTTAGGGCCCCTGGAAGCATGAAAATCACTTTAAACATGCTAATTTTAGCTCTAAAACTAATAATCCACCTACTAATGTGAACTGACGTTCAAAAATAAAACATTTGAAAACGGACCATTTTTCACCTTTCTGAAGCATGACGTGATGGGGGGTGTTATCTCTTTTGTCAAAAATCAGCCGTTTTTGCTTGAACATTAAATGCCTCCAAATGGTATTTAATTCACTTCCCGGGGTGAAGAAACACTTTTTGAGACCTCAGAGTGAGCAAATTGGCCATTTTCATGCACTTTTAACCATTCCACAAATCTTGTGTTTAGAGCCCCTGGAAGCATGAAAATCACTTTAAACATGCTAATTTTAGCTCTAAAACTAATAATCCACCTACAAATGTGAACTGACTTTCAAAAATAAAACATTTGAAAACAGACCATTTTTCACCTTTCTGAAGAATGACGTAATGGGGGGGTGTTATCTCTTTTGTCAAAAATCAGCTGTTTTTGCTTGAACATTAAATGCCTCCAAATGGTATTTAATTCACTTCCCGGGGTGAAGAAACACTTTTTGAGACCTCAGAGTGAGCAAATTGGCCATTTCCATGCACTTTTAACCATTCCACAAATCTTGTGTTTAGAGCCACTGGAAGCATGAAAATCACTTTAACCCCTTGCACGCTGATGACGAGCTGGGCTCGTCATGAGGTAGCCTCCTGCTACGCTGATGACGAGCCCAGCTCATCACGTAACATGCGGTTTCTTAGATGTTCGCGTACGAGCGGAATTCCGCCCACACGCATGCGGTTAAACATGCTAATTTTAGCTCTAAAACTAATAATCCACCTACAAATGTGAACTGACGTTCAAAAATAAAACATTTGAAAACGGACCATTTTTCACCTTTCTGAAGAATGACGTAATGGGGGGGGGGGTGTTATCTCTTTTGTCAAAAATCAGCTGTTTTTGCTTGAACATTAAATGCCTCCAAATGATATTTAATTCACTTCCCGGGCCCCTGGAAGCATGAAAATCACTTTAAACATGCTAATTTTAGCTCTAAAACGGATGATCCACCTACAAATGTGAACTGACGTTCAAAAATAAAACATTTGAAAACGGACCATTTTTCACCTTTCTGAAGAATGACGTAATGGGGGGGTGTTATCTCTTTTGTCAATAAATCAGCTGTTTTTGCTTGAACATGAAATGCCTTCTAATGGTATTTAATTCACTTCCCGGGGTGAAGAAACACTTTTTGAGACCTCAGAGTGAGCAAATTGTCCATTTTCATGCACTTTTAACCATTCCACAAATCTTGTGTTTAGAGCCCCTGGAAGCATGAAAATCACTTTAAACATGCTAATTTTAGCTCTAAAACTAATAATCCACCTACAAATGTGAACTGACGTTCAAAAATAAAACATTTGAAAACGGACCATTTTTCACCTTTCTGAAGAATGACGTAATGGGGGGGTGTTATCTCTTTTGTAAAAAATCAGCTGTTTTTGCTTGAACATTAAATGCCTTCAAATGGTATTTAATTCACTTCCCGGGGTGAAGAAACACTTTTTGAGACCTCAGAGTGAGCAAATTGGCCATTTTCATGCACTTTTAACCATTCCACAAATCTTGTGTTTAGAGCCCCTGGAAGCATGAAAATCACTTTAAACATGCTAATTTTAGCTCTAAAACTAATAATCCACCTACAAATGTGAACTGACGTTCAAAAATAAAACATTTGAAAACGGACCATTTTTCACCTTTCTGAAGCATGACGTAATGGGGGGGGGTGTTATCTCTTTTGTCAAAAATCAGCTGTTTTTGTTTGAACATTAAATGCCTCCAAATGGTATTTAATTCACTTCCCGGGCCCCTGGAAGCATGAAAATCACTTTAAACATGCTAATTTTAGCTCTAAAACTAATAATCCACCTACAAATGTGAACTGACGTTCAAAAATAAAACATTTGAAAACGGACCATTTTTCACCTTTCTGAAGAATGACATAATGGGGGGTGTTATCTCTTTTGTCAAAAATCAGCTGTTTTTGCTTGAACATTAAATGCCTCCACATGGTATTTAATTCACTTCCCGGGGTGAAGAAACACTTTTTGAGACCTCAGAGTGAGCAAATTGTCCATTTTCATGCACTTTTAACCATTCCACAAATCTTGTGTTTAGAGCCCCTGGAAGCATGAAAATCACTTTAAACATGCTAATTTTAGCTCTAAAACTAATAATCCACCTACAAATGTGAACTGACGTTCAAAAATAAAACATTTGAAAACGGACCATTTTTCACCTTTCTGAAGCATGACGTAATGGGGGGGGTGTTATCTCTTTTGTCAAAAATCAGCAGTTTTTGCTTGCACATTAAATGCCTCCAAATGGTATTTAATTCACTTCCCGGGCCCCTGGAAGCATGAAAATCACTTTAAACATGCTAATTTTAGCTCTAAAACTAATAATCCACCTACAAATGTGAACTGACGTTCAAAAATAAAACATTTGAAAACGGACCATTTTTCACCTTTCTGAAGAATGACGTAATGGGGGGGTGTTATCTCTTTTGTCAAAAATAAGCTGTTTTTGCTTGAACATTTAATGCCTCCAAATGGTATTTAATTCACTTCCCGGGGTGAAGAAACACTTTTTGAGATCTTAGAGTGAGCAAATTGGCCATTTTCATGCACTTTTAACCATTCCACACATCTTGTGTTTAGAGCCCCTGGAAGCATGAAAATCACTTTAAACATGCTAATTTTAGCTCTAAAACTAATAATCCACCTACAAATGTGAACTGACGTTCAAAAATAAAACATTTGAAAACGGACCATTTTTCACCTTTCTGAAGAATGACGTAATGGGGGGGTGTTATCTCTTTTGTAAAAAATCAGCTGTTTTTGCTTGAACATTAAATGCCTTCAAATGGTATTTAATTCACTTCCCGGGGTGAAGAAACACTTTTTGAGACCTCAGAGTGAGCAAATTGGCCATTTTCATGCACTTTTAACCATTCCACAAATCTTGTGTTTAGAGCCCCTGGAAGCATGAAAATCACTTTAAACATGCTAATTTTAGCTCTAAAACTAATAATCCACCTACAAATGTGAACTGACGTTCAAAAATAAAACATTTGAAAACGGACCATTTTTCACCTTTCTGAAGCATGACGTAATGGGGGGGTGTTATCTCTTTTGTCAAAAATCAGCAGTTTTTGCTTGCACATTAAATGCCTCCAAATGGTATTTAATTCACTTCCCGGGCCCCTGGAAGCATGAAAATCACTTTAAACATGCTAATTTTAGCTCTAAAACTAATAATCCACCTACAAATGTGAACTGACGATCAAAAATAAAACATTTGAAAACGGACCATTTTTCACCTTTCTGAAGAATGACGTAATGGGGGGGTGTTATCTCTTTTGTCAAAAATAAGCTGTTTTTGCTTGAACATTTAATGCCTCCAAATGGTATTTAATTCACTTCCCGGGGTGAAGAAACACTTTTTGAGATCTTAGAGTGAGCAAATTGGCCATTTTCATGCACTTTTAACCAGTCCACACATCTTGTGTTTAGAGCCCCTGGAAGCATGAAAATCACTTTAAACATGCTAATTTTAGCTCTAAAACTAATAATCCACCTACAAATGTGAACTGACGTTCAAAAATAAAACATTTGAAAACGGACCATTTTTCACCTTTCTGAAGAATGACGTAATGGGGGGGTGTTATCTCTTTTGTAAAAAATCAGCTGTTTTTGCTTGAACATTAAATGCCTTCAAATGGTATTTAATTCACTTCCCGGGGTGAAGAAACACTTTTTGAGACCTCAGAGTGAGCAAATTGGCCATTTTCATGCACTTTTAACCATTCCACAAATCTTGTGTTTAGAGCCCCTGGAAGCATGAAAATCACTTTAAACATGCTAATTTGAGCTCTAAAACTAATAATCCACCTACAAATGTGAACTGACGTTCAAAAATAAAACATTTGAAAACGGACCATTTTTCACCTTTCTGAAGCATGACGTAATGGGGGAGTGTTATCTCTTTTGTCAAAAATCAGCTGTTTTTGCTTGAACATTATATGCCTCCAAATGGTATTTAATTCACTTCCCGGGCCCCTGGAAGCATGAAAATCACTGTAAACATGCTAATTTTAGCTCTAAAACTAATAATCCACCTACAAATGTGAACTGACGTTCAAAAATAAAACATTTGAAAACGGACCATTTTTCACCTTTCTGAAGCATGACGTAATGGGGGGTGTTATCTCTTTTGTCAAAAATCAGCTGTTTTTGCTTGAACATTAAATGCCTTCAAATGGTATTTAATTCACTTCCCGGGTGAAGAAACACTTTTTGAGACCTCAGAGTGAGCAAATTGGCCATTTTCATGCACTTTTAACCATTCCACAAATCTTGTGTTTAGAGCCCCTGGAAGCATGAAAATCACTTTAAACATGCTAATTTTAGCTCTAAAACTAATAATCCACCTACAAATGTGAACTGACGTCCAAAAATAAAACATTTGAAAATGGACCATTTTTCACCTTTCTGAAGAATGACGTAATGGGGGGGTGTTATCTCTTTTGTCAAAAATCAGCTGTTTTTGCTTGAACATTAAATGCTTTCAAATGGTAATTAATTCACTTCCCGGGGTGAAGAAACACTTTTTGAGACCTCAGAGTGAGCAAATTGGCCATTTTCATTCACTTTTAACCATTCCACAAATCTTGTGTTTAGAGCCCCTGGAAGCATGAAAATCACTTTAAACATGCTAATTTTAGCTCTAAAACTAATAATCCACCTACAAATGTGAACTGACGTTCAAAAATAAAACATTTGAAAACGGACCATTTTTCACTTTTCTGAAGAATGACATAATGGGGGGGTGTTATCTCTTTTGTCAATAAATCAGCTGTTTTTGCTTGAACATTAAATGCCTCCAAATGGTATTTAATTCACTTGCCGGGCCCCTGGAAGCATGAAAATCACTTTAAACATGCTAATTTTAGCTCTAAAACTAATAATCCACCTACAAATGTGAACTGACGTTCAAAAATAAAACATTTGAAAACTGACCATTTTTCACCTTTCTGAAGCATGACGTAATGGGGGGGGTGTTATCTCTTTTCTCAAAAATCAGTCGTTTTTGCTTGAACATTAAATGCCTCCAAATGGTATTTAATTCACTTCCCGGGCCCCTGGAAGCATGAAAATCACTTTAAACATGCTAATTTTAGCTCTAAAACTAATAATCCACCTACAAATGTGAACTGACGTTCAAAAATAAAACATTTGAAAACGGACCATTTTTCACCTTTCTGAAGAATGACGTAATGGGGGGGTGTTATCTCTTGTCAAAAATCAGCTGTTTTTGCTTGAACATTAAATGCCTCCAAATGGTATTTAATTCACTTCCCGGGCCCCTGGAAGCATGAAAATCACTTTAAACATGCTAATTTTAGCTCTAAAACTAATAATCCACCTACAAATGTGAACTGACGTTCAAAAATAAAACATTTGAAAACGGACCATTTTTCACCTTTCTGAAGAATGACGTAATGGGGGGGGTGTTATCTCTTTTGTCAAAATCAGCTGTTTTTGCTTGAACATTAAATGCCTCCAAATGGTATTTAATTCACTTCCCGGGGTGAAGAAACACTTTTTGAGACCTCAGAGTGAGCAAATTGGCCATTTTCATGCACTTTTAACCATTCCACAAATCTTGTGTTTAGAGCCCCTGGAAGCATGAAAATCACTTTAAACATGCTAATTTTAGCTCTAAAACTAATAATCCACCTACAAATGTGAACTGACGTTCAAAAATAAAACATTTCAAAACGGACCATTTTTCACCTTTCTGAAGAATGACGTAATGGGGGGGGGGGGGTTATCTCTTGTCAAAAATCAGCTGTTTTTGCTTGAACATTAAATGCCTCCAAATGGTATTTAATTCACTTCCCGGGCCCCTGGAAGCATGAAAATCACTTTAAACATGCTAATTTTAGCTCTAAAACTAACAATCCACCTACAAATGTGAACTGACGTTCAAAAATAAAACATTTGAAAACGGACCATTTTTCACCTTTCTGAAGAATGACGTAATGGGGGGGTGTTATCTCTTTTGTCAAAAATCAGCTGTTTTTGCTTGAACATTAAATGCCTCCAAATGGTATTTAATTCACTTCCAGGGGTGAAGAAACACTTTTTGAGACCTCAGAGTGAGCAAATTGGCCATTTTCATGCACTTTTAACCATTCCACAAATCTTGTGTTTAGAGCCCCTGGAAGCATGAAAATCACTTTAAACATGCTAATTTTAGCTCTAAAACTAATAATCCACCTACAAATGTGAACTGACTTTCAAAAATAAAACATTTGAAAACAGACCATTTTTCACCTTTCTGAAGAATGACATAATGGGGGGGTGTTATCTCTTTTGTCAAAAATCAGCTGTTTTTGCTTGAACATTAAATGCCTCCACATGGTATTTAATTCACTTCCCGGGGTGAAGAAACACTTTTTGAGACCTCAGAGTGAGCAAATTGGCCATTTTCATGCACGTTTAACCATTCCACAAATCTTGTGTTTAGAGCCCCTGGAAGCATGAAAATCACTTTAAACATGCTAATTTTAGCTCTAAAACTAATAATCCACCTACAAATGTGAACTGACGTTCAAAAATAAAACATTTGAAAACGGACAATTTTTCACCTTTCTGAAGCATGACGTAATGGGGGGGGTGTTATCTCTTTTGTCAAAAATCAGCTGTTTTTGCTTGAACTTTAAATGCCTCCAAATGGTATTTAATTCACTTCCCGGGCCCCTGGAAGCATGAAAATCACTTTAAACATGCTAATTTTAGCTCTAAAACTAATAATCCACCTACAAATGTGAACTGACGTTCAAAAATAAAACATTTCAAAACGGACCATTTTTCACCTTTCTGAAGAATGACGTAATGGGGGGGGGGGTTATCTCTTGTCAAAAATCAGCTGTTTTTGCTTGAACATTAAATGCCTCCAAATGGTATTTAATTCACTTCCCGGGCCCCTGGAAGCATGAAAATCACTTTAAACATGCTAATTTTAGCTCTAAAACTAACAATCCACCTACAAATGTGAACTGACGTTCAAAAATAAAACATTTGAAAACGGACCATTTTTCACCTTTCTGAAGAATGACGTAATGGGGGGGTGTTATCTCTTTTGTCAAAAATCAGCTGTTTTTGCTTGAACATTAAATGCCTCCAAATGGTATTTAATTCACTTCCAGGGGTGAAGAAACACTTTTTGAGACCTCAGAGTGAGCAAATTGGCCATTTTCATTCACTTTTAACCATTCCACAAATCTTGTGTTTAGAGCCCCTGGAAGCATGAAAATCACTTTAAACATGCTAATTTTAGCTCTAAAACTAATAATCCACCTACAAATGTGAACTGACTTTCAAAAATAAAACATTTGAAAACAGACCATTTTTCACCTTTCTGAAGAATGACATAATGGGGGGGTGTTATCTCTTTTGTCAAAAATCAGCTGTTTTTGCTTGAACATTAAATGCCTCCACATGGTATTTAATTCACTTCCCGGGGTGAAGAAACACTTTTTGAGACCTCAGAGTGAGCAAATTGGCCATTTTCATGCACGTTTAACCATTCCACAAATCTTGTGTTTAGAGCCCCTGGAAGCATGAAAATCACTTTAAACATGCTAATTTTAGCTCTAAAACTAATAATCCACCTACAAATGTGAACTGACGTTCAAAAATAAAACATTTGAAAACGGACAATTTTTCACCTTTCTGAAGCATGACGTAATGGGGGGGGTGTTATCTCTTTTGTCAAAAATCAGCTGTTTTTGCTTGAACTTTAAATGCCTCCAAATGGTATTTAATTCACTTCCCGGGCCCCTGGAAGCATGAAAATCACTTTAAACATGCTAATTTTAGCTCTAAAACTAATAATCCACCTACAAATGTGAACTGACGTTCAAAAATAAAACATTTGAAAACAGACCATTTTTCACCTTTCTGAAGAATGACGTAATGGGGGGGGGTATTATCTCTTTTGTCAAAAATCAGCTGTTTTTGCTTGAACATTAAATGCCTCCAAATGGTATTTAATTCACTTCCCGGGCCCCTGGAAGCATGAAAATCACTTTAAACATGCTAATTTTAGCTCTAAAACTGATGATCCACCTACAAATGTGAACTGACGTTCAAAAATAAAACATTTGAAAACGGACCATTTTTCACCTTTCTGAAGAATGACGTAATGGGGGGGTGTTATCTCTTTTGTCAATAAATCAGCTGTTTTTGCTTGAACATTAAATGCCTTCAAATGGTATTTAATTCACTTCCCGGGGTGAAGAAACACTTTTTGAGACCTCAGAGTGAGCAAATTGTCCATTTTCATGCACTTTTAACCATTCCACAAATCTTGTGTTTAGAGCCCCTGGAAGCATGAAAATCACTTTAAACATGCTAATTTTAGCTCTAAAACTAATAATCCACCTACAAATGTGAACTGACGTTCAAAAATAAAACATTTGAAAACGGACCATTTTTCACCTTTCTGAAGCATGACGTAATGGGGGGGGTGTTATCTCTTTTGTCAAAAATCAGCAGTTTTTGCTTGCACATTAAATGCCTCCAAATGGTATTTAATTCACTTCCCGGGCCCCTGGAAGCATGAAAATCACTTTAAACATGCTAATTTTAGCTCTAAAACTAATAATCCACCTACAAATGTGAACTGACGTTCAAAAATAAAACATTTGAAAACGGACCATTTTTCACCTTTCTGAAGAATGACGTAATGGGGGGGTGTTATCTCTTTTGTCAAAAATAGGCTGTTTTTGCTTGAACATTTAATGCCTCCAAATGGTATTTAATTCACTTCCCGGGGTGAAGAATCACTTTTTGAGATCTCAGAGTGAGCAAATTGGCCATTTTCATGCACTTTTAACCATTCCACATATCTTGTGTTTAGAGCCCCTGGAAGCATGAAAATCACTTTAAACATGCTAATTTTAGCTCTAAAACTAATAATCCACCTACAAATGTGAACTGACGTTCAAAAATAAAACATTTGAAAACGGACCATTTTTCACCTTTCTGAAGAATGACGTAATGGGGGGGTGTTATCTCTTTTGTAAAAAATCAGCTGTTTTTGCTTGAACATTAAATGCCTTCAAATGGTATTTAATTCACTTCCCGGGGTGAAGAAACACTTTTTGAGACCTCAGAGTGAGCAAATTGGCCATTTTCATGCACTTTTAACCATTCCACAAATCTTGTGTTTAGAGCCCCTGGAAGCATGAAAATCACTTTAAACATGCTAATTTTAGCTCTAAAACTAATAATCCACCTACAAATGTGAACTGACGTTCAAAAATAAAACATTTGAAAACGGACCATTTTTCACCTTTCTGAAGCATGACGTAATGGGGGGGTGTTATCTCTTTTGTCAAAAATCAGCTGTTTTTGCTTGAACATTAAATGCCTCCAAATGGTATTTAATTCACTTCCCGGGCCCCTGGAAGCATGAAAATCACTGTAAACATGCTAATTTTAGCTCTAAAACTAATAATCCACCTACAAATGTGAACTGACGTTCAAAAATAAAACATTTGAAAACGGACCATTTTTCACCTTTCTGAAGCATGACGTAATGGGGGGTGTTATCTCTTTTGTCAAAAATCAGCTGTTTTTGCTTGAACATTAAATGCCTTCAAATGGTATTTAATTCACTTCCCGGGTGAAGAAACACTTTTTGAGACCTCAGAGTGAGCAAATTGGCCGTTTTCATGCACTTTTAACCATTCCACAAATCTTGTGTTTAGAGCCCCTGGAAGCATGAAAATCACTTTAAACATGCTAATTTTAGCTCTAAAACTAATAATCCACCTACAAATGTGAACTGACGTCCAAAAATAAAACATTTGAAAATGGACCATTTTTCACCTTTCTGAAGAATGACGTAATGGGGGGGTGTTATCTCTTTTGTCAAAAATCAGCTGTTTTTGCTTGAACATTAAATGCTTTCAAATGGTAATTAATTCACTTCCCGGGGTGAAGAAACACTTTTTGAGACCTCAGAGTGAGCAAATTGGCCATTTTCATTCACTTTTAACCATTCCACAAATCTTGTGTTTAGAGCCCCTGGAAGCATGAAAATCACTTTAAACATGCTAATTTTAGCTCTAAAACTAATAATCCACCTACAAATGTGAACTGACGTTCAAAAATAAAACATTTGAAAACGGACCATTTTTCACCTTTCTGAAGAATGACATAATGGGGGGGTGTTATCTCTTTTGTCAATAAATCAGCTGTTTTTGCTTGAACATTAAATGCCTCCAAATGGTATTTAATTCACTTGCCGGGCCCCTGGAAGCATGAAAATCACTTTAAACATGCTAATTTTAGCTCTAAAACTAATAATCCACCTACAAATGTGAACTGACGTTCAAAAATAAAACATTTGAAAACTGACCATTTTTCACCTTTCTGAAGCATGACGTAATGGGGGGGGTGTTATCTCTTTTCTCAAAAATCAGTCGTTTTTGCTTGAACATTAAATGCCTCCAAATGGTATTTAATTCACTTCCCGGGCCCCTGGAAGCATGAAAATCACTTTAAACATGCTAATTTTAGCTCTAAAACTAATAATCCACCTACAAATGTGAACTGACGTTCAAAAATAAAACATTTGAAAACGGACCATTTTTCACCTTTCTGAAGAATGACGTAATGGGGGGGTGTTATCTCTTGTCAAAAATCAGCTGTTTTTGCTTGAACATTAAATGCCTCCAAATGGTATTTAATTCACTTCCCGGGCCCCTGGAAGCATGAAAATCACTTTAAACATGCTAATTTTAGCTCTAAAACTAATAATCCACCTACAAATGTGAACTGACGTTCAAAAATAAAACATTTGAAAACGGACCATTTTTCACCTTTCTGAAGAATGACGTAATGGGGGGGTGTTATCTCTTTTGTCAAAATCAGCTGTTTTTGCTTGAACATTAAATGCCTCCAAATGGTATTTAATTCACTTCCCGGGGTGAAGAAACACTTTTTGAGACCTCAGAGTGAGCAAATTGGCCATTTTCATGCACTTTTAACCATTCCACAAATCTTGTGTTTAGAGCCCCTGGAAGCATGAAAATCACTTTAAACATGCTAATTTTAGCTCTAAAACTAATAATCCACCTACAAATGTGAACTGACGTTCAAAAATAAAACATTTCAAAACGGACCATTTTTCACCTTTCTGAAGAATGACGTAATGGGGGGGGAGTTATCTCTTGTCAAAAATCAGCTGTTTTTGCTTGAACATTAAATGCCTCCAAATGGTATTTAATTCACTTCCCGGGCCCCTGGAAGCATGAAAATCACTTTAAACATGCTAATTTTAGCTCTAAAACTAACAATCCACCTACAAATGTGAACTGACGTTCAAAAATAAAACATTTGAAAACGGACCATTTTTCACCTTTCTGAAGAATGACGTAATGGGGGGGTGTTATCTCTTTTGTCAAAAATCAGCTGTTTTTGCTTGAACATTAAATGCCTCCAAATGGTATTTAATTCACTTCCAGGGGTGAAGAAACACTTTTTGAGACCTCAGAGTGAGCAAATTGGCCATTTTCATGCACTTTTAACCATTCCACAAATCTTGTGTTTAGAGCCCCTGGAAGCATGAAAATCACTTTAAACATGCTAATTTTAGCTCTAAAACTAATAATCCACCTACAAATGTGAACTGACTTTCAAAAATAAAACATTTGAAAACAGACCATTTTTCACCTTTCTGAAGAATGACGTAATGGGGGGTGTTATCTCTTTTGTCAAAAATCAGCTGTTTTTGCTTGAACATTAAATGCCTCCAAATGGTATTTAATTCACTTCCCGGGGTGAAGAAACACTTTTTGAGACCTCAGAGTGAGCAAATTGGCCATTTTCATGCACTTTTAACCATTCCACAAATCTTGTGTTTAGAGCCCCTGGAAGCATGAAAATCACTTTAAACATGCTAATTTTACCTCTAAAACTAATAATCCACCTACAAATGTGAACTGACGTTCAAAAATAAAACATTTGAAAACGGACCATTTTTCACCTTTCTGAAGCATGACGTAATGGGGGTGTTATCTATTTTGTCAAAAATCAGCTGTTTTTGCTTGAACATTAAATGCCTCCAAATGGTATTTAATTCACTTCCCGGGCCCCTGGAAGCATGAAAATCACTTTAAACATGCTAATTTTAGCTCTAAAACTGATGATCCACCTACAAATGTGAACTGACGTTCATAAATAAAACATTTGAAAACGGACCATTTTTCACCTTTCTGATGAATGACGTAATGGGGGGGGTGTTATCTCTTTTGTCAAAAATCTGCTGTTTTTGCTTGAACATTAAATGCCTTCAAACGGTTTTTAATTCACTTCCCGGGGTGAAGAAACAGTTTTTGAGACCTCAGAGTGAGCAAATTGACCATTTTCATGCACTTTTAACCATTCCACAAATCTTGTGTTTAGAGCCCCTGGAAGCATGAAAATCACTTTAAACATGCTAATTTTAGCTCTAAAACTAATAATCCACCTACAAATGTGAACTGACGTTCAAAAACAAAACATTTGAAAACGGACCATTTTTCACCTTTCTGAAGAATGACGTAATAGGGGGGTGTTATCTCTTTTGTCAAAAATCTGCTGTTTTTGCTTGAACATTAAATGCCTCCAAATGGTATTTAATTCACTTTCCGGGCCCCTGGAAGCATGAAAATCACTTTAAACATGCTAATTTTAGCTCTAAAACTAATAATCCACCTACAAATGTGAACTGACGTTCAAAAATAAAACATTTGAAAACGGACCATTTTTCACCTTTCTGAAGAATGACCTAATGGGGGGTGTTATCTCTTTTCTCAAAAATCAGCTGTTTTTGCTTGAACATTAAATGCCTCCAAATGGTATTTAATTCACTTCCCGGGGTGAAGAAACAGTTTTTGAGACCTCAGAGTGAGCAAATTGGCTATTTTCATGCACTTTTAACCATTCCACAAATCTTGTGTTTAGAGCCCCTGGAAGCATGAAAATCACTTTAAACATGCTAATTTTAGCTCTAAAACTAATAATCCACCTACAAATGTGAACTGACGTTCAAAAACAAAACATTTGAAAACGGACCATTTTTCACCTTTCTGAAGAATGACGTAATGGGGGGTGTTATCTCTTTTGTCAAAAATCAGCTGTTTTTGCTTGAACATTCAATGCCTCCAAATGGTATTTAATTCACTTTCCGGGCCCCTGGAAGCATGAAAATCACTTGAAACATGCTAATTTTAGCTCTAAAGCTAATAATCCACCTACAAATGTGAACTGACGTTCAAAAATAAAACATTTGAAAACGGACCATTTTTCACCTTTCTGAAGAATGACGTAATGGGGGGGGTGTTATCTCTTTTGTCAAAAATCAGCTGTTTTTGCTTGAACATTAAATGCCTCCAAATGGTATTTAATTCACTTCCCGGGGTGAAGAAACACTTTTTGAGACCTCAGAGTGAGCAAATTGGCCATTATCATGCACTTTTAACCATTCCACAAATCTTGTGTTTAGAGCCCCTGGAAGCATGAAAATCACTTTAAACATGCTAATTTTAGCTCTAAAAGTAATAATCCACCTACAAATGTGAACTGACGTTCAAAAATAAAACATTTGAAAACCGACCATTTTTCACCTTTCTGAAGAATGACGTAATGGGGGGTGTTATCTCTTTTGTCAAAAATCAGCTGTTTTTGCTTGAACATTAAATGCCTCCAAATGGTATTTAATTCACTTCCCGGGCCCCTGGAAGCATGAAAATCACTTTAAACATGCTAATTTTAGCTCTAAAACTGATGATCCACCTACAAATGTGAACTGACGTTCAAAAATAAAACATTTGAAAACGGACCATTTTTCACCTTTCTGAAGAATGACGTAATGGGGGGGTGTTATCTCTTTTGTCAATAAATCAGCTGTTTTTGCTTGAACATTAAATGCCTTCAAATGGTATTTAATTCACTTCCCGGGGTGAAGAAACACTTTTTGAGACCTCAGAGTGAGCAAATTGTCCATTTTCATGCACTTTTAACCATTCCACAAATCTTGTGTTTAGAGCCCCTGGAAGCATGAAAATCACTTTAAACATGCTAATTTTAGCTCTAAAACTAATAATCCACCTACAAATGTGAACTGACGTTCAAAAATAAAACATTTGAAAACGGATGATTTTTCACCTTTCTGAAGCATGACGTAATAGGGGGGGGTGTTATCTCTTTTGTCAAAAATCAGCCGTTTTTGCTTGAACATTAAATGCCTCCAAATGGTATTTAATTCACTTCCCGGGCCCCTGGAAGCATGAAAATCACTTTAAACATGCTAATTTTAACTCTAAAACTAATAATCCACCTACAAATGTGAACTGACGTTCAAAAATAAAACATTTGAAAACGGACCATTTTTCACCTTTCTGAAGAATGACGTAATGGGGGGTGTTATCTCTTTTGTCAAAAATCAGCTGTTTTTGCTTGAACATTAAATGCCTCCAAATGGTATTTAATTCACTTCCCGGGGTGAAGAAACACTTTTTGAGACCTCAGAGTGAGCAAATTGACCATTTTCATGCACTTTTAACCATTCCACAAATCTTGTGTTTAGAGCCCCTGGAAGCATGAAAATCACTTTAAACATGCTAATTTTAGCTCTAAAACTAATAATCCACCTACAAATGTGAACTGACGTTCAAATATAAAACATTTGAAAACGGACCATTTTTCACCTTTCTGAAGAATGACGTAATGGGGGGGGGTGTTATCTCTTGTCAAAAATCAGCTGTTTTTGCTTGTACATTAAATGCCTCCAAATGGTATTTAATTCACTTCCCGGGCCCCTGGAAGCATGAAAATCACTTTAAACATGCTAATTTTAGCTCTTAAACTAATAATCCACCTACAAATGTGAACTGACGTTCAAAAATAAAACATTTGAAAACGGACCTTTTTTTACCTTTCTGAAGAATGACGTAATGGGGGAGTGTTATCTCTTTTGTGAAAAATCAGCTGTTTTTGCTTGAACATTAAATGCCTCCAAATGGTATTTAATTCACTTCCCGGGGTGAAGAAACACTTTTTGAGACCTCAGAGTGAGCAAATTGGCAATTTTCATGCACTTTTAACCATTCCACAAATCTTGTGTTTAGGGCCCCTGGAAGCATGAAAATCACTTTAAACATGCTAATTTTAGCTCTAAAACTAATAATCCACCTACAAATGTGAACTGACGTTCAAAAATAAAACATTTGAAAACTGACCATTTTTCACCTTTCTGAAGCATGACGTAATGGGGGGGTGTTATCTCTTTTGTCAAAAATTAAGCCGTTTTTGCTTGAATATTAAATGCCTCCAAATGGTATTTAATTCACTTCCCGGGGTGAAGAAACACTTTTTGAGACCTCAGAGTGAGCAAATTGGCCATTTTCATGCACTTTTAACCATTCCACAAATCTTGTGTTTAGAGCCCCTGGAAGCATGAAAAACACTTTAAACATGCTAATTTTAGCTCTAAAACTAATAATCCACCTACAAATGTGAACTGACTTTCAAAAATAAAACATTTGAAAACAGACCATTTTTCACCTTTCTGAAGAATGACGTAATGGGGGGGTGTTATCTCTTTTGTCAAAAATCAGCTGTTTTTGCTTGAACATTAAATGCCTCCAAATGGTATTTAATTCACTTCCCGGGGTGAAGAAACACTTTTTGAGACCTCAGAGTGAGCAAATTGGCCATTTTCATGCACTTTTAACCATTCCACAAATCTTGTGTTTAGAGCCCCTGGAAGCATGAAAATCACTTTAAACATGCTAATTTTAGCTCTAAAACTAATAATCCACCTACAAATGTGAACTGACGTTCAAAAATAAAACATTTGAAAACGGACCATTTTTCACCTTTCTGAAGCATGACGTAATGGGGGGTGTTATCTATTTTGTCAAAAATCTGCTGTTTTTGCTTGAACATTAAATGCCTCCAAATGGTATTTAATTCACTTCCCGGGCCCCTGGAAGCATGAAAATCACTTTAAACATGCTAATTTTAGCTCTAAAACTGATGATCCACCTACAAATGTGAACTGACGTTCAAAAATAAAACATTTGAAAACGGACCATTTTTCACCTTTCTGAAGAATGACGTAATTGGGGGGTGTTATCTCTTTTGTCAAAAATCAGCTGTTTTTGCTTGAACATTAAATGCCTTCAAATGGTTTTTAATTCACTTCCCGGGGTGAAGAAACAGTTTTTGAGACCTCAGAGTGAGCAAATTGACCATTTTCATGCACTTTTAACCATTCCACAAATCTTGTGTTTAGAGCCCCTGGAAGCATGAAAATCACTTTAAACATGCTAATTTTAGCTCTAAAACTAATAATCCACCTACAAATGTGAACTGACGTTCAAAAACAAAACATTTGAAAACGGACCATTTTTCACCTTTCTGAAGAATGACGTAATGGGGGGTGTTATCTCTTTTGTCAAAAATCAGCTGTTTTTGCTTGAACATTAAATGCCTCCAAATGGTATTTAATTCACTTTCCGGGCCCCTGGAAGCATGAAAATCACTTTAAACATGCTAATTTTAGCTCTAAAACTAATAATCCACCTACAAATGTGAACTGACGTTCAAAAATAAAACATTTGAAAACGGACCATTTTTCACCTTTCTGAAGAATGACGTAATGGGGGGGTGTTATCTCTTTTGTCAAAAATCAGCTGTTTTTGCTTGAACATTAAATGCCTCCAAATGGTATTTAATTCACTTCCCGGGGTGAAGAAACACTTTTTGAGACCTCAGAGTGAGCAAATTGGCCATTATCATGCACTTTTAACCATTCCACAAATCTTGTGTTTAGAGCCCCTGGAAGCATGAAAATCACTTTAAACATGCTCTAAAAGTAATAATCCGGGGGGCGTGGCCAAGATGGCGGAGTAGAAGGACGTGTCTGCCGGAGCTCCTGACCCCGTCCAAGGCCCCGAGCCCTACCTGTAGCTGCACTGTGTCGCAGGAGGAGCGAGGGAGCCGGCTGAACCCCGCAGGGCGCGAACTCACCGAGTTCAGAGGGCCGAGTGGTTGGCCGGTGCCGACCTGAGCTGACGGGGCGCCTCCGTCCCGGCGGTGTGGAGGACTGCGGGGCGGCGGAGTAGCGGAGGCCTGCCCAACCGGAGTGGACGGAGCTGATCGGAGCTGGCGGGCCCTGGACCGGGGGCCCGACCGTGCCTGCACGGCACTGCGAGGTGCCTGAGGAGCTTCCGCCCCTCCCCCAGCGGCCCAAGATGGCGGCAAAGTGAGACCGGGGTTCTTCGCCCAGTCCTGCGCGGAGACCGGGATTGAGACTGCCGACTCCCGTCAACAGGTTGGTGCTCTTCGCGGCGACCCGGACGGAACGCCTGAAGCAGCGGATACATTAGCTGCCGGCTGGTGCTCTCTACGCCCGGGGTGCTGCCTCTGCGGGGGAGGGACCTACGGGAGTGCCCGGCTTGGCGGCCCTCTCCGAGTAGTGCGGAGGGCCGGGATCGGCCGAATGCGGAGGCGCGCCCCTGACGGGCATTGACTGTGACCAGGAGACCGCAGGCACGTAGCGGATCGGCGACCCCCACAGCTTCCCGGCGCCAACTTGCTCCTGTGTGACACCGCCGGGGGAGCCGACAGCAGACTTCTTGAAGGTACATGCGGCGGGCCCCGACTGGGGGAGCCACGACTGGGGTGCGGCCTAGGAAGGAGTGGGGAGAGTTGTAGTGCAGCACTGCTGGGAGCCATGATGGTGGGGTGAAGGCCTTGGCCCCGGGTTCCGCAGGCTTCGACGCCGCATTGGGACCTCCGCGCCGCGACCCGCCCCCGGGGGTGCGGCGTTGGGAGCAGATTTCGAACGAGGGGCGCCCCGTCTTGCACTGTGGTTCATCACCCGACCCTAGTAGGCTACGGACTTTAGGAGTGGCACAAGCCAACGTCCGCCCCGGATTGAAAGCAGTCTTCTGGTGGAGCGTGGACCGGTGGTGTGCATCGCGGCGACAGGCGCACGGGTCGGCGGAAGGACCTGCATCATGGCCAATCCAAAGGGTGGTAAAAAGAACGATCGCACGCTGCCGGAGATGCTCGGCAGACCTCAGAACAGAGGAGATAGGGCCTCCTCCTCACCTGGAACAGCTGGGAGCTCCCAGTCTGGCGCAGTGGCGGAACCCCCGGTCACCAGATCCTTTCTGGAATCCCTCTTTGGCACGTTGCGGGAGGACTTCCAGGCCCTGAAGCAGGAAGTAGCGGGAGAGGTGAGAGAGCTCCGCAGGGAGGTGGACGGACTGGGCGAGAGGGTGGCCACGACGGAGGAATCTACGCACAGACAAGATGAGGAGATCACCTTTCTGCAGCAAGAAGTG
Source organism: Lissotriton helveticus (assembly GCF_964261635.1). Taxonomy (NCBI): domain Eukaryota; kingdom Metazoa; phylum Chordata; class Amphibia; order Caudata; family Salamandridae; genus Lissotriton; species Lissotriton helveticus. The sequence goes on from NW_027611949.1 coordinate 523,307, forward strand.
CTGACTCTCCGGGAGCAGCACTTGGACCTCCAGTTGCATAATGAGGATTTGGAGAATAGATCACGCAGAAACAACATACGAGTCCGAGGTGTGCCATCCTCGGAGGAGACCCCGGACATCGTTCAGTACCTACAGGAACTCTTTCGATCAGTCCTAGGCGAAGGGGATGATTTCCCCATCAGAATTGACAGGGCTCACAGGGTGGGGCCCGTCAGAAGGGCTAATGGCCCCCCTCCGGACATTCTAGCGTTCCTCCCAGACTTCCCATTGAAAGAGAGGATAATGGGGGAGGCAAGGAAAGCACGTTCACTCACCTTTCGCGATCGCCCTGTGGCGCTGTATCAGGACTTGTCCACTCTCACGCTTCAGAGGCGCAAGGCGTTTAAGATTGTGACAGACTTCCTCAGGCAGCATGACACGCCCTACTCCTGGGGTCACCCCTTCCGTATAATTTTCAAGTGGCAAGGTGAGACTCACCAATTGAGATCCCTACAGGACACTTGCGACATCCTGGGCATTACTGCGGCGGAGGAGGAATCCCACACGCCGAGGAGGCGGCGCACGACGGACGGGGGATGGCACCGAGTGGCACGTAGGAGGACGACGGGAGGGTCGAGAAGACCGGGATCTCCGACTATTAGGGCTGCACAGGAAGATGCTGTCCGGACAGCCTCTGAGGAGCTTGGAAGCGTGGAGGAGGTGGCTTTGACCGCTTGAATGTGCTCCGGGGGGAGTTCACCATAGCACCGTTCCAATTGCTGGCTTGGGGTGGGGGGAGGGGGCGCCGGATTGGGCACGTGTGGCTGGACGTCCACTAAGGTAACATTCCACGGATTGGTCCGCTTGGGCCTGTCTGGGACTATTTGGAGAAGTTCTGGGGAAGTTGGGGTGTGAGTTGCAGGGTAGGGGGGGGGAACTGGGGAGGGAAGGGATGTGGGGGGACAGTTCGGGGGTTGTTTCGGGGGTAGGGGGGGGGATCCGGGAGTTGGGATGGGGAAGGGGGGTCGTCCAGTGCACAGTGCGCCTGTTGGGAGTTTTGCAGGTGGCCCTACACTTTGGTTTGCCTGCGTTGCGAGGCTGCTTCTGCATTTGTGCTTTTCTTTCTGCTTTGTTGCTTGTGTTCATATTGTGGGCTCTTGCGCTCCATCCCCGCGGGAGGGGTCCCTATTGCTTGCTGCCTCTCCTCTTCTATGCCTCCTTCTTCTTTTAAAGTGGTTACCCTGAACGTCAGGGGGCTGAACAACCCTGTCAAACGGCGGGCGGTGCTCTCCCTCCTAGAGAATACACACGCTGACATTTGCCTCCTGCAGGAGACACACCTGCTGCAGCACGACACACATAGACTACGCTCCCGTAAGTTCCCGTCACAGTTCTTCTCATCTAGTTCCTCTAAGTCTGCGGGGGTGGCTATTTTGGTGTCCAGTCGTTTTAAGGGGGAGGTCCTCCACAAGCTTACAGAAATAAAGGGTAGACTGTTGGCCTATAGATTCAGGATAGGGGGTCTTGCGTTTACGATTGGATCCCTGTATAGCCCCAATGAACGACAGGAGCGCTTCCTGCGAACGGCGGTCGAGGATATCACGGCCTCACAGGATAGACATGTTATTCTGGGAGGGGACCTTAATTTGGTCTTTGATTCGGCTATGGACAGGTCGGCACAGCGCTACCCGCAGGTCGGGGAGCTCTCGGCCGACGGCAAGGAGTGGTTGGCGGAGGTGGGGCTTTTAGACATCTGGCGCAACATGCACCCAGCGGATCGGGATTACTCGTATTACTCCCATGCGCATAAGACGTATGCGAGGCTGGACCACTTGCTGGTCACTGCCCCGGTTCAGGCACTGGTCTCAGGCTCGGACATAGGAGTGCTGTCCCTTTCGGATCACGCTCCGGTCGATGCCACGATGCGTTTGCCGCCCGTGGCCCTCCCCCCTCGTACGTGGCGCCTGCGGGATACTTTACTGCACAGGAAGGTGGTAGTGGAACGCATAGAGGGAGCTCTCCGGGAATTCCTGGTGCACAATGACAATCAAGACACCGCCCGGGCTACACAGTGGGCAGCCTTGAAAGCGGTCCTCCGGGGGGAATTCTTAGCGATCTCCTCCGCCGATAACAAGGAGAGACAGGCTAAGAGGGAGGAACTCACTGATAAGGCTCGCGAGCTTGAACAGATCCATCGCAGGACAGGGGCCCCTAGAATATGGCGACAGCTTAAGGGGGTTAGGAAGGCCCTGGCGGCTCTGGATTTGGACCGAGCGGAATACGCCGCTCTCCGGCTGCGCCATACCTTTTACACGGGAGGTGACCGCTGTGGTAAGCTCCTGGCCAACAGACTCCGCGCGGCGCGTCAGAGTCAGCTGGTAAAGGCGATCACTAGCAATACGGGGACCACGGAGACGGAGGACGCCCACATCGCGGCCGTTTTCCGTGGGTTCTACGAGGACCTCTACACTGGTGACCCTCCGGATGAACCGGCTGTGGCCGCTTACTTGGATACGGTCGCATTGCCCTCCCTGGATCCCCTGCAGGCTGAACACCTGGACAGGGCCATTAGAATTGAGGAAGTGATCTCGGCCATCGCTCGGCTTAAGCATGGCAAGGCACCGGGCCCGGACGGGTATACCGCGCTTTTCTACAAGACGTTTTGCTCGTCACTGGCCCCTATCCTGACCCGACTTTTCAACTCCTTTGCCGAGGAGGGAGCTATTCCACCTGATCTTTTGCGAGCATCCGTCTCGGTGATCCCCAAGCCCGGGAAGGATCCGGTGCACTGTGGCTCGTATAGGCCGATATCCCTTCTCAACGTCGACCTGAAATTGTATACTGGGATACTGGCGGCTCGTTTGGCCCCGCACTTGTCAGGTCTTATTAACCCTGACCAAGCAGGTTTCGTCCCGGGGAGACAGACGGTTGACAACACGAAGCGGATTGTTCATCTGCTCGAAAAGGCCTCCCGGATCCCGGGGGAGCGGATGATGTTAACGGTAGACGCTGAGAAAGCGTTCGACCGAGTGCACTGGCCCTACCTGGAACAGGTGTTAGTGAAGGCAGGCATAGGGGACAGGTTCCGCACTATGGTCTTCAACTGCTACAGGCACCCGACTGCAGTGGTTCGGGTGAATGGGTTCGCCTCCCGGGCCTTTAATATCGAGAGGGGCACCAGGCAGGGGTGTCCACTCTCGCCCCTGCTCTTTGCTCTTTATATGGAGCCGTTCGCCCAGCGTATACGTGATAACCAGGCCGTGACCGGTATCAGGATGGGTGGCTTTACACACGCCATTAGCCTCTACGCTGATGATGTCATCCTATCGCTTGATGAGCCGCGGACTGCCCTCCCGGCCTGCGTCGAGGAGCTGGCCTCCTTTGGCGCGGTTGCGGGGTTTAAGCTGAATCTGGGGAAATCGGTGGCCCTGGATGTTTCTTTAGAGCCATCCACCAGGGTGGATTTGCAGAGCCGATTCCCAATGATCTGGTCATCGGCGGCGGTACCCTATCTTGGAATCCAGATAGCGCCCACCTTGCCGGCCATGGTTACGGCCAATTATTCGGCCCTGGGTGTTAAAATTAAGGAGGAGCTGCACCGCTGGAGCCGTGGTATCCTTTCCTGGTTGGGCAGGATTGCTGCGGTTAAAATGACTATTCTCCCGCAGGTGCTGTATTTGTTTCGGGCTCTGCCACTCCAGCCTCCGGTCGGGTGGATTCAGCAGTTGCAAGCGGACGTTTCACGTTTTGTCTGGCAGGGGAAAAAGCCCAGAATGCGTAGACCCCTCTCCTTCTTGGCCCCTGAGATGGGAGGGTTGGGGATCCCGGACTTTCGTAGATATTTCCGAGCGGTGCAGTTACGTTGTCTTGTAGAATGGAGTAGGTGGGAGTCCGACAAGAACTGTCTCTTTCAGGACCAGGCGGTGGCGGGGCGACCCTTGCAGGAGATCCCGTTCTTGCGCCGGATTCATCGTCCTAAAAATCTGTACGCCTCCTTTGTTACACGAGTGCCTTTGCGGGTTTGGGATGCTACCGCCACTACGTGCGGTCTCACCTCCTTCCCGTCGCCGCTTACGCCATTGGTGGATAACCCTGATTTTACCCCGGGCATGGAACAGGGCGCGTTTGCGCACTGGCGAGGGGCAGGTTGTAGGGCCCTGTGCCATATGTACGATCAGGGCGGGGTGATCCCCTTCACAGAGTTCCGACAGGAGTTTTCCCTCCCTGAGACTGAGAGACACCGCTATATGCAGGCACGCCACTGGGCCCTCCAGCCTCAGGTGCGGGAGACTGCTGACAGGCGCTTCCTACCTTATGAACAATGGCTGCTTACACGCACTTCAGACTCTAAACTGATTACAGACCTGTATAAATTGTTGCAACCTCCGTCCACACACTTCTATAACCCGGGTAGGGAGAGGTGGGAACGGGAATTGGGGAGGACACTGAGCCCTAAAGAATGGGAGAACATCTCTTACAGAGCACGGCATTCAGCGTACCATATGGGCCTTACTGACACTCTAACTAAAGTCTCCACCTACTGGTACTACACGCCGGAGCGGGTACACGAATTCGACCGCAGCAAGGAGGCAGTGTGTTGGAGAGGGTGTGGACACCGAGGTACACTTACACACATTCTATGGGACTGCCCTCTCCTGGCTGCATACTGGAAGGAGGTACTGGACAACATTGATACGCATTTTGGCATTGAACTGCCGCGCTTCCCTGCCTACACACTACTAGGACTCCCGAACAGCCTAATGTACCCACTTAGATCCCGCAGGGGTAGGCAGATTGCCATTGCACTAGGCTCAGCGGTACAAAATATCTTGATCCATTGGCGCACGGCCACGGTACCTTCGGTTTCGGGCTGGTTCCATAGGTTGTGGCATGTGTTAGGCATGGAGAAACTGTCGCTGATGGTGGCAGGGGATATATCACAATTCTCTGAGCTTTGGCAGCCATTTCACTCCCTGCTGTTGATGGAATTCACGGAAATTACCTGCCCCAAATACCTCCGCCTCCTGCGGCTCACGAGTCCTGAGGCACAGGCTCTGTAACTTAGTGGGAGGAGTACTTCCCCGGCGAGTGGGGGTTTTGTGATTGGACTGAATTGAGGTTGGTGCACTGGACGATGTGGGTGGGGGGGGGGGGGGGGAGGTTGGGATCCGGGAGTTGGGTTGTTGGGGTCCGGGGGGGGAGTTTGAAAATGACCATTATCTCATACTGTGGACTGGCGCTTCAGATGTAGCTGCAAGGGGCTGATAACATTCATTGCATGTAACCGGTTCAGCCAGGATTGGGATTCGCCCCACCCTAATAGAACGCCCTGTGTTGATGTTTACTGGTCTTTGTGTGAGATGCTGAATAAAATACTTTAAACCTAAAAGTAATAATCCACCTACAAATGTGAACTGACGTTCAAAAATAAAACATTTGAAAACGGACCATTTTTCACCTTTCTGAAGAATGACGTAATGGGGGGTGTTATCTCTTTTGTCAAAAATCTGCTGTTTTTGCTTGAACATTAAATGCCTCCAAATGGTATTTAATTCACTTCCCGGGCCCCTGGAAGCATGAAAATCACTTTAAACATGCTAATTTTAGCTCTAAAACTGATGATCCACCTACAAATGTGAACTGACGTTCAAAAATAAAACATTTGAAAACGGACCATTTTTCACCTTTCTGAAGAATGACGTAATGGGGGGGTGTTATCTCTTTTGTCAATAAATCAGCTGTTTTTGCTTGAACATTAAATGCCTTCAAATGGTATTTAATTCACTTCCCGGGGTGAAGAAACACTTTTTGAGACCTCAGAGTGAGCAAATTGTCCATTTTCATGCACTTTTAACCATTCCACAAATCTTGTGTTTAGAGCCCCTGGAAGCATGAAAATCACTTTAAACATGCTAATTTTAGCTCTAAAACTAATAATCCACCTACAAATGTGAACTGACGTTCAAAAATAAAACATTTGAAAACGGATGATTTTTCACCTTTCTGAAGCATGACGTAATGGGGGGGGGTGTTATCTCTTTTGTCAAAAATCAGCCGTTTTTGCTTGAACATTAAATGCCTCCAAATGGTATTTAATTCACTTCCCGGGCCCCTGGAAGCATGAAAATCACTTTAAACATGCTAATTTTAGCTCTAAAACTAATAATCCACCTACAAATGTGAACTGACGTTCAAAAATAAAACATTTGAAAACTGATCATTTTTCACCTTTCTGAAGAATGACGTAATGGGGGGTGTTATCTCTTTTGTCAAAAATCAGCTGTTTTTGCTTGAACATTAAATGCCTCCAAATGGTATTTAATTCACTTCCCGGGGTGAAGAAACACTTTTTGAGACCTCAGAGTGAGCAAATTGACCATTTTCATGCACTTTTAACCATTCCACAAATCTTGTGTTTAGAGCCCCTGGAAGCATGAAAATCACTTTAAACATGCTAATTTTAGCTCTAAAACTAATAATCCACCTACAAATGTGAACTGACGTTCAAATATAAAACATTTGAAAACGGACCATTTTTCACCTTTCTGAAGAATGACGTAATGGGGGGGGGGGGGTTATCTCTTGTCAAAAATCAGCTGTTTTTGCTTGAACATTAAATGCCTCCAAATGGTATTTAATTCACTTCCCGGGCCCCTGGAAGCATGAAAATCACTTTAAACATGCTAATTTTAGCTCTTACACTAATAATCCACCTACAAATGTGAACTGACGTTCAAAAATAAAACATTTGAAAACGGACCATTTTTTTACCTTTCTGAAGAATGACGTAATGGGGGAGTGTTATCTCTTTTGTGAAAAATCAGCTGTTTTTGCTTGAACATTAAATGCCTCCAAATGGTATTTAATTCACTTCCCGGGGTGAAGAAACACTTTTTGAGACCTCAGAGTGAGCAAATTGGCCATTTTCATGCACTTTTAACCATTCCACAAATCTTGTGTTTAGGGCCCCTGGAAGCATGAAAATCACTTTAAACATGCTAATTTTAGCTCTAAAACTAATAATTCACCTACAAATGTGAACTGACGTTCAAAAATAAAACATTTGAAAACTGACCATTTTTCACCTTTCTGAAGCATGACGTAATGGGGGGGTGTTATCTCTTTTGTCAAAAATTAAGCCGTTTTTGCTTGAACATTAAATGCCTCCAAATGGTATTTAATTCACTTCCCGGGGTGAAGAAACACTTTTTGAGACCTCAGAGTGAGCAAATTGGCCATTTTCATGCACTTTTAACCATTCCACAAATCTTGTGTTTAGAGCCCCTGGAAGCATGAAAAACACTTTAAACATGCTAATTTTAGCTCTAAAACTAATAATCCACCTACAAATGTGAACTGACTTTCAAAAATAAAACATTTGAAAACAGACCATTTTTCACCTTTCTGAAGAATGACGTAATGGGGGGGTGTTATCTCTTTTGTCAAAAATCAGCTGTTTTTGCTTGAACATTAAATGCCTCCAAATGGTATTTAATTCACTTCCCGGGGTGAAGAAACACTTTTTGAGACCTCAGAGTGAGCAAATTGGCCATTTTCATGCACTTTTAACCATTCCACAAATCTTGTGTTTAGAGCCCCTGGAAGCATGAAAATCACTTTAAACATGCTAATTTTAGCTCTAAAACTAATAATCCACCTACAAATGTGAACTGACGTTCAAAAATAAAACATTTGAAAACGGACCATTTTTCACCTTTCTGAAGCATGACGTAATGGGGGGTGTTATCTATTTTGTCAAAAATCTGCTGTTTTTGCTTGAACATTAAATGCCTCCAAATGATATTTAATTCACTTCCCGGGCCCCTGGAAGCATGAAAATCACTTTAAACATGCTAATTTTAGCTCTAAAACTGATGATCCACCTACAAATGTGAACTGACGTTCAAAAATAAAACATTTGAAAACGGACCATTTTTCACCTTTCTGAAGAATGACGTAATTGGGGGGTGTTATCTCTTTTGTCAAAAATCAGCTGTTTTTGCTTGAACATTAAATGCCTTCAAATGGTTTTTAATTCACTTCCCGGGGTGAAGAAACAGTTTTTGAGACCTCAGAGTGAGCAAATTGACCATTTTCATGCACTTTTAACCATTCCACAAATCTTGTGTTTAGAGCCCCTGGAAGCATGAAAATCACTTTAAACATGCTAATTTTAGCTCTAAAACTAATAATCCACCTACAAATGTGAACTGACGTTCAAAAACAAAACATTTGAAAACGGACCATTTTTCACCTTTCTGAAGAATGACGTAATGGGGGTGTTATCTCTTTTGTCAAAAATCAGCTGTTTTTGCTTGAACATTAAATGCCTCCAAATGGTATTTAATTCACTTTCCGGGCCCCTGGAAGCATGAAAATCACTTTAAACATGCTAATTTTAGCTCTAAAACTAATAATCCACCTACAAATGTGAACTGACGTTCAAAAATAAAACATTTGAAAACGGACCATTTTTCACCTTTCTGAAGAATGACGTAATGGGGGGGTGTTATCTCTTTTGTCAAAAATCAGCTGTTTTTGCTTGAACATTAAATGCCTCCAAATGGTATTTAATTCACTTCCCGGGGTGAAGAAACACTTTTTGAGACCTCAGAGTGAGCAAATTGGCCATTATCATGCACTTTTAACCATTCCACAAATCTTGTGTTTAGAGCCCCTGGAAGCATGAAAATCACTTTAAACATGCTAATTTTAGCTCTAAAAGTAATAATCCACCTACAAATGTGAACTGACGTTCAAAAATAAAACATTTGAAAACGGACCATTTTTCACCTTTCTGAAGAATGACGTAATGGGGGGTGTTATCTCTTTTGTCAAAAATCAGCTGTTTTTGCTTGAACATTAAATGCCTCCAAATGGTATTTAATTCACTTCCCGGGCCCCTGGAAGCATGAAAATCACTTTAAACATGCTAATTTTAGCTCTAAAACTGATGATCCACCTACAAATGTGAACTGACGTTCAAAAATAAAACATTTGAAAACGGACCATTTTTCACCTTTCTGAAGAATGACGTAATGGGGGGGTGTTATCTCTTTTGTCAATAAATCAGCTGTTTTTGCTTGAACATTAAATGCCTTCAAATGGTATTTAATTCACTTCCCGGGGTGAAGAAACACTTTTTGAGACCTCAGAGTGAGCAAATTGTCCATTTTCATGCACTTTTAACCATTCCACAAATCTTGTGTTTAGAGCCCCTGGAAGCATGAAAATCACTTTAAACATGCTAATTTTAGCTCTAAAACTAATAATCCACCTACAAATGTGAACTGACGTTCAAAAATAAAACATTTGAAAACGGATGATTTTTCACCTTTCTGAAGCATGACGTAATGGGGGGGGGGTTATCTCTTTTGTCAAAAATCAGCCGTTTTTGCTTGAACATTAAATGCCTCCAAATGGTATTTAATTCACTTCCCGGGCCCCTGGAAGCATGAAAATCACTTTAAACATGCTAATTTTAGCTCTAAAACTAATAATCCACCTACAAATGTGAACTGACGTTCAAAAATAAAACATTTGAAAACGGATGATTTTTCACCTTTCTGAAGCATGACGTAATGGGGGGGGGTGTTATCTCTTTTGTCAAAAATCAGCTGTTTTTGCTTGAACATTAAATGCCTCCAAATGGTATTTAATTCACTTCCCGGGGTGAAGAAACACTTTTTGAGACCTCAGAGTGAGCAAATTGGCCATTTTCATGCACTTTTAACCATTCCACAAATCTTGTGTTTAGAGCCCCTGGAAGCATGAAAATCACTTTAAACATGCTAATTTTAGCTCTAAAACTAATAATCCACCTACAAATGTGAACTGACGTTCAAAAATAAAACATTTGAAAACGGACCATTTTTCACCTTTCTGAAGCATGACGTAATGGGGGGTGTTATCTATTTTGTCAAAAATCTGCTGTTTTTGCTTGAACATTAAATGCCTCCAAATGGTATTTAATTCACTTCCCGGGCCCCTGGAAGCATGAAAATCACTTTAAACATGCTAATTTTAGCTCTAAAACTGATGATCCACCTACAAATGTGAACTGACGTTCAAAAATAAAACATTTGAAAACGGACCATTTTTCACCTTTCTGAAGAATGACGTAATTGGGGGGTGTTATCTCTTTTGTCAAAAATCAGCTGTTTTTGCTTGAACATTAAATGCCTTCAAATGGTTTTTAATTCACTTCCCGGGGTGAAGAAACAGTTTTTGAGACCTCAGAGTGAGCAAATTGACCATTTTCATGCACTTTTAACCATTCCACAAATCTTGTGTTTAGAGCCCCTGGAAGCATGAAAATCACTTTAAACATGCTAATTTTAGCTCTAAAACTAATAATCCACCTACAAATGTGAACTGACGTTCAAAAACAAAACATTTGAAAACGGACCATTTTTCACCTTTCTGAAGAATGACGTAATGGGGGTGTTATCTCTTTTGTCAAAAATCAGCTGTTTTTGCTTGAACATTAAATGCCTCCAAATGGTATTTAATTCACTTTCCGGGCCCCTGGAAGCATGAAAATCACTTTAAACATGCTAATTTTAGCTCTAAAACTAATAATCCACCTACAAATGTGAACTGACGTTCAAAAATAAAACATTTGAAAACGGACCATTTTTCACCTTTCTGAAGAATGACGTAATGGGGGGTGTTATCTCTTTTGTCAAAAATCAGCTGTTTTTGCTTGAACATTAAATGCCTCCAAATGGTATTTAATTCACTTCCCGGGGTGAAGAAACACTTTTTGAGACCTCAGAGTGAGCAAATTGGCCATTATCATGCACTTTTAACCATTCCACAAATCTTGTGTTTAGAGCCCCTGGAAGCATGAAAATCACTTTAAACATGCTAATTTTAGCTCTAAAAGTAATAATCCACCTACAAATGTGAACTGACGTTCAAAAATAAAACATTTGAAAACGGACCATTTTTCACCTTTCTGAAGAATGACGTAATGGGGGGTGTTATCTCTTTTGTCAAAAATCAGCTGTTTTTGCTTGAACATTAAATGCCTCCAAATGGTATTTAATTCACTTCCCGGGCCCCTGGAAGCATGAAAATCACTTTAAACATGCTAATTTTAGCTCTAAAACTGATGATCCACCTACAAATGTGAACTGACGTTCAAAAATAAAACATTTGAAAACGGACCATTTTTCACCTTTCTGAAGAATGACGTAATGGGGGGGTGTTATCTCTTTTGTCAATAAATCAGCTGTTTTTGCTTGAACATTAAATGCCTTCAAATGGTATTTAATTCACTTCCCGGGGTGAAGAAACACTTTTTGAGACCTCAGAGTGAGCAAATTGTCCATTTTCATGCACTTTTAACCATTCCACAAATCTTGTGTTTAGAGCCCCTGGAAGCATGAAAATCACTTTAAACATGCTAATTTTAGCTCTAAAACTAATAATCCACCTACAAATGTGAACTGACGTTCAAAAATAAAACATTTGAAAACGGATGATTTTTCACCTTTCTGAAGCATGACGTAATGGGGGGGGGGTGTTATCTCTTTTGTCAAAAATCAGCCGTTTTTGCTTGAACATTAAATGCCTCCAAATGGTATTTAATTCACTTCCCGGGCCCCTGGAAGCATGAAAATCACTTTAAACATGCTAATTTTAGCTCTAAAACTAATAATCCACCTACAAATGTGAACTGACGTTCAAAAATAAAACATTTGAAAACTGACCATTTTTCACCTTTCTGAAGAATGACGTAATGGGGGGTGTTATCTCTTTTGTCAAAAATCAGCTGTTTTTGCTTGAACATTAAATGCCTCCAAATGGTATTTAATTCACTTCCCGGGGTGAAGAAACACTTTTTGAGACCTCAGAGTGAGCAAATTGACCATTTTCATGCACTTTTAACCATTCCACAAATCTTGTGTTTAGAGCCCCTGGAAGCATGAAAATCACTTTAAACATGCTAATTTTAGCTCTAAAACTAATAATCCACCTACAAATGTGAACTGACGTTCAAATATAAAACATTTGAAAACGGACCATTTTTCACCTTTCTGAAGAATGACGTAATGGGGGGGGGTGTTATCTCTTGTCAAAAATCAGCTGTTTTTGCTTGAACATTAAATGCCTCCAAATGGTATTTAATTCACTTCCCGGGCCCCTGGAAGCATGAAAATCACTTTAAACATGCTAATTTTAGCTCTTAAACTAATAATCCACCTACAAATGTGAACTGACGTTCAAAAATAAAACATTTGAAAACGGACCATTTTTTTACCTTTCTGAAGAATGACGTAATGGGGGAGTGTTATCTCTTTTGTGAAAAATCAGCTGTTTTTGCTTGAACATTAAATGCCTCCAAATGGTATTTAATTCACTTCCCGGGGTGAAGAAACACTTTTTGAGACCTCAGAGTGAGCAAATTGGCCATTTTCATGCACTTTTAACCATTCCACAAATCTTGTGTTTAGGGCCCCTGGAAGAATGAAAATCACTTTAAACATGCTAATTTTAGCTCTAAAACTAATAATCCACCTACAAATGTGAACTGACGTTCAAAAATAAAACATTTGAAAACTGACCATTTTTCACCTTTCTGAAGCATGACGTAATGGGGGGGTGTTATCTCTTTTGTCAAAACTTAAGCCGTTTTTGCTTGAACATTAAATGCCTCCAAATGGTATTTAATTCACTTCCCGGGGTGAAGAAACACTTTTTGAGACCTCAGAGTGAGCAAATTGGCCATTTTTATGCACTTTTAACCATTCCACAAATCTTGTGTTTAGAGCCCCTGGAAGCATGAAAAACACTTTAAACATGCTAATTTTAGCTCTAAAACTAATAATCCACCTACAAATGTGAACTGACTTTCAAAAATAAAACATTTGAAAACAGACCATTTTTCACCTTTCTGAAGAATGACGTAATGGGGGGGTGTTATCTCTTTTGTCAAAAATCTGCTGTTTTTGCTTGAACATTAAATGCCTCCAAATGGTATTTAATTCACTTCCCGGGGTGAAGAAACACTTTTTGAGACCTCAGAGTGAGCAAATTGGCCATTTTCATGCACTTTTAACCATTCCACAAATCTTGTGTTTAGAGCCCCTGGAAGCATGAAAATCACTTTAAACATGCTAATTTTAGCTCTAAAACTAATAATCCACCTACAAATGTGAACTGACGTTCAAAAATAAAACATTTGAAAACGGACCATTTTTCACCTTTCTGAAGCATGACGTAATGGGGGGTGTTATCTATTTTGTCAAAAATCTGCTGTTTTTGCTTGAACATTAAATGCCTCCAAATGGTATTTAATTCACTTCCCGGGCCCCTGGAAGCATGAAAATCACTTTAAACATGCTAATTTTAGCTCTAAAACTGATGATCCACCTACAAATGTGAACTGACGTTCAAAAATAAAACATTTGAAAACGGACCATTTTTCACCTTTCTGAAGAATGACGTAATTGGGGGGTGTTATCTCTTTTGTCAAAAATCAGCTGTTTTTGCTTGAACATTAAATGCCTTCAAATGGTTTTTAATTCACTTCCCGGGGTGAAGAAACAGTTTTTGAGACCTCAGAGTGAGCAAATTGACCATTTTCATGCACTTTTAACCATTCCACAAATCTTGTGTTTAGAGCCCCTGGAAGCATGAAAATCACTTTAAACATGCTAATTTTAGCTCTAAAACTAATAATCCACCTACAAATGTGAACTGACGTTCAAAAACAAAACATTTGAAAACGGACCATTTTTCACCTTTCTGAAGAATGACGTAATGGGGTGTTATCTCTTTTGTCAAAAATCAGCTGTTTTTGCTTGAACATTAAATGCCTCCAAATGGTATTTAATTCACTTTCCGGGCCCCTGGAAGCATGAAAATCACTTTAAACATGCTAATTTTAGCTCTAAAACTAATAATCCACCTACAAATGTGAACTGACGTTCAAAAATAAAACATTTGAAAACGGACCATTTTTCACCTTTCTGAAGAATGACGTAATGGGGGGTGTTATCTCTTTTGTCAAAAATCAGCTGTTTTTGCTTGAACATTAAATGCCTCCAAATGGTATTTAATTCACTTCCCGGGGTGAAGAAACACTTTTTGAGACCTCAGAGTGAGCAAATTGGCCATTATCATGCACTTTTAACCATTCCACAAATCTTGTGTTTAGAGCCCCTGGAAGCATGAAAATCACTTTAAACATGCTAATTTTAGCTCTAAAAGTAATAATCCACCTACAAATGTGAACTGACGTTCAAAAATAAAACATTTGAAAACGGACCATTTTTCACCTTTCTGAAGAATGACGTAATGGGGGGTGTTATCTCTTTTGTCAAAAATCAGCTGTTTTTGCTTGAACATTAAATGCCTCCAAATGGTATTTAATTCACTTCCCGGGCCCCTGGAAGCATGAAAATCACTTTAAACATGCTAATTTTAGCTCTAAAACTGATGATCCACCTACAAATGTGAACTGACGTTCAAAAATAAAACATTTGAAAACGGACCATTTTTCACCTTTCTGAAGAATGACGTAATGGGGGGGTGTTATCTCTTTTGTCAATAAATCAGCTGTTTTTGCTTGAACATTAAATGCCTTCAAATGGTATTTAATTCACTTCCCGGGGTGAAGAAACACTTTTTGAGACCTCAGAGTGAGCAAATTGTCCATTTTCATGCACTTTTAACCATTCCACAAATCTTGTGTTTAGAGCCCCTGGAAGCATGAAAATCACTTTAAACATGCTAATTTTAGCTCTAAAACTAATAATCCACCTACAAATGTGAACTGACGTTCAAAAATAAAACATTTGAAAACGGATGATTTTTCACCTTTCTGAAGCATGACGTAATGGGGGGGGGGTGTTATCTCTTTTGTCAAAAATCAGCCGTTTTTGCTTGAACATTAAATGCCTCCAAATGGTATTTAATTCACTTCCCGGGCCCCTGGAAGCATGAAAATCACTTTAAACATGCTAATTTTAGCTCTAAAACTAATAATCCACCTACAAATGTGAACTGACGTTCAAAAATAAAACATTTGAAAACTGACCATTTTTCACCTTTCTGAAGAATGACGTAATGGGGGGTGTTATCTCTTTTGTCAAAAATCAGCTGTTTTTGCTTGAACATTAAATGCCTCCAAATGGTATTTAATTCACTTCCCGGGGTGAAGAAACACTTTTTGAGACCTCAGAGTGAGCAAATTGACCATTTTCATGCACTTTTAACCATTCCACAAATCTTGTGTTTAGAGCCCCTGGAAGCATGAAAATCACTTTAAACATGCTAATTTTAGCTCTAAAACTAATAATCCACCTACAAATGTGAACTGACGTTCAAATATAAAACATTTGAAAACGGACCATTTTTCACCTTTCTGAAGAATGACGTAATGGGGGGGGGTGTTATCTCTTGTCAAAAATCAGCTGTTTTTGCTTGAACATTAAATGCCTCCAAATGGTATTTAATTCACTTCCCGGGCCCCTGGAAGCATGAAAATCACTTTAAACATGCTAATTTTAGCTCTTAAACTAATAATCCACCTACAAATGTGAACTGACGTTCAAAAATAAAACATTTGAAAACGGACCATTTTTTTACCTTTCTGAAGAATGACGTAATGGGGGAGTGTTATCTCTTTTGTGAAAAATCAGCTGTTTTTGCTTGAACATTAAATGCCTCCAAATGGTATTTAATTCACTTCCCGGGGTGAAGAAACACTTTTTGAGACCTCAGAGTGAGCAAATTGGCCATTTTCATGCACTTTTAACCATTCCACAAATCTTGTGTTTAGGGCCCCTGGAAGAATGAAAATCACTTTAAACATGCTAATTTTAGCTCTAAAACTAATAATCCACCTACAAATGTGAACTGACGTTCAAAAATAAAACATTTGAAAACTGACCATTTTTCACCTTTCTGAAGCATGACGTAATGGGGGGGTGTTATCTCTTTTGTCAAAACTTAAGCCGTTTTTGCTTGAACATTAAATGCCTCCAAATGGTATTTAATTCACTTCCCGGGGTGAAGAAACACTTTTTGAGACCTCAGAGTGAGCAAATTGGCCATTTTTATGCACTTTTAACCATTCCACAAATCTTGTGTTTAGAGCCCCTGGAAGCATGAAAAACACTTTAAACATGCTAATTTTAGCTCTAAAACTAATAATCCACCTACAAATGTGAACTGACTTTCAAAAATAAAACATTTGAAAACAGACCATTTTTCACCTTTCTGAAGAATGACGTAATGGGGGGGTGTTATCTCTTTTGTCAAAAATCTGCTGTTTTTGCTTGAACATTAAATGCCTCCAAATGGTATTTAATTCACTTCCCGGGGTGAAGAAACACTTTTTGAGACCTCAGAGTGAGCAAATTGGCCATTTTCATGCACTTTTAACCATTCCACAAATCTTGTGTTTAGAGCCCCTGGAAGCATGAAAATCACTTTAAACATGCTAATTTTAGCTCTAAAACTAATAATCCACCTACAAATGTGAACTGACGTTCAAAAATAAAACATTTGAAAACGGACCATTTTTCACCTTTCTGAAGCATGACGTAATGGGGGGTGTTATCTATTTTGTCAAAAATCTGCTGTTTTTGCTTGAACATTAAATGCCTCCAAATGGTATTTAATTCACTTTCCGGGCCCGTGGAAGCATGAAAATCACTTTAAACATGCTAATTTTAGCTCTAAAACTAATAATCCACCTACAAATGTGAACTGACGTTCAAAAATAAAACATTTTTAAACGGACCATTTTTCACCTTTCTGAAGAATGACGTAATGGGGGGTGTTATCTCTTTTGTCAAAAATCTGCTGTTTTTGCTTGAACATTAAATGCCTCCAAATGGTATTTAATTGACTTCCCGGAGTGAAGAAACACTTTTTGAGACCTCAGAGTGAGCAAATTGGCCATTTTCATGCACTTTTAACCATTCCACAAATCTTGTGTTTAGAGCCCCTTGAAGCATGAAAATCACTTTAAACATGCTAATTTTAGCTCTAAAACTAATAATCCACCTACAAATGTGAACTGACGTTCAAAAATAAAACATTTGAAAACGGACCATTTTTCACCTTTCTGAAGCATGACGTAATGGGGGGGTGTTATCTCTTTTGTCAAAAATCAGCCGTTTTTGCTTGAACAATAAATGCCTCCAAATGGTATTTAATTCACTTCCCGGGGTGAAGAAACACTTTTTGAGACCTCAGAGTGAGCAAATTGGCCATTTTCATGCACTTTTAACCATTCCACAAATCTTGTGTTTAGAGCCCTTGGAAGCATGAAAATCACTTTAAACATGCTAATTTTAGCTCTAAAACTAAAAATCCACCTACAAATGTGAACTGACGTTCAAAAATAAAACATTTGAAAACGGACCATTTTTCACCTTTCTGAAGCATGACGTAATGGGGGGGTGTTATCTCTTTTGTCAAAAATCAGCCGTTTTTGCTTGAACATTAAATGCCTCCAAATGGTATTTAATTCACTTCCCGGGGTGAAGAAACACTTTTTGAGACCTCAGAGTGAGCAAATTGGCAATTTTCATGCACTTTTAACCATTCCACAAATCTTTTGTTTAGGGCCCCTGGAAGCATGAAAATCACTTTAAACATGCTAATTTTAGCTCTAAAACTAATAATCCACCTACTAATGTGAACTGACGTTCAAAAATAAAACATTTGAAAACGGACCATTTTTCACCTTTCTGAAGCATGACGTGATTGGGGGTGTTATCTCTTTTGTCAAAAATCAGCCGTTTTTGCTTGAACATTAAATGCCTCCAAATGGTATTTAATTCACTTCCCGGGGTGAAGAAACACTTTTTGAGACCTCAGAGTGAGCAAATTGGCCATTTTCATGCACTTTTAACCATTCCACAAATCTTGTGTTTAGAGCCCCTGGAAGCATGAAAATCACTTTAAACATGCTAATTTTAGCTCTAAAACTAATAATCCACCTACAAATTTGAACTGACTTTCAAAAATAAAACATTTGAAAACAGACCATTTTTCACCTTTCTGAAGAATGACGTAATGGGGGGGTGTTATCTCTTTTGTCAAAAATCAGCTGTTTTTGCTTGAACATTAAATGCCTCCAAATGGTATTTAATTCACTTCCCGGGTTGAAGAAACACTTTTTGAGACCTCAGAGTGAGCAAATTGGCCATTTTCATGCACTTTTAACCATTCCACAAATCTTGTGTTTAGAGCCACTGGAAGCATGAAAATCCCTTTAACCCCTTGCACGCTGATGACGAGCTGGGCTCGTCATGAGGTAGCCTCCTGCTACGCTGATGACGAGCCCAGCTCATCACGTAACATGCGGTTTCTTAGATGTTCGCGTATGAGCGGAATTCCGCCCACACGCATGCGGTTAAACATGCTAATTTTAGCTCTAAAACTAATAATCCACCTACAAATGTGAACTGACGTTCAAAAATAAAACATTTGAAAACGGACCATTTTTCACCTTTCTGAAGAATGACGTAATGGGGGGGGGGGTGTTATCTCTTTTGTCAAAAATCAGCTGTTTTTGCTTGAACATTAAATGCCTCCAAATGGTATTTAATTCACTTCCCGGGCCCCTGGAAGCATGAAAATCACTTTAAACATGCTAATTTTAGCTCTAAAACGGATGATCCACCTACAAATGTGAACTGACGTTCAAAAATAAAACATTTGAAAACGGACCATTTTTCACCTTTCTGAAGAATGACGTAATGGGGGGGTGTTATCTCTTTTGTCAATAAATCAGCTGTTTTTGCTTGAACATGAAATGCCTTCAAATGGTATTTAATTCACTTCCCGGTGTGAAGAAACACTTTTTGAGACCTCAGAGTGAGCAAATTGTCCATTTTCATGCACTTTTAACCATTCCACAAATCTTGTGTTTAGAGCCCCTGGAAGCATGAAAATCACTTTAAACATGCTAATTTTAGCTCTAAAACTAATAATCCACCTACAAATGTGAACTGACGTTCAAAAATAAAACATTTGAAAACGGACCATTTTTCACCTTTCTGAAGAATGACATAATGGGGGGGTGGTATCTCTTTTGTCAAAAATCAGCTGTTTTTGCTTGAACATTAAATGCCTCCACATGGTATTTAATTCACTTCCCGGGGTGAAGAAACACTTTTTGAGACCTCAGAGTGAGCAAATTGGCCATTTTCATGCACGTTTAACCATTCCACAAATCTTGTGTTTAGAGCCCCTGGAAGCATGAAAATCACTTTAAACATGCTAATTTTAGGTCTAAAACTAATAATCCACCTACAAATGTGAACTGACGTTCAAAAATAAAACATTTGAAAACGGACCATTTTTCACCTTTCTGAAGCATGACGTAATGGGGGGGTGTTATCTCTTTTGTCAAAAATCAGCTGTTTTTGCTTGAACATTAAATGCCTCCAAATGGTATTTAATTCACTTCCCGGGCCCCTGGAAGCATGAAAATCACTTTAAACATGCTAATTTTAGCTCTAAAACTAATAATCCACCTACAAATGTGAACTGACGTTCAAAAATAAAACATTTGAAAACAGACCATTTTTCACCTTTCTGAAGAATGACGTAATGGGGGGGGGTGTTATCTCTTTTGTCAAAAATCAGCTGTTTTTGCTTGAACATTAAATGCCTCCAAGTGGTATTTAATTCACTTCCCGGGCCCCTGGAAGCATGAAAATCACTTTAAACATGCTAATTTTAGCTCTAAAACTAATAATCCACCTACAAATGTGAACTGACGTTCAAAAATAAAACATTTGAAAACGGACCATTTTTCACCTTTCTGAAGAATGACATAATGGGGTGGTGTTATCTCTTTTGTCAAAAATCAGCTGTTTTTGCTTTAACATTAAATGCCTCCACATGGTATTTAATTCACTTCCCGGGGTAAAGAAACACTTTTTGAGACCTCAGAGTGAGCAAATTGGCCATTTTCATGCACGTTTAACCATTCCACAAATCTTGTGTTTAGAGCCCCTGGAAGCATGAAAATCACTTTAAACATGCTAATTTTAGGTCTAAAACTAATAATCCACCTACAAATGTGAACTGACGTTCAAAAATAAAACATTTGAAAACGGACCATTTTTCACCTTTCTGAAGCATGACGTAATGGGGGGGTGTTATCTCTTTTGTCAAAAATCAGCTGTTTTTGCTTGAACATTAAATGCCTCCAAATGGTATTTAATTCACTTCCCGGGCCCCTGGAAGCATGAAAATCACTTTAAACATGCTAATTTTAGCTCTAAAACTAATAATCCACCTACAAATGTGAACTGACGTTCAAAAATAAAACATTTGAAAACAGACCATTTTTCACCTTTCTGAAGAATGACGTAATGGGGGGGGGGTGTTATCTCTTTTGTCAAAAATCAGCTGTTTTTGCTTGAACATTAAATGCCTCCAAGTGGTATTTAATTCACTTCCCGGGCCCCTGGAAGCATGAAAATCACTTTAAACATGCTAATTTTAGCTCTAAAACTAATAATCCACCTACAAATGTGAACTGACGTTCAAAAATAAAACATTTGAAAACGGACCATTTTTCACCTTTCTGAAGAATGACATAATGGGGTGGTGTTATCTCTTTTGTCAAAAATCAGCTGTTTTTGCTTTAACATTAAATGCCTCCACATGGTATTTAATTCACTTCCCGGGGTAAAGAAACACTTTTTGAGACCTCAGAGTGAGCAAATTGGCCATTTTCATGCACGTTTAACCATTCCACAAATCTTGTGTTTAGAGCCCCTGGAAGCATGAAAATCACTTTAAACATGCTAATTTTAGGTCTAAAACTAATAATCCACCTACAAATGTGAACTGACGTTCAAAAATAAAACATTTGAAAACGGACCATTTTTCACCTTTCTGAAGCATGACGTAATGGGGGGGTGTTATCTCTTTTGTCAAAAATCAGCTGTTTTTGCTTGAACATTAAATGCCTCCAAATGGTATTTAATTCACTTCCCGGGCCCCTGGAAGCATGAAAATCACTTTAAACATGCTAATTTTAGCTCTAAAACTAATAATCCACCTACAAATGTGAACTGACGTTCAAAAATAAAACATTTGAAAACAGACCATTTTTCTCCTTTCTGAAGAATGACGTAATGGGGGGGGGTGTTATCTCTTTTGTCAAAAATCAGCTGTTTTTGCTTGAACATTAAATGCCTCCAAGTGGTATTTAATTCACTTCCCGGGCCCCTGGAAGCATGAAAATCACTTTAAACATGCTAATTTTAGCTCTAAAACTGATGATCCACCTACAAATGTGAACTGACGTTCAAAAATAAAACATTTGAAAACGGACCATTTTTCACCTTTCTGAAGAATGACGTAATGGGGGGGTGTTATCTCTTTTGTCAATAAATCAGCTGTTTTTGCTTGAACATTAAATGCCTTCAAATGGTATTTAATTCACTTCCCGGGGTGAAGAAACACTTTTTGAGACCTCAGAGTGAGCAAATTGTCCATTTTCATGCACTTTTAACCATTCCACAAATCTTGTGTTTAGAGCCCCTGGAAGCATGAAAATCACTTTAAACATGCTAATTTTAGCTCTAAAACTAATAATCCACCTACAAATGTGAACTGACGTTCAAAAATAAAACATTTGAAAACGGACCATTTTTCACCTTTCTGAAGCATGACGTAATGGGGGGGGTGTTATCTCTTTTGTCAAAAATCAGCAGTTTTTGCTTGCACATTAAATGCCTCCAAATGGTATTTAATTCACTTCCCGGGCCCCTGGAAGCATGAAAATCACTTTAAACATGCTAATTTTAGCTCTAAAACTAATAATCCACCTACAAATGTGAACTGACGTTCAAAAATAAAACATTTGAAAACGGACCATTTTTCACCTTTCTGAAGAATGACGTAATGGGGGGGTGTTATCTCTTTTGTCAAAAATAAGCTGTTTTTGCTTGAACATTTAATGCCTCCAAATGGTATTTAATTCACTTCCCGGGGTGAAGAAACACTTTTTGAGATCTCAAGGTGAGCAAATTGGCCATTTTCATGAACTTTTAACCATTCCACACATCTTGTGTTTAGAGCCCCTGGAAGCATGAAAATCACTTTAAACATGCTAATTTTAGCTCTAAAACTAATAATCCACCTACAAATGTGAACTGACGTTCAAAAATAAAACATTTGAAAACGGACCATTTTTCACCTTTCTGAAGAATGACGTAATGGGGGGGTGTTATCTCTTTTGTAAAAAATCAGCTGTTTTTGCTTGAACATTAAATGCCTTCAAATGGTATTTAATTCACTTCCCGGGGTGAAGAAACACTTTTTGAGACCTCAGAGTGAGCAAATTGGCCATTTTCATGCACTTTTAACCATTCCACAAATCTTGTGTTTAGAGCCCCTGGAAGCATGAAAATCACTTTAAACATGCTAATTTTAGCTCTAAAACTAATAATCCACCTACAAATGTGAACTGACGTTCAAAAATAAAACATTTGAAAACGGACCATTTTTCACCTTTCTGAAGCATGACGTAATGGGGGGGGTGTTATCTCTTTTGTCAAAAATCAGCTGTTTTTGTTTGAACATTAAATGCCTCCAAATGGTATTTAATTCACTTCCCGGGCCCCTGGAAGCATGAAAATCACTTTAAACATGCTAATTTTAGCTCTAAAACTAATAATCCACCTACAAATGTGAACTGACGTTCAAAAATAAAACATTTGAAAACGGACCATTTTTCACCTTTCTGAAGAATGACATAATGGGGGGGTGTTATCTCTTTTGTCAAAAATCAGCTGTTTTTGCTTGAACATTAAATGCATCCAAATGGTATTTAATTCACTTCCCGGGGTGAAGAAACACTTTTTGAGACCTCAGAGTGAGCAAATTGGCCATTTTCATGCACTTTTAACCATTCCACAAATCTTGTGTTTAGAGCCCCTGGAAGCATGAAAATCACTTTAAACATGCTAATTTGAGCTCTAAAACTAATAATCCACCTACAAATGTGAACTGAAGTTCAAAAATAAAACATTTGAAAACGGACCATTTTTCACCTTTCTGAAGCATGACGTAATGGGGGGGTGTTATCTCTTTTGTCAAAAATCAGCTGTTTTTGCTTGAACATTAAATGCCTCCAAATGGTATTTAATTCACTTCCCGGGCCCCTGGAAGCATGAAAATCACTTTAAACATGCTAATTTTAGCTCTAAAACTAATAATCCACCTACAAATGTGAACTGACTTTCAAAAATAAAACATTTGAAAACGGACCATTTTTCACCTTTCTGAAGCATGACGTAATGGGGGGTGTTATCTCTTTTGTCAAAAATCAGCTGTTTTTGCTTGAACATTAAATGCCTTCAAATGGTATTTAATTCACTTCCCGGGTGAAGAAACACTTTTTGAGACCTCAGAGTGAGCAAATTGGCCATTTTCATGCACTTTTAACCATTCCACAAATCTTGTGTTTAGAGCCCCTGGAAGCATGAAAATCACTTTAAACATGCTAATTTTAGCTCTAAAACTAATAATCCACCTACAAATGTGAACTGACGTCCAAAAATAAAACATTTGAAAATGGACCATTTTTCACCTTTCTGAAGAATGACGTAATGGGGGGGTGTTATCTCTTTTGTCAAAAATCAGCTGTTTTTGCTTGAACATTAAATGCTTTCAAATGGTAATTAATTCACTTCCCGGGGTGAAGAAACACTTTTTGAGACCTCAGAGTGAGCAAATTGGCCATTTTCATTCACTTTTAACCATTCCACAAATCTTGTGTTTAGAGCCCCTGGAAGCATGAAAATCACTTTAAACATGCTAATTTTAGCTCTAAAACTAATAATCCACCTACAAATGTGAACTGACGTTCAAAAATAAAACATTTGAAAACAGACCATTTTTCACCTTTCTGAAGAATGACATAATGGGGGGGTGTTATCTCTTTTGTCAATAAATCAGCTGTTTTTGCTTGAACATTAAATGCCTCCAAATGGTATTTAATTCACTTGCCGGGCCCCTGGAAGCATGAAAATCACTTTAAACATGCTAATTTTAGCTCTAAAACTAATAATCCACCTACAAATGTGAACTGACGTTCAAAAATAAAACATTTGAAAACAGACCATTTTTCACCTTTCTGAAGCATGACGTGATTGGGGGTGTTATCTCTTTTGTCAAAAATCAGCCGTTTTTGCTTGAACATTAAATGCCTCCAAATGGTATTTAATTCACTTCCCGGGGTGAAGAAACACTTTTTGAGACCTCAGAGTGAGCAAATTGGCCATTTTCATGCACTTTTACCATTCCACAAATCTTGTGTTTAGAGCCCCTGGAAGCATGAAAATCACTTTAAACATGCTAATTTTAGCTCTAAAACTAATAATCCACCTACAAATGTGAACTGACTTTCAAAAATAAAACATTTGAAAACAGACCATTTTTCACCTTTCTGAAGAATGACGTAATGGGGGGGTGTTATCTCTTTTGTCAAAAATCAGCTGTTTTTGCTTGAACATTAAATGCCTCCAAATGGTATTTAATTCACTTCCCGGGGTGAAGAAACACTTTTTGAGACCTCAGAGTGAGCAAATTGGCCATTTTCATGCACTTTTAACCATTCCACAAATCTTGTGTTTAGAGCCACTGGAAGCATGAAAATCCCTTTAACCCCTTGCACGCTGATGACGAGCTGGGCTCGTCATGAGGTAGCCTCCTGCTACGCTGATGACGAGCCCAGCTCATCACGTAACATGCGGTTTCTTAGATGTTCGCGTACGAGCGGAATTCCGCCCACACGCATGCGGTTAAACATGCTAATTTTAGCTCTAAAACTAATAATCCACCTACAAATGTGAACTGACGTTCAAAAATAAAACATTTGAAAACGGACCATTTTTCACCTTTCTGAAGAATGACGTAATGGGGGGGGGGGTGTTATCTCTTTTGTCAAAAATCAGCTGTTTTTGCTTGAACATTAAATGCCTCCAAATGGTATTTAATTCACTTCCCGGGCCCCTGGAAGCATGAAAATCACTTTAAACATGCTAATTTTAGCTCTAAAACGGATGATCCACCTACAAATGTGAACTGACGTTCAAAAATAAAACATTTGAAAACGGACCATTTTTCACCTTTCTGAAGAATGACGTAATGGGGGGGTGTTATCTCTTTTGTCAATAAATCAGCTGTTTTTGCTTGAACATTAAATGCCTCCAAATGGTATTTAATTCACTTGCCGGGCCCCTGGAAGCATGAAAATCACTTTAAACATGCTAATTTTAGCTCTAAAACTAATAATCCACCTACAAATGTGAACTGACGTTCAAAAATAAAACATTTGAAAACAGACCATTTTTCACCTTTCTGAAGCATGACGTGATTGGGGGTGTTATCTCTTTTGTCAAAAATCAGCCGTTTTTGCTTGAACATTAAATGCCTCCAAATGGTATTTAATTCACTTCCCGGGGTGAAGAAACACTTTTTGAGACCTCAGAGTGAGCAAATTGGCCATTTTCATGCACTTTTACCATTCCACAAATCTTGTGTTTAGAGCCCCTGGAAGCATGAAAATCACTTTAAACATGCTAATTTTAGCTCTAAAACTAATAATCCACCTACAAATGTGAACTGACTTTCAAAAATAAAACATTTGAAAACAGACCATTTTTCACCTTTCTGAAGAATGACGTAATGGGGGGGTGTTATCTCTTTTGTCAAAAATCAGCTGTTTTTGCTTGAACATTAAATGCCTCCAAATGGTATTTAATTCACTTCCCGGGGTGAAGAAACACTTTTTGAGACCTCAGAGTGAGCAAATTGGCCATTTTCATGCACTTTTAACCATTCCACAAATCTTGTGTTTAGAGCCACTGGAAGCATGAAAATCCCTTTAACCCCTTGCACGCTGATGACGAGCTGGGCTCGTCATGAGGTAGCCTCCTGCTACGCTGATGACGAGCCCAGCTCATCACGTAACATGCGGTTTCTTAGATGTTCGCGTACGAGCGGAATTCCGCCCACACGCATGCGGTTAAACATGCTAATTTTAGCTCTAAAACTAATAATCCACCTACAAATGTGAACTGACGTTCAAAAATAAAACATTTGAAAACGGACCATTTTTCACCTTTCTGAAGAATGACGTAATGGGGGGGGGGGGTGTTATCTCTTTTGTCAAAAATCAGCTGTTTTTGCTTGAACATTAAATGCCTCCAAATGGTATTTAATTCACTTCCCGGGCCCCTGGAAGCATGAAAATCACTTTAAACATGCTAATTTTAGCTCTAAAACGGATGATCCACCTACAAATGTGAACTGACGTTCAAAAATAAAACATTTGAAAACGGACCATTTTTCACCTTTCTGAAGAATGACGTAATGGGGGGGTGTTATCTCTTTTGTCAATAAATCAGCTGTTTTTGCTTGAACATGAAATGCCTTCAAATGGTATTTAATTCACTTCCCGGTGTGAAGAAACACTTTTTGAGACCTCAGAGTGAGCAAATTGTCCATTTTCATGCACTTTTAACCATTCCACAAATCTTGTGTTTAGAGCCCCTGGAAGCATGAAAATCACTTTAAACATGCTAATTTTAGCTCTAAAACTAATAATCCACCTACAAATGTGAACTGACGTTCAAAAATAAAACATTTGAAAACGGACCATTTTTCACCTTTCTGAAGAATGACGTAATGGGGGGGTGTTATCTCTTTTGTCAAAAATCAGCTGTTTTTGCTTGAACATTAAATGCCTCCACATGGTATTTAATTCACTTCCCGGGGTGAAGAAACACTTTTTGAGACCTCAGAGTGAGCAAATTGGCCATTTTCATGCACGTTTAACCATTCCACAAATCTTGTGTTTAGAGCCCCTGGAAGCATGAAAATCACTTTAAACATGCTAATTTTAGGTCTAAAACTAATAATCCACCTACAAATGTGAACTGACGTTCAAAAATAAAACATTTGAAAACGGACCATTTTTCACCTTTCTGAAGCATGACGTAATGGGGGGGTGTTATCTCTTTTGTCAAAAATCAGCTGTTTTTGCTTGAACATTAAATGCCTCCAAATGGTATTTAATTCACTTCCCGGGCCCCTGGAAGCATGAAAATCACTTTAAACATGCTAATTTTAGCTCTAAAACTAATAATCCACCTACAAATGTGAACTGACGTTCAAAAATAAAACATTTGAAAACAGACCATTTTTCACCTTTCTGAAGAATGACGTAATGGGGGGGGGTGTTATCTCTTTTGTCAAAAATCAGCTGTTTTTGCTTGAACATTAAATGCCTCCAAGTGGTATTTAATTCACTTCCCGGGCCCCTGGAAGCATGAAAATCACTTTAAACATGCTAATTTTAGCTCTAAAACTAATAATCCACCTACAAATGTGAACTGACGTTCAAAAATAAAACATTTGAAAACGGACCATTTTTCACCTTTCTGAAGAATGACATAATGGGGTGGTGTTATCTCTTTTGTCAAAAATCAGCTGTTTTTGCTTTAACATTAAATGCCTCCACATGGTATTTAATTCACTTCCCGGGGTAAAGAAACACTTTTTGAGACCTCAGAGTGAGCAAATTGGCCATTTTCATGCACGTTTAACCATTCCACAAATCTTGTGTTTAGAGCCCCTGGAAGCATGAAAATCACTTTAAACATGCTAATTTTAGGTCTAAAACTAATAATCCACCTACAAATGTGAACTGACGTTCAAAAATAAAACATTTGAAAACGGACCATTTTTCACCTTTCTGAAGCATGACGTAATGGGGGGGTGTTATCTCTTTTGTCAAAAATCAGCTGTTTTTGCTTGAACATTAAATGCCTCCAAATGGTATTTAATTCACTTCCCGGGCCCCTGGAAGCATGAAAATCACTTTAAACATGCTAATTTTAGCTCTAAAACTAATAATCCACCTACAAATGTGAACTGACGTTCAAAAATAAAACATTTGAAAACAGACCATTTTTCACCTTTCTGAAGAATGACGTAATGGGGGGGGATGTTATCTCTTTTGTCAAAAATCAGCTGTTTTTGCTTGAACATTAAATGCCTCCAAGTGGTATTTAATTCACTTCCCGGGCCCCTGGAAGCATGAAAATCACTTTAAACATGCTAATTTTAGCTCTAAAACTGATGATCCACCTACAAATGTGAACTGACGTTCAAAAATAAAACATTTGAAAACGGACCATTTTTCACCTTTCTGAAGAATGACGTAATGGGGGGGTGTTATCTCTTTTGTCAATAAATCAGCTGTTTTTGCTTGAACATTAAATGCCTTCAAATGGTATTTAATTCACTTCCCGGGGTGAAGAAACACTTTTTGAGACCTCAGAGTGAGCAAATTGTCCATTTTCATGCACTTTTAACCATTCCACAAATCTTGTGTTTAGAGCCCCTGGAAGCATGAAAATCACTTTAAACATGCTAATTTTAGCTCTAAAACTAATAATCCACCAACAAATGTGAACTGACGTTCAAAAATAAAACATTTGAAAACGGACCATTTTTCACCTTTCTGAAGCATGACGTAATGGGGGGGGGTGTTATCTCTTTTGTCAAAAATCAGCAGTTTTTGCTTGCACATTAAATGCCTCCAAATGGTATTTAATTCACTTCCCGGGCCCCTGGAAGCATGAAAATCACTTTAAACATGCTAATTTTAGCTCTAAAACTAATAATCCACCTACAAATGTGAACTGACGTTCAAAAATAAAACATTTGAAAACGGACCATTTTTCACCTTTCTGAAGAATGACGTAATGGGGGGGTGTTATCTCTTTTGTCAAAAATAAGCTGTTTTTGCTTGAACATTTAATGCCTCCAAATGGTATTTAATTCACTTCCCGGGGTGAAGAAACACTTTTTGAGATCTCAAGGTGAGCAAATTGGCCATTTTCATGAACTTTTAACCATTCCACACATCTTGTGTTTAGAGCCCCTGGAAGCATGAAAATCACTTTAAACATGCTAATTTTATCTCTAAAACTAATAATCCACCTACAAATGTGAACTGACGTTCAAAAATAAAACATTTGAAAACGGACCATTTTTCACCTTTCTGAAGAATGACGTAATGGGGGGGTGTTATCTCTTTTGTAAAAAATCAGCTGTTTTTGCTTGAACATTAAATGCCTTCAAATGGTATTTAATTCACTTCCCGGGGTGAAGAAACACTTTTTGAGACCTCAGAGTGAGCAAATTGGCCATTTTCATGCACTTTTAACCATTCCACAAATCTTGTGTTTAGAGCCCCTGGAAGCATGAAAATCACTTTAAACATGCTAATTTTAGCTCTAAAACTAATAATCCACCTACAAATGTGAACTGACGTTCAAAAATAAAACATTTGAAAACGGACCATTTTTCACCTTTCTGAAGCATGACGTAATGGGGGGGGTGTTATCTCTTTTGTCAAAAATCAGCTGTTTTTGTTTGAACATTAAATGCCTCCAAATGGTATTTAATTCACTTCCCGGGCCCCTGGAAGCATGAAAATCACTTTAAACATGCTAATTTTAGCTCTAAAACTAATAATCCACCTACAAATGTGAACTGACGTTCAAAAATAAAACATTTGAAAACGGACCATTTTTCACCTTTCTGAAGAATGACATAATGGGGGGGTGTTATCTCTTTTGTCAATAAATCAGCTGTTTTTGCTTGAACATTAAATGCATCCAAATGGTATTTAATTCACTTCCCGGGGTGAAGAAACACTTTTTGAGACCTCAGAGTGAGCAAATTGGCCATTTTCATGCACTTTTAACCATTCCACAAATCTTGTGTTTAGAGCCCCTGGAAGCATGAAAATCACTTTAAACATGCTAATTTGAGCTCTAAAACTAATAATCCACCTACAAATGTGAACTGACGTTCAAAAATAAAACATTTGAAAACGGACCATTTTTCACCTTTCTGAAGCATGACGTAATGGGGGGGTGTTATCTCTTTTGTCAAAAATCAGCTGTTTTTGCTTGAACATTAAATGCCTCCAAATGGTATTTAATTCACTTCCCGGGCCCCTGGAAGCATGAAAATCACTTTAAACATGCTAATTTTAGCTCTAAAACTAATAATCCACCTACAAATGTGAACTGACTTTCAAAAATAAAACATTTGAAAACGGACCATTTTTCACCTTTCTGAAGCATGACGTAATGGGGGGTGTTATCTCTTTTGTCAAAAATCAGCTGTTTTTGCTTGAACATTAAATGCCTTCAAATGGTATTTAATTCACTTCCCGGGTGAAGAAACACTTTTTGAGACCTCAGAGTGAGCAAATTGGCCATTTTCATGCACTTTTAACCATTCCACAAATCTTGTGTTTAGAGCCCCTGGAAGCATGAAAATCACTTTAAACATGCTAATTTTAGCTCTAAAACTAATAATCCACCTACAAATGTGAACTGACGTCCAAAAATAAAACATTTGAAAATGGACCATTTTTCACCTTTCTGAAGAATGACGTAATGGGGGGGTGTTATCTCTTTTGTCAAAAATCAGCTGTTTTTGCTTGAACATTAAATGCTTTCAAATGGTAATTAATTCACTTCCCGGGGTGAAGAAACACTTTTTGAGACCTCAGAGTGAGCAAATTGGCCATTTTCATTCACTTTTAACCATTCCATAAATCTTGTGTTTAGAGCCCCTGGAAGCATGAAAATCACTTTAAACATGCTAATTTTAGCTCTAAAACTAATAATCCACCTACAAATGTGAACTGACGTTCAAAAATAAAACATTTGAAAACAGACCATTTTTCACCTTTCTGAAGAATGACATAATGGGGGGGTGTTATCTCTTTTGTCAATAAATCAGCTGTTTTTGCTTGAACATTAAATGCCTCCAAATGGTATTTAATTCACTTGCCGGGCCCCTGGAAGCATGAAAATCACTTTAAACATGCTAATTTTAGCTCTAAAACTAATAATCCACCTACAAATGTGAACTGACGTTCAAAAATAAAACATTTGAAAACAGACCATTTTTCACCTTTCTGAAGAATGACGTAATGGGGGGGTGTTATCTCTTTTGTCAAAAATCAGCTGTTTGTGCTTTAACATTAAATGCCTCCAAATGGTATTTAATTCACTTCCCGGTGTGAAGAAACACTTTTTGAGACCTCAGAGTGAGCAAATTGGCCATTTTCATGCACTTTTAACCATTCCACCAATCTTGTGTTTAGAGCCCCTGGAAGCATGAAAATCACTTTAAACATGCTAATTTTAGCTCTAAAACTAATAATCCACCTACAAATGTGAACTGACGTTCAAAAATAAAACATTTGAAAACTGACCATTTTTCACCTTTCTGAAGCATGACGTAATGGGGGGGGTGTTATCTCTTTTCTCAAAAATCAGTCGTTTTTGCTTGAACATTAAATGCCTCCAAATGGTATTTAATTCACTTCCCGGGCCCCTGGAAGCATGAAAATCACTTTAAACATGCTAATTTTAGCTCTAAAACTAATAATCCACCTACAAATGTGAACTGACGTTCAAAAATAAAACATTTGAAAACGGACCATTTTTCACCTTTCTGAAGAATGACGTAATGGGGGGGGGGGTGTTATCTCTTGTCAAAAATCAGCTGTTTTTGCTTGAACATTAAATGCCTCCAAATGGTATTTAATTCACTTCCCGGGCCCCTGGAAGCATGAAAATCACTTTAAACATGCTAATTTTAGCTCTAAAACTAATAATCCACCTACAAATGTGAACTGACGTTCAAAAATAAAACATTTGAAAACGGACCATTTTTCACCTTTCTGAAGAATGACGTAATGGGGGGGTGTTATCTCTTTTGTCAAAATCAGCTGTTTTTGCTTGAACATTAAATGCCTCCAAATGGTATTTAATTCACTTCCCGGGGTGAAGAAACACTTTTTGAGACCTCAGAGTGAGCAAATTGGCCATTTTCATGCACTTTTAACCATTCCACAAATCTTGTGTTTAGAGCCCCTGGAAGCATGAAAATCACTTTAAACATGCTAATTTTAGCTCTAAAACTAATAATCCACCTACAAATGTGAACTGACGTTCAAAAATAAAACATTTCAAAACGGACCATTTTTCACCTTTCTGAAGAATGACGTAATGGGGGGGGGGGTTATCTCTTGTCAAAAATCAGCTGTTTTTGCTTGAACATTAAATGCCTCCAAATGGTATTTAATTCACTTCCCGGGCCCCTGGAAGCATGAAAATCACTTTAAACATGCTAATTTTAGCTCTAAAACTAACAATCCACCTACAAATGTGAACTGACGTTCAAAAATAAAACATTTGAAAACGGACCATTTTTCACCTTTCTGAAGAATGACGTAATGGGGGGTGTTATCTCTTTTGTCAAAAATCAGCTGTTTTTGCTTGAACATTAAATGCCTCCAAATGGTATTTAATTCACTTCCAGGGGTGAAGAAACACTTTTTGAGACCTCAGAGTGAGCAAATTGGCCATTTTCATGCACTTTTAACCATTCCACAAATCTTGTGTTTAGAGCCCCTGGAAGCATGAAAATCACTTTAAACATGCTAATTTTAGCTCTAAAACTAATAATCCACCTACAAATGTGAACTGACTTTCAAAAATAAAACATTTGAAAACAGACCATTTTTCACCTTTCTGAAGAATGACGTAATGGGGGGTGTTATCTCTTTTGTCAAAAATCAGCTGTTTTTGCTTGAACATTAAATGCCTCCAAATGGTATTTAATTCACTTCCCGGGGTGAAGAAACACTTTTTGAGACCTCAGAGTGAGCAAATTGGCCATTTTCATGCACTTTTAACCATTCCACAAATCTTGTGTTTAGAGCCCCTGGAAGCATGAAAATCACTTTAAACATGCTAATTTTACCTCTAAAACTAATAATCCACCTACAAATGTGAACTGACGTTCAAAAATAAAACATTTGAAAACGGACCATTTTTCACCTTTCTGAAGCATGACGTAATGGGGGTGTTATCTATTTTGTCAAAAATCAGCTCTTTTTGCTTGAACATTAAATGCCTCCAAATGGTATTTAATTCACTTCCCGGGCCCCTGGAAGCATGAAAATCACTTTAAACATGCTAATTTTAGCTCTAAAACTGATGATCCACCTACAAATGTGAACTGACGTTCATAAATAAAACATTTGAAAACGGACCATTTTTCACCTTTCTGATGAATGACGTAATGGGGGGGTGTTATCTCTTTTGTCAAAAATCAGCTGTTTTTGCTTGAACATTAAATGCCTTCAAACGGTTTTTAATTCACTTCCCGGGGTGAAGAAACAGTTTTTGAGACCTCAGAGTGAGCAAATTGACCATTTTCATGCACTTTTAACCATTCCACAAATCTTGTGTTTAGAGCCCCTGGAAGCATGAAAATCACTTTAAACATGCTAATTTTAGCTCTAAAACTAATAATCCACCTACAAATGTGAACTGACGTTCAAAAACAAAACATTTGAAAACGGACCATTTTTCACCTTTCTGAAGAATGACGTAATGGGGGGGTGTTATCTCTTTTGTCAAAAATCAGCTGTTTTTGCTTGAACATTAAATGCCTCCAAATGGTATTTAATTCACTTCCCGGGGTGAAGAAACACTTTTTGAGACCTCAGAGTGAGCAAATTGGCCATTTTCATGCACTTTTAACCATTCCACAAATCTTGTGTTTAGAGCCCCTGGAAGCATGAAAATCACTTTAAACATGCTAATTTTAGCTCTAAAACTGATGATCCACCTACAAATGTGAACTGACGTTCAAAAATAAAACATTTGAAAACGGACCATTTTTCACCTTTCTGAAGCATGACGTAATGGGGGTGTTATCTATTTTGTCAAAAATCAGCTGTTTTTGCTTGAACATTAAATGCCTCCAAATGGTATTTAATTCACTTCCCGGGCCCCTGGAAGCATGAAAATCACTTTAAACATGCTAATTTTAGCTCTAAAACTGATGATCCACCTACAAATGTGAACTGACGTTCATAAATAAAACATTTGAAAACGGACCATTTTTCACCTTTCTGATGAATGACGTAATGGGGGGGTGTTATCTCTTTTGTCAAAAATCAGCTGTTTTTGCTTGAACATTAAATGCCTTCAAACGGTTTTTAATTCACTTCCCGGGGTGAAGAAACAGTTTTTGAGACCTCAGAGTGAGCAAATTGACAATTTTCATGCACTTTTAACCATTCCACAAATCTTGTGTTTAGAGCCCCTGGAAGCATGAAAATCACTTTAAACATGCTAATTTTAGCTCTAAAACTAATAATCCACCTACAAATGTGAACTGACGTTCAAAAACAAAACATTTGAAAACGGACCATTTTTCACCTTTCTGAAGAACGACGTAATGGGGGGGTGTTATCTCTTTTGTCAAAAATCAGCTGTTTTTGCTTGAACATTAAATGCCTCCAAATGGTATTTAATTCACTTTCCGGGCCCCTGGAAGCATGAAAATCACTTTAAACATGCTAATTTTAGCTCTAAAACTAATAATCCACCTACAAATGTGAACTGACGTTCAAAAATAAAACATTTGAAAACGGACCATTTTTCACCTTTCTGAAGAATGACCTAATGGGGGGTGTTATCTCTTTTCTCAAAAATCAGCTGTTTTTGCTTGAACATTAAATGCCTCCAAATGGTATTTAATTCACTTCCCGGGGTGAAGAAACAGTTTTTGAGACCTCAGAGTGAGCAAATTGGCTATTTTCATGCACTTTTAACCATTCCACAAATCTTGTGTTTAGAGCCCCTGGAAGCATGAAAATCACTTTAAACATGCTAATTTTAGCTCTAAAACTAATAATCCACTTACAAATGTGAACTGACGTTCAAAAATAAAACATTTGAAAACGGACCATTTTTCACCTTTCTGAAGCATGACGTAATGGGGGGTGTTATCTATTTTGTCAAAAATCAGCTGTTTTTGCTTGAACATTAAATGCCTCCAAATGGTATTTAATTCACTTCCCGGGCCCCTGGAAGCATGAAAATCACTTTAAACATGCTAATTTTAGCTCTAAAACTGATGATCCACCTACAAATGTGAACTGACGTTCAAAAATAAAACATTTGAAAACGGACCATTTTTCACCTTTCTGAAGAATGACGTAATGGGGGGGTGTTATCTCTTTTGTCAAAAATCAGCTGTTTTTGCTTGAACATTAAATGCCTTCAAATGGTTTTTAATTCACTTCCCGGGGTGAAGAAACAGTTTTTGAGACCTCAGAGTGAGCAAATTGACCATTTTCATGCACTTTTAACCATTCCACAAATCTTGTGTTTAGAGCCCCTGGAAGCATGAAAATCACTTTAAACATGCTAATTTTAGCTCTAAAACTAATAATCCACCTACAAATGTGAACTGACGTTCAAAAATAAAACATTTGAAAACGGACCATTTTTCACCTTTCTGAAGAATGACGTAATGGGGGGGTGTTATCTCTTTTGTAAAAAATCAGCTGTTTTTGCTTGAACATTAAATGCCTTCAAATGGTATTTAATTCACTTCCCGGGGTGAAGAAACACTTTTTTAGACCTCAGAGTGAGCAAATTGGCCATTTTCATGCACTCTTAACCATTCCACAAATCTTGTGTTTAGAGCCCCTGGAAGCATGAAAATCACTTTAAACATGCTAATTTTAGCTCTAAAACTAATAATCCACCTACAAATGTGAACTGACGTTCAAAAATAAAACATTTGAAAACGGACCATTTTTCACCTTTCTGAAGCAT
This sequence comes from Lissotriton helveticus, assembly GCF_964261635.1. NCBI lineage: Eukaryota > Metazoa > Chordata > Amphibia > Caudata > Salamandridae > Lissotriton > Lissotriton helveticus. The sequence continues at coordinate 559,027 of NW_027611949.1, forward strand.
GACGTAATGGGGGGGGTGTTATCTCTTTTGTCAAAAATCAGCTGTTTTGGTTTGAACATTAAATGCCTCCAAATGGTATTTAATTCACTTCCCGGGCCCCTGGAAGCATGAAAATCACTTTAAACATGCTAATTTTAGCTCTAAAACTAATAATCCACCTACAAATGTGAACTGACGTTCAAAAATAAAACATTTGAAAACGGACCATTTTTCACCTTTCTGAAGAATGACGTAATGGGGGGTGTTATCTCTTTTGTAAAAAATCAGCTGTTTTTGCTTGAACATTAAATGCCTTCAAATGGTATTTAATTCACTTCCCGGGGTTAAGAAACACTTTTTGAGACCTCAGAGTGAGCAAATTGGCCATTTTCATGCACTTTTAACCATTCCACAAATCTTTTGTTTAGGGCCCCTGGAAGCATGAAAATCACTTTAAACATGCTAATTTTAGCTCTAAAACTAATAATCCACCTACTAATGTGAACTGACGTTCAAAAATAAAACATTTGAAAACGGACCATTTTTCACCTTTCTGAAGCATGACGTGATTGGGGGTGTTATCTCTTTTGTCAAAAATCAGCCGTTTTTGCTTGAACATTAAATGCCTCCAAATGGTATTTAATTCACTTCCCGGGGTGAAGAAACACTTTTTGAGACCTCAGAGTGAGCAAATTGGCCATTTTCATGCACTTTTAACCATTCCACAAATCTTGTGTTTAGAGCCCCTGGAAGCATGAAAATCACTTTAAACATGCTAATTTTAGCTCTAAAACTAATAATCCACCTACAAATGTGAACTGACTTTCAAAAATAAAACATTTGAAAACAGACCATTTTTCACCTTTCTGAAGAATGACGTAATGGGGGGGTGTTATCTCTTTTGTCAAAAATCAGCTGTTTTTGCTTGAACATTAAATGCCTCCAAATGGTATTTAATTCACTTCCCGGGGTGAAGAAACACTTTTTGAGACCTTAGAGTGAGCAAATTGGCCATTTTCATGCACTTTTAACCATTCCACAAATCTTGTGTTTAGAGCCACTGGAAGCATGAAAATCCCTTTAACCCCTTGCACGCTGATGACGAGCTGGGCTCGTCATGAGGTAGCCTCCTGCTACGCTGATGACGAGCCCAGCTCATCACGTAACATGCGGTTTCTTAGATGTTCGCGTACGAGCGGAATTCCGCCCACACGCATGCGGTTAAACATGCTAATTTTAGCTCTAAAACTAATAATCCACCTACAAATGTGAACTGACGTTCAAAAATAAAACATTTGAAAACGGACCATTTTTCACCTTTCTGAAGAATGACGTAATGGGGGGGGGGGGGTGTTATCTCTTTTGTCAAAAATCAGCTGTTTTTGCTTGAACATTAAATGCCTCCAAATGGTATTTAATTCACTTCCCGGGCCCCTGGAAGCATGAAAATCACTTTAAACATGCTAATTTTAGCTCTAAAACGGATGATCCACCTACAAATGTGAACTGACGTTCAAAAATAAAACATTTGAAAACGGACCATTTTTCACCTTTCTGAAGAATGACGTAATGGGGGGGTGTTATCTCTTTTGTCAATAAATCAGCTGTTTTTGCTTGAACATGAAATGCCTTCAAATGGTATTTAATTCACTTCCCGGGGTGAAGAAACACTTTTTGAGACCTCAGAGTGAGCAAATTGTCCATTTTCATGCACTTTTAACCATTCCACAAATCTTGTGTTTAGAGCCCCTGGAAGCATGAAAATCACTTTAAACATGCTAATTTTAGCTCTAAAACTAATAATCCACCTACAAATGTGAACTGACGTTCAAAAATAAAACATTTGAAAACGGACCATTTTTCACCTTTCTGAAGAATGACGTAATGGGGGGGTGTTATCTCTTTTGTAAAAAATCAGCTGTTTTTGCTTGAACATTAAATGCCTTCAAATGGTATTTAATTCACTTCCCGGGGTGAAGAAACACTTTTTGAGACCTCAGAGTGAGCAAATTGGCCATTTTCATGCACTTTTAACCATTCCACAAATCTTGTGTTTAGAGCCCCTGGAAGCATGAAAATCACTTTAAACATGCTAATTTTAGCTCTAAAACTAATAATCCACCTACAAATGTGAACTGACGTTCAAAAATAAAACATTTGAAAACGGACCATTTTTCACCTTTCTGAAGCATGACGTAATGGGGGCGGTGTTATCTCTTTTGTCAAAAATCAGCTGTTTTTGTTTGAACATTAAATGCCTCCAAATGGTATTTAATTCACTTCCCGGGCCCCTGGAAGCATGAAAATCACTTTAAACATGCTAATTTTAGCTCTAAAACTAATAATCCACCTACAAATGTGAACTGACGTTCAAAAATAAAACATTTGAAAACGGACCATTTTTCACCTTTCTGAAGAATGACATAATGGGGGGGTGTTATCTCTTTTGTCAAAAATCAGCTGTTTTTGCTTGAACATTAAATGCCTCCACATGGTATTTAATTCACTTCCCGGGGTGAAGAAACACTTTTTGAGACCTCAGAGTGAGCAAATTGGCCATTTTCATGCACGTTTAACCATTCCACAAATCTTGTGTTTAGAGCCCCTGGAAGCATGAAAATCACTTTAAACATGCTAATTTTAGGTCTAAAACTAATAATCCACCTACAAATGTGAACTGACGTTCAAAAATAAAACATTTGAAAACGGACCATTTTTCACCTTTCTGAAGCATGACGTAATGGGGGGGTGTTATCTCTTTTGTCAAAAATCAGCTGTTTTTGCTTGAACATTAAATGCCTCCAAATGGTATTTAATTCACTTCCCGGGCCCCTGGAAGCATGAAAATCACTTTAAACATGCTAATTTTAGCTCTAAAACTAATAATCCACCTACAAATGTGAACTGACGTTCAAAAATAAAACATTTGAAAACAGACCATTTTTCACCTTTCTGAAGAATGACGTAATGGGGGGGGGGGGGTGTTATCTCTTTTGTCAAAAATCAGCTGTTTTTGCTTGAACATTAAATGCCTCCAAATGGTATTTAATTCACTTCCCGGGCCCCTGGAAGCATGAAAATCACTTTAAACATGCTAATTTTAGCTCTAAAACTGATGATCCACCTACAAATGTGAACTGACGTTCAAAAATAAAACATTTGAAAACGGACCATTTTTCACCTTTCTGAAGAATGACGTAATGGGGGGGTGTTATCTCTTTTGTCAATAAATCAGCTGTTTTTGCTTGAACATTAAATGCCTTCAAATGGTATTTAATTCACTTCCCGGGGTGAAGAAACACTTTTTGAGACCTCAGAGTGAGCAAATTGTCCATTTTCATGCACTTTTAACCATTCCACAAATCTTGTGTTTAGAGCCCCTGGAAGCATGAAAATCACTTTAAACATGCTAATTTTAGCTCTAAAACTAATAATCCACCTACAAATGTGAACTGACGTTCAAAAATAAAACATTTGAAAACGGACCATTTTTCACCTTTCTGAAGCATGACGTAATGGGGGGGGTGTTATCTCTTTTGTCAAAAATCAGCAGTTTTTGCTTGCACATTAAATGCCTCCAAATGGTATTTAATTCACTTCCCGGGCCCCTGGAAGCATGAAAATCACTTTAAACATGCTAATTTTAGCTCTAAAACTAATAATCCACCTACAAATGTGAACTGACGTTCAAAAATAAAACATTTGAAAACGGACCATTTTTCACCTTTCTGAAGAATGACGTAATGGGGGGGGTGTTATCTCTTTTGTCAAAAATAAGCTGTTTTTGCTTGAACATTTAATGCCTCCAAATGGTATTTAATTCACTTCCCGGGGTGAAGAAACACTTTTTGAGATCTCAGAGTGAGCAAATTGGCCATTTTCATGCACTTTTAACCATTCCACACATCTTGTGTTTAGAGCCCCTGGAAGCATGAAAATCACTTTAAACATGCTAATTTTAGCTCTAAAACTAATAATCCACCTACAAATGTGAACTGACGTTCAAAAATAAAACATTTGAAAACGGACCATTTTTCACCTTTCTGAAGAATGACGTAATGGGGGGGTGTTATCTCTTTTGTAAAAAATCAGCTGTTTTTGCTTGAACATTAAATGCCTTCAAATGGTATTTAATTCACTTCCCGGGGTGAAGAAACACTTTTTGAGACCTCAGAGTGAGCAAATTGGCCATTTTCATGCACTTTTAACCATTCCACAAATCTTGTGTTTAGAGCCCCTGGAAGCATGAAATTCACTTTAAACATGCTAATTTTAGCTCTAAAACTAATAATCCACCTACAAATGTGAACTGACGTTCAAAAATAAAACATTTGAAAACGGACCATTTTTCACCTTTCTGAAGCATGACGTAATGGGGGGGGGTGTTATCTCTTTTGTCAAAAATCAGCTGTTTTTGTTTGAACATTAAATGCCTCCAAATGGTATTTAATTCACTTCCCGGGCCCCTGGAAGCATGAAAATCACTTTAAACATGCTAATTTTAGCTCTAAAACTAATAATCCACCTACAAATGTGAACTGACGTTCAAAAATAAAACATTTGAAAACGGACCATTTTTCACCTTTCTGAAGAATGACATAATGGGGGGGTGTTATCTCTTTTGTCAAAAATCAGCTGTTTTTGCTTGAACATTAAATGCATCCAAATGGTATTTAATTCACTTCCCGGGGTGAAGAAACACTTTTTGAGACCTCAGAGTGAGCAAATTGGCCATTTTCATGCACTTTTAACCATTCCACAAATCTTGTGTTTAGAGCCCCTGGAAGCATGAAAATCACTTTAAACATGCTAATTTGAGCTCTAAAACTAATAATCCACCTACAAATGTGAACTGACGTTCAAAAATAAAACATTTGAAAACGGACCATTTTTCACCTTTCTGAAGCATGACGTAATGGGGGGTGTTATCTCTTTTGTCAAAAATCAGCTGTTTTTGCTTGAACATTAAATGCCTTCAAATGGTATTTAATTCACTTCCCGGGTGAAGAAACACTTTTTGAGACCTCAGAGTGAGCAAATTGGCCATTTTCATGCACTTTTAACCATTCCACAAATCTTGTGTTTAGAGCCCCTGGAAGCATGAAAATCACTTTAAACATGCTAATTTTAGCTCTAAAACTAATAATCCACCTACAAATGTGAACTGACGTCCAAAAATAAAACATTTGAAAATGGACCATTTTTCACCTTTCTGAAGAATGACGTAATGGGGGGGTGTTATCTCTTTTGTCAAAAATCAGCTGTTTTTGCTTGAACATTAAATGCTTTCAAATGGTAATTAATTCACTTCCCGGGGTGAAGAAACACTTTTTGAGACCTCAGAGTGAGCAAATTGGCCATTTTCATTCACTTTTAACCATTCCACAAATCTTGTGTTTAGAGCCCCTGGAAGCATGAAAATCACTTTAAACATGCTAATTTTAGCTCTAAAACTAATAATCCACCTACAAATGTGAACTGACGTTCAAAAATAAAACATTTGAAAACAGACCATTTTTCACCTTTCTGAAGAATGACATAATGGGGGGGTGTTATCTCTTTTGTCAATAAATCAGCTGTTTTTGCTTGAACATTAAATGCCTCCAAATGGTATTTAATTCACTTGCCGGGCCCCTGGAAGCATGAAAATCACTTTAAACATGCTAATTTTAGCTCTAAAACTAATAATCCACCTACAAATGTGAACTGACGTTCAAAAATAAAACATTTGAAAACAGACCATTTTTCACCTTTCTGAAGAATGACGTAATGGGGGGGTGTTATCTCTTTTGTCAAAAATCAGCTGTTTGTGCTTGAACATTAAATGCCTCCAAATGGTATTTAATTCACTTCCCGGTGTGAAGAAACACTTTTTGAGACCTCAGAGTGAGCAAATTGGCCATTTTCATGCACTTTTAACCATTCCACCAATCTTGTGTTTAGAGCCCCTGGAAGCATGAAAATCACTTTAAACATGCTAATTTTAGCTCTAAAACTAATAATCCACCTACAAATGTGAACTGACGTTCAAAAATAAAACATTTGAAAACTGACCATTTTTCACCTTTCTGAAGCATGACGTAATGGGGGGGTGTTATCTCTTTTCTCAAAAATCAGTCGTTTTTGCTTGAACATTAAATGCCTCCAAATGGTATTTAATTCACTTCCCGGGCCCCTGGAAGCATGAAAATCACTTTAAACATGCTAATTTTAGCTCTAAAACTAATAATCCACCTACAAATGTGAACTGACGTTCAAAAATAAAACATTTGAAAACGGACCATTTTTCACCTTTCTGAAGAATGACGTAATGGGGGGGGGGGGGGGGGGGTGTTATCTCTTGTCAAAAATCAGCTGTTTTTGCTTGAACATTAAATGCCTCCAAATGGTATTTAATTCACTTCCCGGGCCCCTGGAAGCATGAAAATCACTTTAAACATGCTAATTTTAGCTCTAAAACTAATAATCCACCTACAAATGTGAACTGACGTTCAAAAATAAAACATTTGAAAACGGACCATTTTTCACCTTTCTGAAGAATGACGTAATGGGGGGGGTGTTATCTCTTTTGTCAAAATCAGCTGTTTTTGCTTGAACATTAAATGCCTCCAAATGGTATTTAATTCACTTCCCGGGGTGAAGAAACACTTTTTGAGACCTCAGAGTGAGCAAATTGGCCATTTTCATGCACTTTTAACCATTCCACAAATCTTGTGTTTAGAGCCCCTGGAAGCATGAAAATCACTTTAAACATGCTAATTTTAGCTCTAAAACTAATAATCCACCTACAAATGTGAACTGACGTTCAAAAATAAAACATTTCAAAACGGACCATTTTTCACCTTTCTGAAGAATGACGTAATGGGGGGGGGGTTATCTCTTGTCAAAAATCAGCTGTTTTTGCTTGAACATTAAATGCCTCCAAATGGTATTTAATTCACTTCCCGGGCCCCTGGAAGCATGAAAATCACTTTAAACATGCTAATTTTAGCTCTAAAACTAACAATCCACCTACAAATGTGAACTGACGTTCAAAAATAAAACATTTGAAAACGGACCATTTTTCACCTTTCTGAAGAATGACGTAATGGGGGGTGTTATCTCTTTTGTCAAAAATCAGCTGTTTTTGCTTGAACATTAAATGCCTCCAAATGGTATTTAATTCACTTCCAGGGGTGAAGAAACACTTTTTGAGACCTCAGAGTGAGCAAATTGGCCATTTTCATGCACTTTTAACCATTCCACAAATGTTGTGTTTAGAGCCCCTGGAAGCATGAAAATCACTTTAAACATGCTAATTTTAGCTCTAAAACTAATAATCCACCTACAAATGTGAACTGACTTTCAAAAATAAAACATTTGAAAACAGACCATTTTTCACCTTTCTGAAGAATGACGTAATGGGGGGTGTTATCTCTTTTGTCAAAAATCAGCTGTTTTTGCTTGAACATTAAATGCCTCCAAATGGTATTTAATTCACTTCCCGGGGTGAAGAAACACTTTTTGAGACCTCAGAGTGAGCAAATTGGCCATTTTCATGCACTTTTAACCATTCCACAAATCTTGTGTTTAGAGCCCCTGGAAGCATGAAAATCACTTTAAACATGCTAATTTTACCTCTAAAACTAATAATCCACCTACAAATGTGAACTGACGTTCAAAAATAAAACATTTGAAAACGGACCATTTTTCACCTTTCTGAAGCATGACGTAATGGGGGTGTTATCTATTTTGTCAAAAATCAGCTGTTTTTGCTTGAACATTAAATGCCTCCAAATGGTATTTAATTCACTTCCCGGGCCCCTGGAAGCATGAAAATCACTTTAAACATGCTAATTTTAGCTCTAAAACTGATGATCCACCTACAAATGTGAACTGACGTTCATAAATAAAACATTTGAAAACGGACCATTTTTCACCTTTCTGATGAATGACGTAATGGGGGGGTGTTATCTCTTTTGTCAAAAATCAGCTGTTTTTGCTTGAACATTAAATGCCTTCAAACGGTTTTTAATTCACTTCCCGGGGTGAAGAAACAGTTTTTGAGACCTCAGAGTGAGCAAATTGACCATTTTCATGCACTTTTAACCATTCCACAAATCTTGTGTTTAGAGCCCCTGGAAGCATGAAAATCACTTTAAACATGCTAATTTTAGCTCTAAAACTAATAATCCACCTACAAATGTGAACTGACGTTCAAAAACAAAACATTTGAAAACGGACCATTTTTCACCTTTCTGAAGAATGACGTAATGGGGGGGTGTTATCTCTTTTGTCAAAAATCAGCTGTTTTTGCTTGAACATTAAATGCCTCCAAATGGTATTTAATTCACTTCCCGGGCCCCTGGAAGCATGAAAATCACTTTAAACATGCTAATTTTAGCTCTAAAACTGATGATCCACCTACAAATGTGAACTGACGTTCATAAATAAAACATTTGAAAACGGACCATTTTTCACCTTTCTGATGAATGACGTAATGGGGGGGTGTTATCTCTTTTGTCAAAAATCAGCTGTTTTTGCTTGAACATTAAATGCCTTCAAACGGTTTTTAATTCACTTCCCGGGGTGAAGAAACAGTTTTTGAGACCTCAGAGTGAGCAAATTGACCATTTTCATGCACTTTTAACCATTCCACAAATCTTGTGTTTAGAGCCCCTGGAAGCATGAAAATCACTTTAAACATGCTAATTTTAGCTCTAAAACTAATAATCCACCTACAAATGTGAACTGACGTTCAAAAACAAAACATTTGAAAACGGACCATTTTTCACCTTTCTGAAGAATGACGTAATGGGGGGGTGTTATCTCTTTTGTCAAAAATCAGCTGTTTTTGCTTGAACATTAAATGCCTCCAAATGGTATTTAATTCACTTCCCGGGCCCCTGGAAGCATGAAAATCACTTTAAACATGCTAATTTTAGCTCTAAAACTAATAATCCACCTACAAATGTGAACTGACGTTCAAAAATAAAACATTTGAAAACGGACCATTTTTCACCTTTCTGAAGAATGACATAATAGGGGGGTGTTATCTCTTTTGTCAAAAATCAGCTGTTTTTGCTTGAACATTAAATGCATCCAAATGGTATTTAATTCACTTCCCGGGGTGAAGAAACACTTTTTGAGACCTCAGAGTGAGCAAATTGGCCATTTTCATGCACTTTTAACCATTCCACAAATCTTGTGTTTAGAGCCCCTGGAAGCATGAAAATCACTTTAAACATGCTAATTTGAGCTCTAAAACTAATAATCCACCTACAAATGTGAACTGACGTTCAAAAATAAAACATTTGAAAACGGACCATTTTTCACCTTTCTGAAGCATGACGTAATGGGGGGGGTGTTATCTCTTTTGTCAAAAATCAGCTGTTTTTGTTTGAACATTAAATGCCTCCAAATGGTATTTAATTCACTTCCCGGGCCCCTGGAAGCATGAAAATCACTTTAAACATGCTAATTTTAGCTCTAAAACTAATAATCCACCTACAAATGTGAACTGACGTTCAAAAATAAAACATTTGAAAACGGACCATTTTTCACCTTTCTGAAGAATGACATAATGGGGGGGTGTTATCTCTTTTGTCAAAAATCAGCTGTTTTTGCTTGAACATTAAATGCATCCAAATGGTATTTAATTCACTTCCCGGGGTGAAGAAACACTTTTTGAGACCTCAGAGTGAGCAAATTGGCCATTTTCATGCACTTTTAACCATTCCACAAATCTTGTGTTTAGAGCCCCTGGAAGCATGAAAATCACTTTAAACATGCTAATTTGAGCTCTAAAACTAATAATCCACCTACAAATGTGAACTGACGTTCAAAAATAAAACATTTGAAAACGGACCATTTTTCACCTTTCTGAAGCATGACGTAATGGGGGGGTGTTATCTCTTTTGTCAAAAATCAGCTGTTTTTGCTTGAACATTAAATGCCTCCAAATGGTATTTAATTCACTTCCCGGGCCCCTGGAAGCATGAAAATCACTTTAAACATGCTAATTTTAGCTCTAAAACTAATAATCCACCTACAAATGTGAACTGACGTTCAAAAATAAAACATTTGAAAACGGACCATTTTTCACCTTTCTGAAGCATGACGTAATGGGGGGTGTTATCTCTTTTGTCAAAAATCAGCTGTTTTTGCTTGAACATTAAATGCCTTCAAATGGTATTTAATTCACTTCCCGGGTGAAGAAACACTTTTTGAGACCTCAGAGTGAGCAAATTGGCCATTTTCATGCACTTTTAACCATTCCACAAATCTTGTGTTTAGAGCCCCTGGAAGCATGAAAATCACTTTAAACATGCTAATTTTAGCTCTAAAACTAATAATCCACCTACAAATGTGAACTGACGTCCAAAAATAAAACATTTGAAAATGGACCATTTTTCACCTTTCTGAAGAATGACGTAATGGGGGGGTGTTATCTCTTTTGTCAAAAATCAGCTGTTTTTGCTTGAACATTAAATGCTTTCAAATGGTAATTAATTCACTTCCCGGGGTGAAGAAACACTTTTTGAGACCTCAGAGTGAGCAAATTGGCCATTTTCATTCACTTTTAACCATTCCACAAATCTTGTGTTTAGAGCCCCTGGAAGCATGAAAATCACTTTAAACATGCTAATTTTAGCTCTAAAACTAATAATCCACCTACAAATGTGAACTGACGTTCAAAAATAAAACATTTGAAAACAGACCATTTTTCACCTTTCTGAAGAATGACATAATGGGGGGTGTTATCTCTTTTGTCAATAAATCAGCTGTTTTTGCTTGAACATTAAATGCCTCCAAATGGTATTTAATTCACTTGCCGGGCCCCTGGAAGCATGAAAATCACTTTAAACATGCTAATTTTAGCTCTAAAACTAATAATCCACCTACAAATGTGAACTGACGTTCAAAAATAAAACATTTGAAAACAGACCATTTTTCACCTTTCTGAAGAATGACGTAATGGGGGGGTGTTATCTCTTTTGTCAAAAATCAGCTGTTTGTGCTTGAACATTAAATGCCTCCAAATGGTATTTAATTCACTTCCCGGTGTGAAGAAACACTTTTTGAGACCTCAGAGTGAGCAAATTGGCCATTTTCATGCACTTTTAACCATTCCACAAATCTTGTGTTTAGAGCCCCTGGAAGCATGAAAATCACTTTAAACATGCTAATTTTAGCTCTAAAACTAATAATCCACCTACAAATGTGAACTGACGTTCAAAAATAAAACATTTGAAAACGGACCATTTTTCACCTTTCTGAAGCATGACGTAATGGGGGGGGGTGTTATCTCTTTTGTCAAAAATCAGCTGTTTTTGTTTGAACATTAAATGCCTCCAAATGGTATTTAATTCACTTCCCGGGCCCCTGGAAGCATGAAAATCACTTTAAACATGCTAATTTTAGCTCTAAAACTAATAATCCACCTACAAATGTGAACTGACGTTCAAAAATAAAACATTTGAAAACGGACCATTTTTCACCTTTCTGAAGAATGACATAATGGGGGGGTGTTATCTCTTTTGTCAAAAATCAGCTGTTTTTGCTTGAACATTAAATGCCTCCAAATGGTATTTAATTCACTTCCCGGGCCCCTGGAAGCATGAAAATCACTTTAAACATGCTAATTTTAGCTCTAAAACTAATAATCCACCTACAAACGTGAACTGACGTTCAAAAATAAAACATTTGAAAACGGACCATTTTTCACCTTTCTGAAGCATGACGTAATGGGGGGTGTTATCTCTTTTGTCAAAAATCAGCTGTTTTTGCTTGAACATTAAATGCCTTCAAATGGTATTTAATTCACTTCCCGGGTGAAGGAACACTTTTTGAGACCTCAGAGTGAGCAAATTGGCCATTTTCATGCACTTTTAACCATTCCACAAATCTTGTGTTTAGAGCCCCTGGAAGCATGAAATCACTTTAAACATGCTAATTTTAGCTCTAAAACTAATAATCCACCTACAAATGTGAACTGACGTCCAAAAATAAAACATTTGAAAATGGACCATTTTTCACCTTTCTGAAGAATGACGTAATGGGGGGGTGTTATCTCTTTTGTCAAAAATCAGCTGTTTTTGCTTGAACATTAAATGCTTTCAAATGGTAATTAATTCACTTCCCGGGGTGAAGAAACACTTTTTGAGACCTCAGAGTGAGCAAATTGGCCATTTTCATTCACTTTTAACCATTCCACAAATCTTGTGTTTAGAGCCCCTGGAAGCATGAAAATCACTTTAAACATGCTAATTTTAGCTCTAAAACTAATAATCCACCTACAAATGTGAACTGACGTTCAAAAATAAAACATTTGAAAACGGACCATTTTTCACCTTTCTGAAGAATGACGTAATGGGGGGGTGTTATCTCTTTTGTCAATAAATCAGCTGTTTTTGCTTGAACATTAAATGCCTCCAAATGGTATTTAATTCACTTGCCGGGCCCCTGGAAGCATGAAAATCACTTTAAACATGCTAATTTTAGCTCTAAAACTAATAATCCACCTACAAATGTGAACTGACGTTCAAAAATAAAACATTTGAAAACAGACCATTTTTCACCTTTCTGAAGAATGACGTAATGGGGGGGTGTTATCTCTTTTGTCAAAAATCAGCTGTTTGTGCTTGAACATTAAATGCCTCCAAATGGTATTTAATTCACTTCCCGGTGTGAAGAAACACTTTTTGAGACCTCAGAGTGAGCAAATTGGCAATTTTCATGCACTTTTAACCATTCCACCAATCTTGTGTTTAGAGCCCCTGGAAGCATGAAAATCACTTTAAACATGCTAATTTTAGCTCTAAAACTAATAATCCACCTACAAATGTGAACTGACGTTCAAAAATAAAACATTTGAAAACGGACCATTTTTCACCTTTCTGAAGAATGACGTAATGGGGGGGGGGTGTTATCTCTTGTCAAAAATCAGCTGTTTTTGCTTGAACATTAAATGCCTCCAAATGGTATTTAATTCACTTCCCGGGCCCCTGGAAGCATGAAAATCACTTTAAACATGCTAATTTTAGCTCTAAAACTAATAATCCACCTACAAATGTGAACTGACGTTCAAAAATAAAACATTTGAAAACGGACCATTTTTCACCTTTCTGAAGAATGACGTAATGGGGGGGGGTGTTATCTCTTTTGTCAAAATCAGCTGTTTTTGCTTGAACATTAAATGCCTCCAAATGGTATTTAATTCACTTCCCGGGGTGAAGAAACACTTTTTGAGACCTCAGAGTGAGCAAATTGGCCATTTTCATGCACTTTTAACCATTCCACAAATCTTGTGTTTAGAGCCCCTGGAAGCATGAAAATCACTTTAAACATGCTAATTTTAGCTCTAAAACTAATAATCCACCTACAAATGTGAACTGACGTTCAAAAATAAAACATTTCAAAACGGACCATTTTTCACCTTTCTGAAGAATGACGTAATGGGGGGGGGGTTATCTCTTGTCAAAAATCAGCTGTTTTTGCTTGAACATTAAATGCCTCCAAATGGTATTTAATTCACTTCCCGGGCCCCTGGAAGCATGAAAATCACTTTAAACATGCTAATTTTAGCTCTAAAACTAACAATCCACCTACAAATGTGAACTGACGTTCAAAAATAAAACATTTGAAAACGGACCATTTTTCACCTTTCTGAAGAATGACGTAATGGGGGGTGTTATCTCTTTTGTCAAAAATCAGCTGTTTTTGCTTGAGCATTAAATGCCTCCAAATGGTATTTAATTCACTTCCAGGGGTGAAGAAACACTTTTTGAGACCTTCAGAGTGAGCAAATTGGCCATTTTCATGCACTTTTAACCATTCCACAAATCTTGTGTTTAGAGCCCCTGGAAGCATGAAAATCACTTTAAACATGCTAATTTTAGCTCTAAAACTAATAATCCACCTACAAATGTGAACTGACTTTCAAAAATAAAACATTTGAAAACAGACCATTTTTCACCTTTCTGAAGAATGACGTAATGGGGGGTGTTATCTCTTTTGTCAAAAATCAGCTGTTTTTGCTTGAACATTAAATGCCTCCAAATGGTATTTAATTCACTTCCCGGGGTGAAGAAACACTTTTTGAGACCTCAGAGTGAGCAAATTGGCCATTTTCATGCACTTTTAACCATTCCACAAATCTTGTGTTTAGAGCCCCTGGAAGCATGAAAATCACTTTAAACATGCTAATTTTACCTCTAAAACTAATAATCCACCTACAAATGTGAACTGACGTTCAAAAATAAAACATTTGAAAACGGACCATTTTTCACCTTTCTGAAACATGACGTAATGGGAGTGTTATCTATTTTGTCAAAAATCAGCTGTTTTTGCTTGAACATTAAATGCCTCCAAATGGTATTTAATTCACTTCCCGGGCCCCTGGAAGCATGAAAATCACTTTAAACATGCTAATTTTAGCTCTAAAACTGATGATCCACCTACAAATGTGAACTGACGTTCATAAATAAAACATTTGAAAACGGACCATTTTTCACCTTTCTGATGAATGACGTAATGGGGGGGTGTTATCTCTTTTGTAAAAAATCAGCTGTTTTTGCTTGAACATTAAATGCCTTCAAACGGTTTTTAATTCACTTCCCGGGGTGAAGAAACAGTTTTTGAGACCTCAGAGTGAGCAAATTGACCATTTTCATGCACTTTTAACCATTCCACAAATCTTGTGTTTAGAGCCCCTGGAAGCATGAAAATCACTTTAAACATGCTAATTTTAGCTCTAAAACTAATAATCCACCTACAAATGTGAACTGACGTTCAAAAACAAAACATTTGAAAACGGACCATTTTTCACCTTTCTGAAGAATGACGTAATGGGGGGGTGTTATCTCTTTTGTCTAAAATCAGCTGTTTTTGCTTGAACATTAACTGCCTCCAAATGGTATTTAATTCACTTTCCGGGCCCCTGGAAGCATGAAAATCACTTTAAACATGCTAATTTTAGCTCTAAAACTAATAATCCACCTACAAATGTGAACTGACGTTCAAAAATAAAACATTTGAAAACGGACCATTTTTCACCTTTCTGAAGAATGACCTAATGGGGGGTGTTATCTCTTTTCTCAAAAATCAGCTGTTTTTGCTTGAACATTAAATGCCTCCAAATGGTATTTAATTCACTTCCCGGGGTGAAGAAACAGTTTTTGAGACCTCAGAGTGAGCAAATTGGCTATTTTCATGCACTTTTAATCATTCCACAAATCTTGTGTTTAGAGCCCCTGGAAGCATGAAAATCACTTTAAACATGCTAATTTTAGCTCTAAAACTAATAATCCACTTACAAATGTGAACTGACGTTCAAAAATAAAACATTTGAAAACTGACCATTTTTCACCTTTCTGAAGCATGACGTAATGGGGGGTGTTATCTATTTTGTCAAAAATCAGCTGTTTTTGCTTGAACATTAAATGCCTCCAAATGGTATTTAATTCACTTCCCGGGCCCCTGGAAGCATGAAAATCACTTTAAACATGCTAATTTTAGCTCTAAAACTGATGATCCACCTACAAATGTGAACTGACGTTCAAAAATAAAACATTTGAAAACGGACCATTTTTCACCTTTCTGAAGATTGACGCAATGGGGGGGTGTTATCTCTTTTGTCAAAAATCAGCTGTTTTTGCTTGAACATTAAATGCCTTCAAATGGTTTTTAATTCACTTCCCGGGGTGAAGAAACAGTTTTTGAGACCTCAGAGTGAGCAAATTGACCATTTTCATGCACTTTTAACCATTCCACAAATCTTGTGTTTAGAGCCCCTGGAAGCATGAAAATCACTTTAAACATGCTAATATTAGCTCTAAAACTAATAATCCACCTACAAATGTGAACTGACGTTCAAGCACAAAACATTTGAAAACGGACCATTTTTCACCTTTCTGAAGAATGACGTAATGGGGGGTGTTATCTCTTTTGTCAAAAATCAGCTGTTTTTGCTTAAACATTAAATGCCTCCAAATGGTATTTAATTCACTTTCCGGGCCCCTGGAAGCATGAAAATCACTTTAAACATGCTAATTTTAGCTCTAAAACTAATAATCCACCTACAAATGTGAACTGACGTTCAAAAATAAAACATTTGAAAACGGACCATTTTTCACCTTTCTGAAGAATGACATAATGGGGGGGGGGTGTTATCTCTTTTGTCAAAAATCAGCTGTTTTTGCTTGAACATTAAATGTATCCAAATGGTATTTAATTCACTTCCCGGGGTGAAGAAACACTTTTTGAGACCTCAGAGTGAGCAAATTGGCCATTTTCATGCACTTTTAACCATTCCACAAATCTTGTGTTTAGGGCCCCTGGAAGAATGAAAATCACTTTAAACATGCTAATTTTAGCTCTAAAACTAATAATCCACCTACAAATTTGAACTGACGTTCAAAAATAAAACATTTGAAAACTGACCATTTTTCACCTTTCTGAAGCATGACGTAATGGGGGGGTGTTATCTCTTTTGTCAAAAATTAAGCCGTTTTTGCTTGAACATTAAATGCCTCCAAATGGTATTTAATTCACTTCCCGGGGTGAAGAAACACTTTTTGAGACCTCAGAGTGAGCAAATTGGCCATTTTTATGCACTTTTAACCATTCCACAAATCTTGTGTTTAGAGCCCCTGGAAGCATGAAAAACACTTTAAACATGCTAATTTTAGCTCTAAAACTAATAATCCACCTACAAATGTGAACTGACTTTCAAAAATAAAACATTTGAAAACAGACCATTTTTCACCTTTCTGAAGAATGACGTAATGGGGGGGTGTTATCTCTTTTGTCAAAAATCAGCTGTTTTTGCTTGAACATTAAATGCCTCCAAATGGTATTTAATTCACTTCCCGGGGTGAAGAAACACTTTTTGAGACCTCAGAGTGAGCAAATTGGCCATTTTCATGCACTTTTAACCATTCCACAAATCTTGTGTTTAGAGCCCCTGGAAGCATGAAAATCACTTTAAACATGCTAATTTTAGCTCTAAAACTAATAATCCACCTACAAATGTGAACTGACGTTCAAAAATAAAACATTTGAAAACGGACCATTTTTCACCTTTCTGAAGCATGACGTAATGGGGGGTGTTATCTATTTTGTCAAAAATCAGCTGTTTTTGCTTGAACATTAAATGCCTCCAAATGGTATTTAATTCACTTCCCGGGCCCCTGGAAGCATGAAAATCACTTTAAACATGCTAATTTTAGCTCTAAAACTGATGATCCACCTACAAATGTGAACTGACGTTCAAAAATAAAACATTTGAAAACGGACCGTTTTTCACCTTTCTGAAGAATGACGTAATTGGGGGGTGTTATCTCTTTTGTCAAAAATCTGCTGTTTTTGCTTGAACATTAAATGCCTTCAAATGGTTTTTAATTCACTTCCCGGGGTGAAGAAACAGTTTTTGAGACCTCAGAGTGAGCAAATTGACCATTTTCATGCACTTTTAACCATTCTACAAATCTTGTGTTTAGAGCCCCTGGAAGCATGAAAATCACTTTAAACATGCTAATTTTAGCTCTAAAACTAATAATCCACCTACAAATGTGAACTGACGTTCAAAAACAAAACATTTGAAAACGGACCATTTTTCACCTTTCTGAAGAATGACGTAATGGGGGGGTGTTATCTCTTTTGTCAAAAATCAGCTGTTTTTGCTTGAACATTAAATGCCTCCAAATGGTATTTAATTCACTTTCCGGGCCCCTGGAAGCATGAAAATCACTTTAAACATGCTAATTTTAGCTCTAAAACTAATAATCCACCTACAAATGTGAACTGACGTTCAAAAATAAAACATTTTTAAACGGACCATTTTTCACCTTTCTGAAGAATGACGTAATGGGGGGGTGTTATCTCTTTTGTCAAAAATCTGCTGTTTTTGCTTGAACATTAAATGCCTCCAAATGGTATTTAATTCACTTCCCGGAGTGAAGAAACACTTTTTGAGACCTCAGAGTGAGCAAATTGGCCATTTTCATGCACTTTTAACCATTCCACAAATCTTGTGTTTAGAGCCCCTTGAAGCATGAAAATCACTTTAAACATGCTAATTTTAGCTCTAAAACTAATAATCCACCTACAAATGTGAACTGACGTTCAAAAATAAAACATTTGAAAACGGACCATTTTTCACCTTTCTGAAGCATGACGTAATGGGGGGGTGTTATCTCTTTTGTCAAAAATCAGCCGTTTTTGCTTGAACAATAAATGCCTCCAAATGGTATTTAATTCACTTCCCGGGGTGAAGAAACACTTTTTGAGACCTCAGAGTGAGCAAATTGGCCATTTTCATGCACTTTTAACCATTCCACAAATCTTGTGTTTAGAGCCCTTGGAAGCATGAAAATCACTTTAAACATGCTAATTTTAGCTCTAAAACTAAAAATCCACCTACAAATGTGAACTGACGTTCAAAAATAAAACATTTGAAAACGGACCATTTTTCACCTTTCTGAAGCATGACGTAATGGGGGGGTGTTATCTCTTTTGTCAAAAATCAGCCGTTTTTGCTTGAACATTAAATGCCTCCAAATGGTATTTAATTCACTTCCCGGGGTGAAGAAACACTTTTTGAGACCTCAGAGTGAGCAAATTGGCAATTTTCATGCACTTTTAACCATTCCACAAATCTTTTGTTTAGGGCCCCTGGAAGCATGAAAATCACTTTAAACATGCTAATTTTAGCTCTAAAACTAATAATCCACCTACTAATGTGAACTGACGTTCAAAAATAAAACATTTGAAAACGGACCATTTTTCACCTTTCTGAAGCATGACGTAATGGGGGGGGGTGTTATCTCTTTTGTCAAAAATCAGCCGTTTTTGCTTGAACATTAAATGCCTCCAAATGGTATTTAATTCACTTCCCGGGCCCCTGGAAGCATGAAAATCACTTTAAACATGCTAATTTTAGCTCTAAAACGGATGATCCACCTACAAATGTGAACTGACGTTCAAAAATAAAACATTTGAAAACGGACCATTTTTCACCTTTCTGAAGAATGACGTAATGGGGGGGTGTTATCTCTTTTGTCAATAAATCAGCTGTTTTTGCTTGAACATGAAATGCCTTCAAATGGTATTTAATTCACTACCCGGGGTGAAGAAACACTTTTTGAGACCTCAGAGTGAGCAAATTGTCCATTTTCATGCACTTTTAACCATTCCACAAATCTTGTGTTTAGAGCCCCTGGAAGCATGAAAATCACTTTAAACATGCTAATTTTAGCTCTGAAACTAATAATCCACCTACAAATGTGAACTGACGTTCAAAAATAAAACATTTGAAAACGGACCATTTTTCACCTTTCTGAAGAATGACGTAATGGGGGGGTGTTATCTCTTTTGTAAAAAATCAGCTGGTTTTGCTTGAACATTAAATGCCTTCAAATGGTATTTAATTCACTTCCCGGGGTGAAGAAACACTTTTTGACACCTCATAGTGAGCAAATTGGCCATTTTCATGCACTTTTAACCATTCCACAAATCTTGTGTTTAGAGCCCCTGGAAGCATGAAAATCACTTTAAACATGCTAATTTTAGCTCTAAAACTAATAATCCACCTACAAATGTGAACTGACGTTCAAAAATAAAACATTTGAAAACGGACCATTTTTCACCTTTCTGAAGCATGACGTAATGGGGGGGTGTTATCTCTTTTGTCAAAAATCAGCTGTTTTTGCTTGAACATTAAATGCCTCCAAATGGTATTTAATTCACTTCCCGGGCCCCTGGAAGCATGAAAATCACTTTAAACATGCTAATTTTAGCTCTAAAACTAATAATCCACCTACAAATGTGAACTGACGTTCAAAAATAAAACATTTGAAAACAGACCATTTTTCACCTTTCTGAAGAATGAAGTAATGGGGGGGGGGGTGTTATCTCTTTTGTCAAAAATCAGCTGTTTTTGCTTGAACATTAAATGCCTCCAAATGGTATTTAATTCACTTCCCGGGCCCCTGGAAGCATGAAAATCACTTTAAACATGCTAATTTTAGCTCTAAAACTGATGATCCACCTACAAATGTGAACTGACGTTCAAAAATAAAACATTTGAAAACGGACCATTTTTCACCTTTCTGAAGAATGACGTAATGGGGGGGTGTTATCTCTTTTGTCAATAAATCAGCTGTTTTTGCTTGAACATTAAATGCCTTCAAATGGTATTTAATTCACTTCCCGGGGTGAAGAAACACTTTTTGAGACCTCAGAGTGAGCAAATTGTCCATTTTCATGCACTTTTAACCATTCCACAAATCTTGTGTTTAGAGCACCTGGAAGCATGAAAATCACTTTAAACATGCTAATTTTAGCTCTAAAACTAATAATCCACCTACAAATGTGAACTGACGTTCAAAAATAAAACATTTGAAAACTGACCATTTTTCACCTTTCTGAAGCATGACATAATGGGGGGGGTGTTATCTCTTTTGTCAAAAATCAGCAGTTTTTGCTTGCACATTAAATGCCTCCAAATGGTATTTAATTCACTTCCCGGGCCCCTGGAAGCATGAAAATCACTTTAAACATGCTAATTTTAGCTCTAAAACTAATAATCCACCTACAAATGTGAACTGACGTTCAAAAATAAAACATTTGAAAACCGACCATTTTTCACCTTTCTGAAGAATGACGTAATGGGGGGGTGTTATCTCTTTTGTCAAAAATAAGCTGTTTTTGCTTGAACATTTAATGCCTCCAAATGGTATTTAATTCACTTCCCGGGGTGAAGAAACACTTTTTGAGATCTCAGAGTGAGCAAATTGGCCATTTTCATGCACTTTTAACCATTCCACACATCTTGTGTTTAGAGCCCCTGGAAGCATGAAAATCACTTTAAACATGCTAATTTTAGCTCTAAAACTAATAATCCACCTACAAATGTGAACTGACGTTCAAAAATAAAACATTTGAAAACGGACCATTTTTCACCTTTCTGAAGAATGACGTAATGGGGGGGTGTTATCTCTTTTGTAAAAAATCAGCTGTTTTTGCTTGAACATTAAATGCCTTCAAATGGTATTTAATTCACTTCCCGGGGTGAAGAAACACTTTTTGAGACCTCAGAGTGAGCAAATTGGCCATTTTCATGCACTTTTAACCATTCCACAAATCTTGTGTTTAGAGCCCCTGGAAGCATGAAAATCACTTTAAACATGCTAATTTTAGCTCTAAAACTAATAATCCACCTACAAATGTGAACTGACGTTCAAAAATAAAACATTTGAAAACGGACCATTTTTCACCTTTCTGAAGCATGACGTAATGGGGGGGGTGTTATCTCTTTTGTCAAAAATCAGCTGTTTTTGTTTGAACATTAAATGCCTCCAAATGGTATTTAATTCACTTCCCGGGCCCCTGGAAGCATGAAAATCACTTTAAACATGCTAATTTTAGCTCTAAAACTAATAATCCACCTACAAATGTGAACTGACGTTCAAAAATAAAACATTTGAAAACGGACCATTTTTCACCTTTCTGAAGAATGACATAATGGGGGGGTGTTATCTCTTTTGTCAAAAATCAGCTGTTTTTGCTTGAACATTAAATGCATCCAAATGGTATTTAATTCACTTCCCGGGGTGAAGAAACACTTTTTGAGACCTCAGAGTGAGCAAATTGGCCATTTTCATGCACTTTTAACCATTCCACAAATCTTGTGTTTAGAGCCCCTGGAAGCATGAAAATCACTTTAAACATGCTAATTTGAGCTCTAAAACTAATAATCCACCTACAAATGTGAACTGACGTTCAAAAATAAAACATTTGAAAACGGACCATTTTTCACCTTTCTGAAGCATGACGTAATGGGGGGGTGTTATCTCTTTTGTCGAAAATCAGCTGTTTTTGCTTGAACATTAAATGCCTCCAAATGGTATTTAATTCACTTCCCGGGCCCCTGGAAGCATGAAAATCACTTTAAACATGCTAATTTTAGCTCTAAAACTAATAATCCACCTACAAATGTGAACTGACGTTCAAAAATAAAACATTTGAAAACGGACCATTTTTCACCTTTCTGAAGCATGACGTAATGGGGGGTGTTATCTCTTTTGTCAAAAATCAGCTGTTTTTGCTTGAACATTAAATGCCTTCAAATGGTATTTAATTCACTTCCCGGGTGAAGAAACACTTTTTGAGACCTCAGAGTGAGCAAATTGGCCATTTTCATGCACTTTTAACCATTCCACAAATCTTGTGTTTAGAGCCCCTGGAAGCATGAAAATCACTTTAAACATGCTAATTTTAGCTCTAAAACTAATAATCCACCTACAAATGTGAACTGACGTCCAAAAATAAAACATTTGAAAATGGACCATTTTTCACCTTTCTGAAGAATGACGTAATGGGGGGGTGTTATCTCTTTTGTCAAAAATCAGCTGTTTTTGCTTGAACATTAAATGCTTTCAAATGGTAATTAATTCACTTCCCGGGGTGAAGAAACACTTTTTGAGACCTCAGAGTGAGCAAATTGGCCATTTTCATTCACTTTTAACCATTCCACAAATCTTGTGTTTAGAGCCCCTGGAAGCATGAAAATCACTTTAAACATGCTAATTTTAGCTCTAAAACTAATAATCCACCTACAAATGTGAACTGACGTTCAAAAATAAAACATTTGAAAACAGACCATTTTTCACCTTTCTGAAGAATGACATAATGGGGGGGTGTTATCTCTTTTGTCAATAAATCAGCTGTTTTTGCTTGAACATTAAATGCCTCCAAATGGTATTTAATTCACTTGCCGGGCCCCTGGAAGCATGAAAATCACTTTAAACATGCTAATTTTAGCTCTAAAACTAATAATCCACCTACAAATGTGAACTGACGTTCAAAAATAAAACATTTGAAAACAGACCATTTTTCACCTTTCTGAAGAATGACGTAATGGGGGGGTGTTATCTCTTTTGTCAAAAATCAGCTGTTTGTGCTTGAACATTAAATGCCTCCAAATGGTATTTAATTCACTTCCCGGTGTGAAGAAACACTTTTTGAGACCTCAGAGTGAGCAAATTGGCCATTTTCATGCACTTTTAACCATTCCACCAATCTTGTGTTTAGAGCCCCTGGAAGCATGAAAATCACTTTAAAATGCTAATTTTAGCTCTAAAACTAATAATCCACCTACAAATGTGAACTGACGTTCAAAAATAAAACATTTGAAAACTGACCATTTTTCACCTTTCTGAAGCATGACGTAATGGGGGGGGTGTTATCTCTTTTCTCAAAAATCAGTCGTTTTTGCTTGAACATTAAATGCCTCCAAATGGTATTTAATTCACATCCCGGGCCCCTGGAAGCATGAAAATCACTTTAAACATGCTAATTTTAGCTCTAAAACTAATAATCCACCTACAAATGTGAACTGACGTTCAAAAATAAAACATTTGAAAACGGACCATTTTTCACCTTTCTGAAGAATGACGTAATGGGGGGGGGGTGTTATCTCTTGTCAAAAATCAGCTGTTTTTGCTTGAACATTAAATGCCTCCAAATGGTATTTAATTCACTTCCCGGGCCCCTGGAAGCATGAAAATCACTTTAAACATGCTAATTTTAGCTCTAAAACTAATAATCCACCTACAAATGTGAACTGACGTTCAAAAATAAAACATTTGAAAACGGACCATTTTTCACCTTTCTGAAGAATGACGTAATGGGGGGGGTGTTATCTCTTTTGTCAAAATCAGCTGGTTTTGCTTGAACATTAAATGCCTCCAAATGGTATTTAATTCACTTCCCGGGGTGAAGAAACACTTTTTGAGACCTCAGAGTGAGCAAATTGGCCATTTTCATGCACTTTTAACCATTCCACAAATCTTGTGTTTAGAGCCCCTGGAAGCATGAAAATCACTTTAAACATGCTAATTTTAGCTCTAAAACTAATAATCCACCTACAAATGTGAACTGACGTTCAAAAATAAAACATTTCAAAACGGACCATTTTTCACCTTTCTGAAGAATGACGTAATGGGGGGGGGTTATCTCTTGTCAAAAATCAGCTGTTTTTGCTTGAACATTAAATGCCTCCAAATGGTATTTAATTCACTTCCCGGGCCCCTGGAAGCATGAAAATCACTTTAAACATGCTAATTTTAGCTCTAAAACTAACAATCCACCTACAAATGTGAACTGACGTTCAAAAATAAAACATTTGAAAACGGACCATTTTTCACCTTTCTGAAGAATGACGTAATGGGGGGTGTTATCTCTTTTGTCAAAAATCAGCTGTTTTTGCTTGAACATTAAATGCCTCCAAATGGTATTTAATTCACTTCCAGGGGTGAAGAAACACTTTTTGAGACCTCAGAGTGAGCAAATTGGCCATTTTCATGCACTTTTAACCATTCCACAAATCTTGTGTTTAGAGCCCCTGGAAGCATGAAAATCACTTTAAACATGCTAATTTTAGCTCTGAAACTAATAATCCACCTACAAATGTGAACTGACTTTCAAAAATAAAACATTTGAAAACAGACCATTTTTCACCTTTCTGAAGAATGACGTAATGGGGGGTGTTATCTCTTTTGTCAAAAATCAGCTGTTTTTGCTTGAACATTAAATGCCTCCAAATGGTATTTAATTCACTTCCCGGGGTGAAGAAACACTTTTTGAGACCTCAGAGTGAGCAAATTGGCCATTTTCATGCACTTTTAACCATTCCACAAATCTTGTGTTTAGAGCCCCTGGAAGCATGAAAATCACTTTAAACATGCTAATTTTACCTCTAAAACTAATAATCCACCTACAAATGTGAACTGACGTTCAAAAATAAAACATTTGAAAACGGACCATTTTTCACCTTTCTGAAGCATGACGTAATGGGGGTGTTATCTATTTTGTCAAAAATCAGCTGTTTTTGCTTGAACATTAAATGCCTCCAAATGGTATTTAATTCACTTCCCGGGCCCCTGGAAGCATGAAAATCACTTTAAACATGCTAATTTTAGCTCTAAAACTGATGATCCACCTACAAATGTGAACTGACGTTCATAAATAAAACATTAGAAAACGGACCATTTTTCACCTTTCTGATGAATGACGTAATGGGGGGGTGTTATCTCTTTTGTCAAAAATCAGCTGTTTTTGCTTGAACATTAAATGCCTTCAAACGGTTTTTAATTCACTTCCCGGGGTGAAGAAACAGTTTTTGAGACCTCAGAGTGAGCAAATTGACCATTTTCATGCACTTTTAACCATTCCACAAATCTTGTGTTTAGAGCCCCTGGAAGCATGAAAATCACTTTAAACATGCTAATTTTAGCTCTAAAACTAATAATCCACCTACAAATGTGAACTGACGTTCAAAAACAAAACATTTGAAAACGGACCATTTTTCACCTTTCTGAAGAATGACGTAATGGGGGGGTGTTATCTCTTTTGTCAAAAATCAGCTGTTTTTGCTTGAACATTAAATGCCTCCAAATGGTATTTAATTCACTTTCCGGGCCCCTGAAGCATGAAAATCACTTTAAACATGCTAATTTTAGCTCTAAAACTAATAATCCACCTACAAATGTGAACTGACGTTCAAAAATAAAACATTTGAAAACGGACCATTTTTCACCTTTCTGAAGAATGACGTAATGGGGGGGTGTTATCTCTTTTCTCAAAAATCAGCTGTTTTTGCTTGAACATTAAATGCCTCCAAATGGTATTTAATTCACTTCCCGGGGTGAAGAAACAGTTTTTGAGACCTCAGAGTGAGCAAATTGGCTATTTTCATGCACTTTTAACCATTCCACAAATCTTGTGTTTAGAGCCCCTGGAAGCATGAAAATCACTTTAAACATGCTAATTTTAGCTCTAAAACTAATAATCCACTTACAAATGTGAACTGACGTTCAAAAATAAAACATTTGAAAACGGACCATTTTTCACCTTTCTAAAGCATGACGTAATGGGGGGTGTTATCTATTTTGTCAAAAATCAGCTGTTTTTGCTTGAACATTAAATGCCTCCAAATGGTATTTAATTCACTTCCCGGGCCCCTGGAAGCATGAAAATCACTTTAAACATGCTAATTTTAGCTCTAAAACTGATGATCCACCTACAAATGTGAACTGACGTTCAAAAATAAAACATTTGAAAACGGACCATTTTTCACCTTTCTGAAGAATGACGTAATGGGGGGGTGTTATCTCTTTTGTCAAAAATCAGCTGTTTTTGCTTGAACATTAAATGCCTTCAAATGGTTTTTAATTCACTTCCCGGGGTGAAGAAACAGTTTTTGAGACCTCAGAGTGAGCAAATTGACCATTTTCATGCACTTTTAACCATTCCACAAATCTTGTGTTTAGAGCCCCTGGAAGCATGAAAATCACTTTAAACATGCTAATTTTAGCTCTAAAACTAATAATCCACTTACAAATGTGAACTGACGTTCAAAAATAAAACATTTGAAAACGGACCATTTTTCACCTTTCTGAAGCATGACGTAATGGGGGGTGTTATCTATTTTGTCAAAAATCAGCTGTTTTTGCTTGAACATTAAATGCCTCCAAATGGTATTTAATTCACTTCCCGGGCCCCTGGAAGCATGAAAATCACTTTAAACATGCTAATTTTAGCTCTAAAACTGATGATCCACCTACAAATGTGAACTGACGTTCAAAAATTAAACATTTGAAAACGGACCATTTTTCACCTTTCTGAAGAATGACGTAATGGGGGGGTGTTATCTCTTTTGTCAAAAATCTGCTGTTTTTGCTTGAACATTAAATGCCTTCAAATGGTTTTTAATTCACTTCCCGGGGTGAAGAAACAGTTTTTGAGACCTCAGAGTGAGCAAATTGACCATTTTCATGCACTTTTAACCATTCCACAAATCTTGTGTTAAGAGCCCCTGGAAGCATGAAAATCACTTTAAACATGCTAATTTTAGCTCTAAAACTAATAATCCACCTACAAATGTGAACTGACGTTCAAAAATAAAACATTTGAAAACGGACCATTTTTCACCTTTCTGAAGAATGACGTAATGGGGGGGTGTTATCTCTTTTGTAAAAAATCAGCTGTTTTTGCTTGAACATTAAATGCCTTCAAATGGTATTTAATTCACTTCCCGGGGTGAAGAAACACTTTTTGAGACCTCAGAGTGAGCAAATTGGCCATTTTCATGCACTTTTAACCATTCCACAAATCTTGTGTTTAGAGCCCCTGGAAGCATGAAAATCACTTTAAACATGCTAATTTTAGCTCTAAAACTAATAATCCACCTACAAATGTGAACTGACGTTCAAAAATAAAACATTTGAAAACGGACCATTTTTCACCTTTCTGAAGCATGACGTAATGGGGGGGGGGTGTTATCTCTTTTGTCAAAAATCAGCTGTTTTTGTTTGAACATTAAATGCCTCCAAATGGTATTTAATTCACTTCCCGGGCCCCTGGAAGCATGAAAATCACTTTAAACATGCTAATTTTAGCTCTAAAACTAATAATCCACCTACAAATGTGAACTGACGTTCAAAAATAAAACATTTGAAAACGGACCATTTTTCACCTTTCTGAAGCATGACGTAATGGGGGGGTGTTATCTCTTTTGTCAAAAATCAGCTGTTTTTGCTTGAACATTAAATGCCTCCAAATGGTATTTAATTCACTTCCCGGGCCCCTGGAAGCATGAAAATCACTTTAAACATGCTAATTTTAGCTCTAAAACTAATAATCCACCTACAAATGTGAACTGACGTTCAAAAATAAAACATTTGAAAACGGACCATTTTTCACCTTTCTGAAGCATGACGTAATGGGGGGTGTTATCTCTTTTGTCAAAAATCAGCTGTTTTTGCTTGAACATTAAATGCCTTCAAATGGTATTTAATTCACTTCCCGGGTGAAGAAACACTTTTTGAGACCTCAGAGTGAGCAAATTGGCCATTTTCATGCACTTTTAACCATTCCACAAATCTTGTGTTTAGAGCCCCTGGAAGCATGAAAATCACTTTAAACATGCTAATTTTAGCTCTAAAACTAATAATCCACCTACAAATGTGAACTGACGTCCAAAAATAAAACATTTGAAAATGGACCATTTTTCACCTTTCTGAAGAATGACGTAATGGGGGGGTGTTATCTCTTTTGTCAAAAATCAGCTGTTTTTGCTTGAACATTAAATGCTTTCAAATGGTAATTAATTCACTTCCCGGGGTGAAGAAACACTTTTTGAGACCTCAGAGTGAGCAAATTGGCCATTTTCATTCACTTTTAACCATTCCACAAATCTTGTGTTTAGAGCCCCTGGAAGCATGAAAATCACTTTAAACATGCTAATTTTAGCTCTAAAACTAATAATCCACCTACAAATGTGAACTGACGTTCAAAAATAAAACATTTGAAAACAGACCATTTTTCACCTTTCTGAAGAATGACATAATGGGGGGGTGTTATCTCTTTTGTCAATAAATCAGCTGTTTTTGCTTGAACATTAAATGCCTCCAAATGGTATTTAATTCACTTGCCAGGCCCCTGGAAGCATGAAAATCACTTTAAACATGCTAATTTTAGCTCTAAAACTAATAATCCACCTACAAATGTGAACTGACGTTCAAAAATAAAACATTTGAAAACAGACCATTTTTCACCTTTCTGAAGAATGACGTAATGGGGGGGTGTTATCTCTTTTGTCAAAAATCAGCTGTTTGTGCTTGAACATTAAATGCCTCCAAATGGTATTTAATTCACTTCCCGGTGTGAAGAAACACTTTTTGAGACCTCAGAGTGAGCAAATTGGCCATTTTCATGCACTTTTAACCATTCCACCAATCTTGTGTTTAGAGCCCCTGGAAGCATGAAAATCACTTTAAACATGCTAATTTTAGCTCTAAAACTAATAATCCACCTACAAATGTGAACTGACGTTCAAAAATAAAACATTTGAAAACTGACCATTTTTCACCTTTCTGAAGCATGACGTAATGGGGGGGGTGTTATCTCTTTTCTCAAAAATCAGTCGTTTTTGCTTGAACATTAAATGCCTCCAAATGGTATTTAATTCACTTCCCGGGCCCCTGGAAGCATGAAAATCACTTTAAACATGCTAATTTTAGCTCTAAAACTAATAATCCACCTACAAATGTGAACTGACGTTCAAAAATAAAACATTTGAAAACGGACCATTTTTCACCTTTCTGAAGAATGACGTAATGGGGGGGGGGTGTTATCTCTTGTCAAAAATCAGCTGTTTTTGCTTGAACATTAAATGCCTCCAAATGGTATTTAATTCACTTCCCGGGCCCCTGGAAGCATGAAAATCACTTTAAACATGCTAATTTTAGCTCTAAAACTAATAATCCACCTACAAATGTGAACTGACGTTCAAAAATAAAACATTTGAAAACGGACCATTTTTCACCTTTCTGAAGAATGACATAATGGGGGGGTGTTATCTCTTTTGTCAAAAATCAGCTGTTTTTGCTTGAACATTAAATGCATCCAAATGGTATTTAATTCACTTCCCGGGGTGAAGAAACACTTTTTGAGACCTCAGAGTGAGCAAATTGGCCATTTTCATGCACTTTTAACCATTCCACAAATCTTGTGTTTAGAGCCCCTGGAAGCATGAAAATCACTTTAAACATGCTAATTTGAGCTCTAAAACTAATAATCCACCTACAAATGTGAACTGACGTTCAAAAATAAAACATTTGAAAACGGACCATTTTTCACCTTTCTGAAGCATGACGTAATGGGGGGGTGTTATCTCTTTTTGTCAAAAATCAGCTGTTTTTGCTTGAACATTAAATGCCTCCAAATGGTATTTAATTCACTTCCCGGGCCCCTGGAAGCATGAAAATCACTTTAAACATGCTAATTTTAGCTCTAAAACTAATAATCCACCTACAAATGTGAACTGACGTTCAAAAATAAAACATTTGAAAACGGACCATTTTTCACCTTTCTGAAGCATGACGTAATGGGGGGTGTTATCTCTTTTGTCAAAAATCAGCTGTTTTTGCTTGAACATTAAATGCCTTCAAATGGTATTTAATTCACTTCCCGGGTGAAGAAACACTTTTTGAGACCTCAGAGTGAGCAAATTGGCCATTTTCATGCACTTTTATCCATTCCACAAATCTTGTGTTTAGAGCCCCTGGAAGCATGAAAATCACTTTAAACATGCTAATTTTAGCTCTAAAACTAATAATCCACCTACAAATGTGAACTGACGTCCAAAAATAAAACATTTGAAAATGGACCATTTTTCACCTTTCTGAAGAATGACGTAATGGGGGGGTGTTATCTCTTTTGTCAAAAATCAGCTGTTTTTGCTTGAACATTAAATGCTTTCAAATGGTAATTAATTCACTTCCCGGGGTGAAGAAACACTTTTTGAGACCTCAGAGTGAGCAAATTGGCCATTTTCATTCACTTTTAACCATTCCACAAATCTTGTGTTTAGAGCCCCTGGAAGCATGAAAATCACTTTAAACATGCTAATTTTAGCTCTAAAACTAATAATCCACCTACAAATGTGAACTGACGTTCAAAAATAAAACATTTGAAAACAGACCATTTTTCACCTTTCTGAAGAATGACATAATGGGGGGGTGTTATCTCTTTTGTCAATAAATCAGCTGTTTTTGCTTGAACATTAAATACCTCCAAATGGTATTTAATTCACTTGCCGGGCCCCTGGAAGCATGAAAAGCACTTTAAACATGCTAATTTTAGCTCTAAAACTAATAATCCACCTACAAATGTGAACTGACGTTCAAAAACAAAACATTTGAAAATGGACCATTTTTCACCTTTCTGAAGAATGACGTAATGGGGGGGTGTTATCTCTTTTGTCAAAAATCAGCTGTTTTTGCTTGAACATTAAATGCCTCCAAATGGTATTTAATTCACTTTCCGGGCCCCTGGAAGCATGAAAATCACTTTAAACATGCTAATTTTAGCTCTAAAACTAATAATCCACCTACAAATGTGAACTGACGTTCAAAAATAAAACATTTGAAAACGGACCATTTTTCACCTTTCTGAAGAATGACATAATGGGGGGGTGTTATCTCTTTTGTCAAAAATCAGCTGTTTTTGCTTGAACATTAAATGCATCCAAATGGTATTTAATTCACTTCCCGGGGTGAAGAAACACTTTTTGAGACCTCAGAGTGAGCAAATTGGCCATTTTCATGCACTTTTAACCATTCCACAAATCTTGTGTTTAGAGCCCCTGGAAGCATGAAAATCACTTTAAACATGCTAATTTGAGCTCTAAAACTAATAATCCACCTACAAATGTGAACTGACGTTCAAAAATAAAACATTTGAAAACGGACCATTTTTCACCTTTCTGAAGCATGACGTAATGGGGGGGTGTTATCTCTTTTGTCAAAAATCAGCTGTTTTTGCTTGAACATTAAATGCCTCCAAATGGTATTTAATTCACTTCCCGGGCCCCTGGAAGCATGAAAATCACTTTAAACATGCTAATTTTAGCTCTAAAACTAATAATCCACCTACAAATGTGAACTGACGTTCAAAAATAAAACATTTGAAAACGGACCATTTTTTCACCTTTCTGAAGCATGACGTAATGGGGGGTGTTATCTCTTTTGTCAAAAATCAGCTGTTTTTGCTTGAACATTAAATGCCTTCAAATGGTATTTAATTCACTTCCCGGGTGAAGAAACACTTTTTGAGACCTCAGAGTGAGCAAATTGGCCATTTTCATGCACTTTTAACCATTCCACAAATCTTGTGTTTAGAGCCCCTGGAAGCATGAAAATCACTTTAAACATGCTAATTTTAGCTCTAAAACTAATAATCCACCTACAAATGTGAACTGACGTCCAAAAATAAAACATTTGAAAATGGACCATTTTTCACCTTTCTGAAGAATGACGTAATGGGGGGGTGTTATCTCTTTTGTCAAAAATCAGCTGTTTTTGCTTGAACATTAAATGCTTTCAAATGGTAATTAATTCACTTCCCGGGGTGAAGAAACACTTTTTGAGACCTCAGAGTGAGCAAATTGGCCATTTTCATTCACTTTTAACCATTCCACAAATCTTGTGTTTAGAGCCCCTGGAAGCATGAAAATCACTTTAAACATGCTAATTTTAGCTCTAAAACTAATAATCCACCTACAAATGTGAACTGACGTTCAAAAATAAAACATTTGAAAACAGACCATTTTTCACCTTCTGAAGAATGACATAATGGGGGGGTGTTATCTCTTTTGTCAATAAATCAGCTGTTTTTGCTTGAACATTAAATGCCTCCAAATGGTATTTAATTCACTTGCCAGGCCCCTGGAAGCATGAAAATCACTTTAAACATGCTAATTTTAGCTCTAAAACTAATAATCCACCTACAAATGTGAACTGACGTTCAAAAATAAAACATTTGAAAACAGACCATTTTTCACCTTTCTGAAGAATGACGTAATGGGGGGGTGTTATCTCTTTTGTCAAAAATCAGCTGTTTGTGCTTGAACATTAAATGCCTCCAAATGGTATTTAATTCACTTCCCGGTGTGAAGAAACACTTTTTGAGACCTCAGAGTGAGCAAATTGGCCATTTTCATGCACTTTTAACCATTCCACCAATCTTGTGTTTAGAGCCCCTGGAAGCATGAAAATCACTTTAAACATGCTAATTTTAGCTCTAAAACTAATAATCCACCTACAAATGTGAACTGACGTTCAAAAATAAAACATTTGAAAACTGACCATTTTTCACCTTTCTGAAGCATGACGTAATGGGGGGGGTGTTATCTCTTTTCTCAAAAATCAGTCGTTTTTGCTTGAACATTAAATGCCTCCAAATGGTATTTAATTCACTTCCCGGGCCCCTGGAAGCATGAAAATCACTTTAAACATGCTAATTTTAGCTCTAAAACTAATAATCCACCTACAAATGTGAACTGACGTTCAAAAATAAAACATTTGAAAACGGACCATTTTTCACCTTTCTGAAGAATGACGTAATGGGGGGGGGGTGTTATCTCTTGTCAAAAATCAGCTGTTTTTGCTTGAACATTAAATGCCTCCAAATGGTATTTAATTCACTTCCCGGGCCCCTGGAAGCATGAAAATCACTTTAAACATGCTAATTTTAGCTCTAAAACTAATAATCCACCTACAAATGTGAACTGACGTTCAAAAATAAAACATTTGAAAACGGACCATTTTTCACCTTTCTGAAGAATGACATAATGGGGGGGTGTTATCTCTTTTGTCAAAAATCAGCTGTTTTTGCTTGAACATTAAATGCATCCAAATGGTATTTAATTCACTTCCCGGGGTGAAGAAACACTTTTTGAGACCTCAGAGTGAGCAAATTGGCCATTTTCATGCACTTTTAACCATTCCACAAATCTTGTGTTTAGAGCCCCTGGAAGCATGAAAATCACTTTAAACATGCTAATTTGAGCTCTAAAACTAATAATCCACCTACAAATGTGAACTGACGTTCAAAAATAAAACATTTGAAAACGGACCATTTTTCACCTTTCTGAAGCATGACGTAATGGGGGGGTGTTATCTCTTTTGTCAAAAATCAGCTGTTTTTGCTTGAACATTAAATGCCTCCAAATGGTATTTAATTCACTTCCCGGGCCCCTGGAAGCATGAAAATCACTTTAAACATGCTAATTTTAGCTCTAAAACTAATAATCCACCTACAAATGTGAACTGACGTTCAAAAATAAAACATTTGAAAACGGACCATTTTTCACCTTTCTGAAGCATGACGTAATGGGGGGTGTTATCTCTTTTGTCAAAAATCAGCTGTTTTTGCTTGAACATTAAATGCCTTCAAATGGTATTTAATTCACTTCCCGGGTGAAGAAACACTTTTTGAGACCTCAGAGTGAGCAAATTGGCCATTTTCATGCACTTTTATCCATTCCACAAATCTTGTGTTTAGAGCCCCTGGAAGCATGAAAATCACTTTAAACATGCTAATTTTAGCTCTAAAACTAATAATCCACCTACAAATGTGAACTGACGTCCAAAAATAAAACATTTGAAAATGGACCATTTTTCACCTTTCTGAAGAATGACGTAATGGGGGGGTGTTATCTCTTTTGTCAAAAATCAGCTGTTTTTGCTTGAACATTAAATGCTTTCAAATGGTAATTAATTCACTTCCCGGGGTGAAGAAACACTTTTTGAGACCTCAGAGTGAGCAAATTGGCCATTTTCATTCACTTTTAACCATTCCACAAATCTTGTGTTTAGAGCCCCTGGAAGCATGAAAATCACTTTAAACATGCTAATTTTAGCTCTAAAACTAATAATCCACCTACAAATGTGAACTGACGTTCAAAAATAAAACATTTGAAAACAGACCATTTTTCACCTTTCTGAAGAATGACATAATGGGGGGGTGTTATCTCTTTTGTCAATAAATCAGCTGTTTTTGCTTGAACATTAAATACCTCCAAATGGTATTTAATTCACTTGCCGGGCCCCTGGAAGCATGAAAAGCACTTTAAACATGCTAATTTTAGCTCTAAAACTAATAATCCACCTACAAATGTGAACTGACGTTCAAAAACAAAACATTTGAAAACGGACCATTTTTCACCTTTCTGAAGAATGACGTAATGGGGGGGTGTTATCTCTTTTGTCAAAAATCAGCTGTTTTTGCTTGAACATTAAATGCCTCCAAATGGTATTTAATTCACTTTCCGGGCCCCTGGAAGCATGAAAATCACTTTAAACATGCTAATTTTAGCTCTAAAACTAATAATCCACCTACAAATGTGAACTGACGTTCAAAAATAAAACATTTTTAAACGGACCATTTTTCACCTTTCTGAAGAATGACGTAATGGGGGGGTGTTATCTCTTTTGTCAAAAATCTGCTGTTTTTGCTTGAACATTAAATGCCTCCAAATGGTATTTAATTCACTTCCCGGAGTGAAGAAACACTTTTTGAGACCTCAGAGTGAGCAAATTGGCCATTTTCATGCACTTTTAACCATTCCACAAATCTTGTGTTTAGAGCCCCTTGAAGCATGAAAATCACTTTAAACATGCTAATTTTAGCTCTAAAACTAATAATCCACCTACAAATGTGAACTGACGTTCAAAAATAAAACATTTGAAAACGGACCATTTTTCACCTTTCTGAAGCATGACGTAATGGGGGGGTGTTATCTCTTTTGTCAAAAATCAGCCGTTTTTGCTTGAACAATAAATGCCTCCAAATGGTATTTAATTCACTTCCCGGGGTGAAGAAACACTTTTTGAGACCTCAGAGTGAGCAAATTGGCCATTTTCATGCACTTTTAACCATTCCACAAATCTTGTGTTTAGAGCCCTTGGAAGCATGAAAATCACTTTAAACATGCTAATTTTAGCTCTAAAACTAAAAATCCACCTACAAATGTGAACTGACGTTCAAAAATAAAACATTTGAAAACGGACCATTTTTCACCTTTCTGAAGCATGACGTAATGGGGGGGTGTTATCTCTTTTGTCAAAAATCAGCCGTTTTTGCTTGAACATTAAATGCCTCCAAATGGTATTTAATTCACTTCCCGGGGTGAAGAAACACTTTTTGAGACCTCAGAGTGAGCAAATTGGCAATTTTCATGCACTTTTAACCATTCCACAAATCTTTTGTTTAGGGCCCCTGGAAGCATGAAAATCACTTTAAACATGCTAATTTTAGCTCTAAAACTAATAATCCACCTACTAATGTGAACTGACGTTCAAAAATAAAACATTTGAAAACGGACCATTTTTCACCTTTCTGAAGCATGACGTAATGGGGGGGGTGTTATCTCTTTTGTCAAAAATCAGCTGTTTTTGCTTGAACATTAAATGCCTCCAAATGGTATTTAATTCACTTCCCGGGCCCCTGGAAGCATGAAAATCACTTTAAACATGCTAATTTTAGCTCTAAAACGGATGATCCACCTACAAATGTGAACTGACGTTCAAAAATAAAACATTTGAAAACGGACCATTTTTCACCTTTCTGAAGAATGACGTAATGGGGGGGTGTTATCTCTTTTGTCAATAAATCAGCTGTTTTTGCTTGAACATGAAATGCCTTCAAATGGTATTTAATTCACTACCCGGGGTGAAGAAACACTTTTTGAGACCTCAGAGTGAGCAAATTGTCCATTTTCATGCACTTTTAACCATTCCACAAATCTTGTGTTTAGAGCCCCTGGAAGCATGAAAATCACTTTAAACATGCTAATTTTAGCTCTGAAACTAATAATCCACCTACAAATGTGAACTGACGTTCAAAAATAAAACATTTGAAAACGGACCATTTTTCACCTTTCTGAAGAATGACGTAATGGGGGGGTGTTATCTCTTTTGTAAAAAATCAGCTGTTTTTGCTTGAACATTAAATGCCTTCAAATGGTATTTAATTCACTTCCCGGGGTGAAGAAACACTTTTTGACACCTCATAGTGAGCAAATTGGCCATTTTCATGCACTTTTAACCATTCCACAAATCTTGTGTTTAGAGCCCCTGGAAGCATGAAAATCACTTTAAACATGCTAATTTTAGCTCTAAAACTAATAATCCACCTACAAATGTGAACTGACGTTCAAAAATAAAACATTTGAAAACGGACCATTTTTCACGTTTCTGAAGCATGACGTAATGGGGGGGTGTTATCTCTTTTGTCAAAAATCAGCTGTTTTTGCTTGAACATTAAATGCCTCCAAATGGTATTTAATTCACTTCCCGGGCCCCTGGAAGCATGAAAATCACTTTAAACATGCTAATTTTAGCTCTAAAACTAATAATCCACCTACAAATGTGAACTGACGTTCAAAAATAAAACATTTGAAAACAGACCATTTTTCACCTTTCTGAAGAATGACGTAATGGGGGGGGGGGGGTTATCTCTTTTGTCAAAAATCAGCTGTTTTTGCTTGAACATTAAATGCCTCCAAATGGTATTTAATTCACTTCCCGGGCCCCTGGAAGCATGAAAATCACTTTAAACATGCTAATTTTAGCTCTAAAACTGATGATCCACCTACAAATGTGAACTGACGTTCAAAAATAAAACATTTGAAAACGGACCATTTTTCACCTTTCTGAAGAATGACGTAATGGGGGGGTGTTATCTCTTTTGTCAATAAATCAGCTGTTTTTGCTTGAACATTAAATGCCTTCAAATGGTATTTAATTCACTTCCCGGGGTGAAGAAACACTTTTTGAGACCTCAGAGTGAGCAAATTGTCCATTTTCATGCACTTTTAACCATTCCACAAATCTTGTGTTTAGAGCCCCTGGAAGCATGAAAATCACTTTAAACATGCTAATTTTAGCTCTAAAACTAATAATCCACCTACAAATGTGAACTGACGTTCAAAAATAAAACATTTGAAAACCGACCATTTTTCACCTTTCTGAAGAATGACGTAATGGGGGGGTGTTATCTCTTTTGTCAAAAATAAGCTGTTTTTGCTTGAACATTTAATGCCTCCAAATGGTATTTAATTCACTTCCCGGGGTGAAGAAACACTTTTTGAGATCTCAGAGTGAGCAAATTGGCCATTTTCATGCACTTTTAACCATTCCACACATCTTGTGTTTAGAGCCCCTGGAAGCATGAAAATCACTTTAAACATGCTAATTTTAGCTCTAAAACTAATAATCCACCTACAAATGTGAACTGACGTTCAAAAATAAAACATTTGAAAACGGACCATTTTTCACCTTTCTGAAGAATGACGTAATGGGGGGGTGTTATCATTTTTGTAAAAAATCAGCTGTTTTTGCTTGAACATTAAATGCCTTCAAATGGTATTTAATTCACTTCCCGGGGTGAAGAAACACTTTTTGAGACCTCAGAGTGAGCAAATTGGCCATTTTCATGCACTTTTAACCATTCCACAAATCTTGTGTTTAGAGCCCCTGGAAGCATGAAAATCACTTTAAACATGCTAATTTTAGCTCTAAAACTAATAATCCACCTACAAATGTGAACTGACGTTCAAAAATAAAACATTTGAAAACGGACCATTTTTCACCTTTCTGAAGCATGACGTAATGGGGGGGGTGTTATCTCTTTTGTCAAAAATCAGCTGTTTTTGTTTGAACATTAAATGCCTCCAAATGGTATTTAATTCACTTCCCGGGCCCCTGGAAGCATGAAAATCACTTTAAACATGCTAATTTTAGCTCTAAAACTAATAATCCACCTACAAATGTGAACTGACGTTCAAAAATAAAACATTTGAAAACGGACCATTTTTCACCTTTCTGAAGAATGACATAATGGGGGGGTGTTATCTCTTTTGTCAAAAATCAGCTGTTTTTGCTTGAACATTAAATGCATCCAAATGGTATTTAATTCACTTCCCGGGGTGAAGAAACACTTTTTGAGACCTCAGAGTGAGCAAATTGGCCATTTTCATGCACTTTTAACCATTCCACAAATCTTGTGTTTAGAGCCCCTGGAAGCATGAAAATCACTTTAAACATGCTAATTTGAGCTCTAAAACTAATAATCCACCTACAAATGTGAACTGACGTTCAAAAATAAAACATTTGAAAACGGACCATTTTTCACCTTTCTGAAGCATGACGTAATGGGGGGGTGTTATCTCTTTTGTCGAAAAT
This sequence comes from Lissotriton helveticus, assembly GCF_964261635.1. Classification (NCBI taxonomy): domain Eukaryota; kingdom Metazoa; phylum Chordata; class Amphibia; order Caudata; family Salamandridae; genus Lissotriton; species Lissotriton helveticus. The sequence goes on from NW_027611949.1 coordinate 597,576, forward strand.
CAGCTGTTTTTGCTTGAACATTAAATGCCTCCAAATGGTATTTAATTCACTTCCCGGGCCCCTGGAAGCATGAAAATCACTTTAAACATGTTAATTTTAGCTCTAAAACTAATAATCCACCTACAAATGTGAACTGACGTTCAAAAATAAAACATTTGAAAACGGACCATTTTTCACCTTTCTGAAGCATGACGTAATGGGGGGTGTTATCTCTTTTGTCAAAAATCAGCTGTTTTTGCTTGAACATTAAATGCCTTCAAATGGTATTTAATTCACTTCCCGGGTGAAGAAACACTTTTTGAGACCTCAGAGTGAGCAAATTGGCCATTTTCATGCACTTTTAACCATTCCACAAATCTTGTGTTTAGAGCCCCTGGAAGCATGAAAATCACTTTAAACATGCTAATTTTAGCTCTAAAACTAATAATCCACCTACAAATGTGAACTGACGTTCAAAAATAAAACATTTGAAAACAGACCATTTTTCACCTTTCTGAAGAATGACGTAATGGGGGGGTGTTATCTCTTTTGTCAAAAATCAGCTGTTTGTGCTTGAACATTAAATGCCTCCAAATGGTATTTAATTCACTTCCCGGTGTGAAGAAACACTTTTTGAGACCTCAGAGTGAGCAAATTGGCCATTTTCATGCACTTTTAACCATTCCACCAATCTTGTGTTTAGAGCCCCTGGAAGCATGAAAATCACTTTAAAATGCTAATTTTAGCTCTAAAACTAATAATCCACCTACAAATGTGAACTGACGTTCAAAAATAAAACATTTGAAAACTGACCATTTTTCACCTTTCTGAAGCATGACGTAATGGGGGGGGTGTTATCTCTTTTCTCAAAAATCAGTCGTTTTTGCTTGAACATTAAATGCCTCCAAATGGTATTTAATTCACATCCCGGGCCCCTGGAAGCATGAAAATCACTTTAAACATGCTAATTTTAGCTCTAAAACTAATAATCCACCTACAAATGTGAACTGACGTTCAAAAATAAAACATTTGAAAACGGACCATTTTTCACCTTTCTGAAGAATGACGTAATGGGGGGGGGGTGTTATCTCTTGTCAAAAATCAGCTGTTTTTGCTTGAACATTAAATGCCTCCAAATGGTATTTAATTCACTTCCCGGGCCCCTGGAAGCATGAAAATCACTTTAAACATGCTAATTTTAGCTCTAAAACTAATAATCCACCTACAAATGTGAACTGACGTTCAAAAATAAAACATTTGAAAACGGACCATTTTTCACCTTTCTGAAGAATGACGTAATGGGGGGGGTGTTATCTCTTTTGTCAAAATCAGCTGTTTTTGCTTGAACATTAAATGCCTCCAAATGGTATTTAATTCACTTCCCGGGGTGAAGAAACACTTTTTGAGACCTCAGAGTGAGCAAATTGGCCATTTTCATGCACTTTTAACCATTCCACAAATCTTGTGTTTAGAGCCCCTGGAAGCATGAAAATCACTTTAAACATGCTAATTTTAGCTCTAAAACTAATAATCCACCTACAAATGTGAACTGACGTTCAAAAATAAAACATTTCAAAACGGACCATTTTTCACCTTTCTGAAGAATGACGTAATGGGGGGGGGTTATCTCTTGTCAAAAATCAGCTGTTTTTGCTTGAACATTAAATGCCTCCAAATGGTATTTAATTCACTTCCCGGGCCCCTGGAAGCATGAAAATCACTTTAAACATGCTAATTTTAGCTCTAAAACTAACAATCCACCTACAAATGTGAACTGACGTTCAAAAATAAAACATTTGAAAACGGACCATTTTTCACCTTTCTGAAGAATGACGTAATGGGGGGTGTTATCTCTTTTGTCAAAAATCAGCTGTTTTTGCTTGAACATTAAATGCCTCCAAATGGTATTTAATTCACTTCCAGGGGTGAAGAAACACTTTTTGAGACCTCAGAGTGAGCAAATTGGCCATTTTCATGCACTTTTAACCATTCCACAAATCTTGTGTTTAGAGCCCCTGGAAGCATGAAAATCACTTTAAACATGCTAATTTTAGCTCTGAAACTAATAATCCACCTACAAATGTGAACTGACTTTCAAAAATAAAACATTTGAAAACAGACCATTTTTCACCTTTCTGAAGAATGACGTAATGGGGGGTGTTATCTCTTTTGTCAAAAATCAGCTGTTTTTGCTTGAACATTAAATGCCTCCAAATGGTATTTAATTCACTTCCCGGGGTGAAGAAACACTTTTTGAGACCTCAGAGTGAGCAAATTGGCCATTTTCATGCACTTTTAACCATTCCACAAATCTTGTGTTTAGAGCCCCTGGAAGCATGAAAATCACTTTAAACATGCTAATTTTACCTCTAAAACTAATAATCCACCTACAAATGTGAACTGACGTTCAAAAATAAAACATTTGAAAACGGACCATTTTTCACCT